>NC_052504.1:27560972-27906648 GCF_014356525.2 Nilaparvata lugens | reverse complement strand
GAGAATTGGACTGGATTTCCTTAACAGCAGCTTATCTATTATTTTGGGTAACATCTCTTTTAATAAAATGAATGTACTTCTAATAGAAGTGACCCCATTTGATATGTGATTACACACTCATGAGGCATTCCATATTGACGAGCGGAATAAACCGTTGATTAATGCATTACTATGCTAGTTCATACACGAAATAAAATAATTTATTATTGAACTGAATTGAAAGAAAGCAGTTCTTCGGCACGTGGGTTCTCTTCCTGTCTTTAATCATTCCGCTAACGGAGTTTCATGAACCTTCACAATAAAATAACTTTATAAGTTTATCCTTTGAAACCATATTTTCAACCCTTAAAGATTTCATATAATCCTCAATATCTATGCACTCCAGCAGAAGCTCGATAAAATTGAAAAATAATGCTTAACTGCAGAAAAGGAAAAACTAATGGTTGTCAAACTAAATCGGTTGTCATAAACGTTCAGGATGGTCAATTTGGAAAAGTATATAATAATGATCATAGGTTCCTGTTTAAAAAAGTCTTCATGATAATTGGTCTTCCATTTTTCAAATCATGTTTTTAAAACACTGCTTTTAAATTACTCAAAGCGCGCTCTAGAAAAACAAATAAGTTACAGTTTGAAGGATAAAAACTCCTTACAGGGAACTTATGTAGATAATCAACATGCAACGTGACACGTATCCAGCGACATGACAGCAGATCGATGAGCCAATCAAACTGCATTGGTTGGGTGCATGGAACCAGGCTCGTTCGTTTTGTAGTCGCCTTAACGAAATCGGCTTGAAACGGCTTTTTTACGGGTTGTAAAAAAGGCTTCGCGTCGACTGCAATTAGCCGTTGGTTGGGGCGACCCACCTTGCTGGAGAAACACCAAGTGCGAGGGTGAATACCGAGGTTAAAAGGGAACTAGAATCTCCCCCAATCCTAGGGTCAGGACACCCGAGCTGACTAGCCTTTCGCTATCTCTTCCTGCAACTAATTCCCGACCGCACGAGATCCTCACATAACCAACACGGGCTCCCCTGTCCCTCCCTCCTGCCACCCTTCCCAGTACTTCAATCATGAGACTATATTGTTCCCGAGGCTGGGTCACGTGACTTCTTTTGTGCGTGTACAACACCATCATAGTCGGCTGGAATTTTTTCCGACATCCATTTCGACTACTGAAGATGATCGTCTTGATCGTAGAGTTACCCTCCATTCTCCCGAATCGACCATCGCACAAAACCTTCCGATAATGGAAAATTTTATCTATTCCCAACAGACTTAGATTTCGACATTCGTTTCGTAAATACCTATCGAAAAAGCTATATATTTTCGAGATTCTTGTGAATATTCGAATTTGATCAAATAATATTTCCTATTTTGGGAAGAAATACGTGATCTGGGGATAAACCTATCCAAGCTATGAATATTTCAGTGATAGAAGGACCTGTAGTCTCCATGATCGATTACTTCAAGAATTTATTTTAAACCAATGCATTATCATAATTATTTCGAAGAATTTTGAGTTTTAGCGGAAGCTAATTTAATAGTTCCCTCCTATTATTCTTAATCGAAGGCGATATCTGATTTCAACTCAATATAGAAACTCAAGTTGCTCATCACGGAACTGAATCTTCATTTTTGAAAAAGAATTTCCATTAGATTGTTAATCTTCTATTCTCCCTCTTCTTAGCGTTGTCGTGAATTTCAATATGTTATAAATCACTTATATAAAACTACTAGTTTCAGCTTTCACGACGTCATTTCGTAATGTCCTTTTGTCAAGTAGTGTTTATATAAAAAAAATTTAAACGGGTACTATTTAGTTATTCCTAATCAATAGATTCAGATTATATTCATTGACTCTCATACGAAATAAAATACACTAACATAGGAAGCAATCAATAATTATCCAAGCCAAAAATACTCATGCTCTAACTCTCGAAAATTTTATGAGGCATTGTCGAGAAACAGGGCAAAGACTTTCATGCTGAAAAGCCAGATTGGACATGAAGTTTATAATATTACTTGAGAACTGAAAAGCTGAATAATAAAAACAGTCAGTGATGGTGAGTGGTCTCATTGAAATTCATGACAACGTTTAAATGTGGGAGCATACAAATTAGCAATCGAACGAAAAGTCGATTTCAATAATGAAAATTTAGTTTCGTGATAAGCATCTTGAGTTTCCAGTCAAAACTTTTGTGGTGCTCTGTCGAAAAGCATAATCCTTCTTTGAGATAGAACCAAATGGTAAATCATTCTCATCCAGAACATATTTTCCAATTAGAGCAATTTGAATCATGCATTGATGAGTCCATTCAACGTGGTCTACCCCTATTGAGAGAATTGTCGCTTATTCCTGGTAAGAGTGGGAAACAGAATTTGATTGAGTCACGACGGGGTGGCTGTTGCTGTAGTCTGAGACATCCTAATCTTCCTGAAAGTACGTCATGCTGAGATCTAGGGACGTTTCCGTTATTGGGACAAGACTCTGACAGTTCTATTCCAGACTGGTCCAAGAAACTATCCAAGGGACTATATTGATATTTTGATGTGGGATTACTTCCATTGTCAATGCTGGGTTGATTCAAGAAAATTACTCACTCTAAAATAGACCTTCTTCCGGGTCAAGAGTGCTTTTAGTAATGATAAATTTTTCAGTAGGAAATTCTGCTACTGTTCATCAAATAAAATTCCTATCATGATTGAGTTATCATTAATTATTATATAATGAATTTGATAAAAGTTATTATTTTTCATTCTTTTGAGAAAATGTATTAAAATTGTTATAATCTGTGATTGAATAACATCCTGCTCCAGGGAAAATTGGCTTGATAGCACTATACAAAGGAAAGATTCAACCTTATTTATTTACAAATATTATTTTGCAAGGGTTATCAGGAGGTTTTGAAGAGCCAACTTACTGATATTGTAAACTGAATTAGCTATGATGCTTACTGCTGGCATCATGTTGTTGTGTATTTACTCTTCTAAATACAATGTATTTTCTCTTCTTGGTTATGTATTTACCTAGAAATTCATCATGATTCCATATTCCTGAACTATAGGGAAATCTGGTTGAAATTCTACAGTATTAAGGCAAGGTAAGGGAAAACTAGTTTCTAAAAACTAACAATATTGGAAAAGTTACATTTAAACCATAAACTGAATGAAATTTCAAAGTCAAGCTGTGAGTAAGCTCTTGTTCTACCATCGATCTACCCGCAGAAACGAATTAAAAATTTTTGCAATTCAAATTATGACTGATTACAATCAACTGAAGCCGTGATAACACAAAAGTGAAGCATGCACTCTTCAACTACTTCACTTGAAATAATATATGGCATGTTTCTGCTTATTCTAGTGTGTTGTTGTAGCATGAATATGACATTATTTTGTTCAATCAATGTCCGGGACAGTTCCCCAAAGTACATCAAATCAGAATATAATTTCAGTTGTATTCGAGTATCGAATTGATCAACGTCGATGGTAATCGGCCTAACTGGAGCTGTCTGCTGCGGCACGGTCGCGTGTCAAATGTTCAACCAGGCCGTCAATTAGCTTGACCCTAGATTTAGTTCACAGTATTTCGTGTGGGAAGCGGTAAACTTAAGACTGGCCAGCCCAACCCATTTGGCTAGGAATTCCCTTGTTCCGAAACTTCGACCAGTCTAACTGTTATAAAACAATTTTATTTTCAGTACATTGACTCGATAAATAATGTCCCTTGATCCAATTTCCCTACAAACATTACCTGAATATATCATTGCAGAGATCTCTACAAAGTAAAACTTTCTATTCTAAAATGTCCTATTTATTTATCACAATTTCCAGTTGATGAATTTGATGGTTGGATCTGATCATATTGAAGAGAGTACCCTGCCTTCTTGATTGCCTAAAGGAGGAAAATCTGCTATCTTATTGCTATTCTCTTCAATTTCCTGGAATATTTTGAAAATCCAATGAAAACTCTCATGATGATCTCGATTAAGAGATGTTATGTTTATCCCACCAGTAAGTATAAAAATATAATCCATTATACTTATTATAATTATACAATAGTTGGTTATTGCGTGGTCAACTGCTGAAGAGCGATAAGAAGTGAATTTACCACTTGAATTGAATGTTTCTGAATGAACTGAACAATGATTAAAGAACACGATTTCAATATTCAACAAATGAATCAATACCAGTCCTCTGATTTTACTATTCTCAATCAGAATGATCATTTTGTGGTCTAGCATAATTTCACTATTGGGTTCGACAATGTCTTGTTGAATTTTAGTGGTTTTATATACTTAAGGTTTTTCAAGTGTCAGGTTTGTCCACTACGACATTAATTCAAGTAATTTTTCTTATGTGAAGTCATTACTGATTCTAAGAAGAGACGAAATGGATTCGGTAGTTTCTGGAATTGATATTTCTTTCAAATCCACCACCTTGAGAGATATTGATTAGTTGGTTGGTTGTCATAGATTGAGAGGTGGGAAAGACACTATCGGACAGGTGAAATTATAGGTTGGCTCAATCAAAGAGGAATGAGAATGGGTGTGTCTGACCCCTTCGGTGGGGATGGAGCCGAGATAGAGATGGAGATAGAGATGCTTCGAAGGACAGCGATGACCGGCTGGCGTGCAGAAAAGTGGCTCTGGCAATGATGATCGCGTTCAACACATTTCTCATTGATCTGAATTGTTCAATGTTCATCGGCTGAGAGTATGGGGGATGGAAATGAAAAGGAAAAGGGTAGTCAGATGAAAGAGTGAGTGATAGGAGGTGATTGACAACTCCCTCTTGGTTCAACTACTACACTTTTACTCAATCGGTTTTTAGCTCGCTGCCACTACCGCTTTTTCTTTCGATTTTCTTCCTCATCTTTCTCTTTTTCTTCTCTCCTTCCAACAATAATCAAGACACGCCGTTGTCATTGACTATGCAAATTGCCACCATCAACTCTCAACTAGGCTACAGCTATCATTACGCCGGCGTGATTCCCATCAACATTTTCACAACTCACAATAACGTTAATCTTATTTCATTGTCAACATCATTGATAAGCCATCCTTTGCAAGTATTCGCTTCATTTTTAGTAAACTCAACTTCGAATCGAATTTATATTCTATCAATATTCAACGTGAAGTAGTCTATATCCAATAAATAAATTATTAAATGAATGACTCTCTCTCTACATTCTTGCTACTATCACTTCATCCATGTTTTCGATTATGAAACTCAATTTACGAGAGATTATTCCATGGTTTGATTCTAACAAGCTCTTAATGATTTTATGATTATAACATCTTACCCTACAATATAATATTAAATTTTAAAAAATATAAATAATAGATATTTTGAGGAACTTTAAAATAGATTTATAATTTTGATCAATGAAGCTTCAAAAATATTATTCAAATTCAAATGATCTTTATTCACAAAAAAAAGAAATACAGCTGCAGAAACATTATATAAATAGTGAATATTCCCCACAAAGACAACAAGTCTGGGTGTGGGGAATGAGCACCGTGAACTGCATTATAACAACTGACAGTTGAAGATTTACAATAAAAAAAAAACAACAAAAACATTAAAATAAGTAAAGTACAGTAAATAAATAAAAAAGCATCTTCAGAGGATATTGATGGTATTGACAATCTTGGGAGAGGACAAGAGACCGTACGTAGCTATCCATGTCTCACATTACTTTCAAGTAATGTGAGATATTACAAGATATTATATACTTCCAAGTAATATGAGATATTACAAGATATTATAATTATACTTCCAAGAAATGTGAGATAAATTCATCCAACTTATTCGCTCTGACACGTTCCTGCTTATCCTCAACACGAAACTGTATCATACAAAGCAATGCAGGAAGCTATTGTGTGACTTCAGCAAACACACGTGAATACAGCTTTTGGGTTTCTGTGATAATAAATTGCAGCACTATTCAATAACAGTGGTATATCGGATGCTCCTACGGTGCATACGTAGGATATAATATGCATTCGGTGTATATACCATAAAATGATATAATTTGGATCTTGAATACTTGCATTATCAACACTTCAAATTCTCTGAATATTAGATGATATTGCCAAACTGTCTGTTAGTGAAAAAAGCGGCTTTATTCAAAACATTCCCTAAGGAGATGTCCATTCATGAAAAACGTTCAGAAGCAGATCGTATTAGTGACGGAATAAGAATATCTTCCATATAATTATTACTGCAAAGTATGAATGCAAAGTGCTCGGAAAAGTAAATATCAGACTTGAGTTTAAAACCGTTGAAAAATTTTCACCTAGCATGTTTCCTTCTTGACTTCAGTAATAGTATTGATCTTGAAGTTTTGTTAAAGAACATAGAATCTGGACACATAAAAATAAAGGAAGGAATTAGCTTTTGTATTGAATACGAAATACATGTTCCATCACGTTATCGCATCATCACGTCTGATCTACTGAACTGAACCACTTGACATTTTGGAAGAAGTTTCTTAATTGATCAAGGATGGTTTTAAGCTTTTTGATCAAAGTTTCCTTTATTATATTTGATTAATTATAGATTTAATAATCAAACAAATTTATTCAATTTGCGATACAAAGTTTACGTAAGATAAAAGCCGAATCGAATAGTTTTTCTATAAAAATTATTGCAGCTGTTAATTACTTCTAATATCAGCAAGCAACTATGAAACTAAATTCATGCTTTTGTGCTTTTAACAGACCCTTGCGGAGCACTTGGAGGTGTACACGGGTGACACCTGCTCGTCATATAATATATAACTGAGTGTTTCTCAAAAGATGGAGTTATGTTAAACAATCTACAGATCTTTAGTAAGAGTAGGCTCCATAGTCCAAAAATAAATTCATGTAGAATGTGAAAACAATATTTTTTCTGAATGGCGATTGGGGAATAAATAATTTGGTTCTGAATCTTCATCAATGTAGGAGGACTTGAGGAATGGCCTCATACCAGGACTCATGCATGATAACTTATCACTTACACACTTCTCATACATAATTTTATTGATGATCATTCTAATCAGCTAGAATCATCAAAAATAGACTCGAGTTTCAATTTTGATAAGTGAACATTTCTTATTCAATGCCAATGCAGTTTTCCGATTACGTGATATACTACCGTAGTCCGATACTTCAGACTACTCAGTAACTCAAAAGTGTACGTGGAAAACATTAGCCTCCACTACTCAAATGCTGGGGAAATTCTGTTGACAAGTTTGATCGAATCATTCCTTCGCGTACCTGATCGGAGTGTATTTCAATAATTTTGTATCATCGACTCTCAAAGTTACACAAGTTTGTAGGACTTATGATGAGTGTAGCTTTAAAATATAAGTTACCATCAATTCCAAATACATCCCAGTGTTGAGGGACATGACGTTCAACTCAAACTAAACAGTGATGGGAAAGCCACGACTGAACCGTTAATGTTTCAAACGATTCAACTTGCTGGCTGCTCATAAAGCCCTAAAGAGGGCAGTGAATTCATGGCCTCTAGGTGACCGTTCTTCCTGGGCTCACTGCATTATAGATAGTGTCCTTTCACAATGGCCACTACCCTTGGAATCCCTTGGATCGACCTGTGGAGTATAGTCTATCATATAAATACGGGAGAGACTAACAACTATGTAGCTTTTCTGTTTGGAAGAATGGTTTGTGACTGGATAATTTTTTATAATTTTCCAAAAACATGGAAGTTCTCAGGAAATTTAAGTTCAGTCAGGTCACATCGGATGACATTGAAACAGTTCCTTTGTTAGACTGTGATAATTCTATTTACCAAAAATGAAAGAATTAGAATTCTCAAATAGTAGGCTACCTATCAATGATGGTGTAATAAAATACAGTGTGGATATTATAATGCATTGAATGGACAGAATGTGCAAGTGTATGTTACCTAATATCAGCAATAAGACATATTCAGCAGTATTCTACATATCTTACAATATTCAACAAGACATATCTATAATTATACTAACACTTGCAAATACCTACAAAAATATGATGTGGACACGTTCTTTGTAATGATAAAGTTTTTAACAATTCTCCACTGCCAAAGTCCGTGAAAGTCAGGATTATAGAATATATTCTCTACACTCCACATCTCACACTTTGTAATATATGTTGGCAAAATTTTCCGCAACATGTGAAGGGAAACGAGTGAGGATTTAATTAAAGTTGAAACTCTTTGTTGCGGTTGCCCTGCGTCATCAAACCTTTCCCAATTAAACTTCCAAACTCACTCTCCATCTAATATGGAATCAATTTGATATTTAATTAAATAGATTATGACCTTCTCGTGCTAATTGATAGCTGATTCATTGACCTATCACTTCTGTAAAAAATGAAATGAAAAAGTTCCAAAAGTTCGATTTGCGAAGAGTTTCCAATCCATCCTACCCTTACTTCCATTACTTCCATTACTTTCATCGATCCCTTACTTTCCTTACTTTCAGGTAACTTCCTCTTTACTTTAGTTGCTCAACCTATACAACCAAACATTACTGTGAGTCACGAGTGATGAAACGGAAGCATTTGGTTTTGGAGTTCAGGGGTTCAGCTGATAAAAATATTAGGGTCTTTAACCTCAGTTGTATTCCAGCTATCAATAAAGTTTTCAACGGGTTCAGCAGTTGACATTGCACCTTAGTGGGCATCGTTTAGTAATGCCCCCTTCACTAGTCACGCACACATCCCTTCAATGCATGTATCACGTTCCCATGTGCTGTCAAGTGGGGCTTTTAACTCATGTTGTGAAACAAATAATGGTAACACAATTCTATCACCCCTTTTATACGATTCGTATGCTTCTACTAGCATTTTCTCAAATTTCCTTTTCTAATAGTTTTTCATTCACTTTCACTACACAATAGGTCTATCAGTATTACAAATACTGAGATATCTTATTTCTCTTCCTCTTCTGCTTGTTCTTCTGGTTCCTCTTCAACTTATTTCCAGGATGAGGTGTACACAGCTGTTGCGGTTTCATAGCATATAACTCATGAACTTACCATGAAATATAATCTACAACTTTATAATCTTACCATTTTTTCAGAAGCCTGCCAATATCCCTTTTACCAGAAAACCTATATTTACTGACAGCTTTTGGAATTTTATCATCTCGCATTCCTCAAGTATGATTTTTCCAGTTCAATTTATTAATCCCTGTTTGTGCAGCTAATGCCCAACTCATGCCCAATGTCATCATTGGGAATCTGTCCAGCTCTATGCAACCTTTTACACTTCAAAGGAAACACATCTCTGTTGCTTGAATTATGCTAAATGTTCTTTTCTTGCTCACCCAATTTCATGCACCATAATTATGATAATGGTGGAATAACCGCCATCACGTTATAAAACTTCAATTGTGTCTTTCTCCTCGTCCTGTTTTTCAATCAGCATTTATTTTACCGCCAATGGAATGACTACCAATAATTCTTTGCTTCTAAAAACTGGAGAAGACCATCTTTTTTAATTTTATCAGAGATACATTGAACTTGAACTGAATAAATTTAATACTGCAAAAGATACTTCCCACATAGTGATTAAAGTGAAACTATCACAACACCTTCGTCCGAACAATTACCTATCAATTCAAAATATTCCCCCTGAGTAAATTATGTGAGATGAACTCCATTTCAAAGACTCCATTCCTTGAAAAAATATAAGTGAATTTTATTATTTAAACCTTTTTCAATATTATTCATTCATAACGTCCATGATTAACTGTTATATCTGGACCTTTTGATTTACTACTATTATATTGTGGTATACAGGACCTTCTAAATACCTATAGTGGTATATGAGAGGTTATATATTCAAAAGAAATTCTTTCTATATGAGAAAAGGTTTTTTAACTTTCAAGTTTCTGTTGCAGCTACTAACATATGAACAAGAAGAAATAATTAAGAGAGCAAGTAGATAATAATTTCAGCCCACTTGATTCAATATGAATCATAGTTGGGATTTTGACACTATCAATAGACACGTTTTTTGTGACATACGTTTTTTACGGGTATTTATTTCTGACTGTGATTTTCGAGATAAAAAGAAAAAGAAAATGTTTTCTATAGAATATCTCTTTTATAAAACATAGGCAATTGGTGCTCACAATATCAACAGAAATGCAGAAAAGCAGTGCTTGCTTCATCAGCCACAAGTCATTCCGTTATAAGCAGCGCAGGAGATATTCCAATATCTCAGAAATGAGGAGATGGAGGGAAATGAGGAGTTGGAGGGAAATGAGGGAGAGGATTCCAATGGCTAGTCTCACAATAGGAATACGGGCCATTTTCTACATCAGAAAAGTCAGCTTTTCGATGAGGGAGAAGCAATGTGCACTCTCATTTACCTTTCGACAAATATCGTGAAAAGACTGATTCCTGTCACTACTACGCCATTAACAACAGTATTTTATCACATTATTTTTCAAGGACCGTTTATCCTATGATAATGAGTTGGTTTCGATGTAATTGATTGGTTTTGCAAATTTTCTTTCTGATATGAGTTCCGATTTCGATGCTCAATTCATTCTTTGATAAAAGATCAATATTTAATAATCCTCTAGTATCTTTTATTCATCTTTGAAAGTCAGTTTATATGAGATTTTATTATGGTTTCATCAATCAATCACTTATCCTGCGAATGCTAGTGCTTTGGATTACTTTCTAATACCGTTACCACGGACTAGCACTGGAAAATGGTGAATAATAGCATAGAATAATGAAAACTACAAAGTTTATTAAGTTTATATCAAAAAGTATTATACAGAGTGAGTCCATATGTATGGAAACCCTTAATAAGTTGGAGACTGTTGTAGATATAATACTGTAACTTTCAGGATAAATTGGTCGAATACTCTACATTTTGAAGCACAACCGTATTTCAACCCCTCATGAGGGGTTGTAACTCGAATATTTTAAATGTGAACACCCTTTGTGTGGTACATCATCAAAAAGACCCTTCAAGAACAAGAGAAATGGAATCAATAAAAATGTTCTATGAAACTTGTATCCAAAATGGCGGCTGATTGAAGTTTTAGTTTTTAAGAAAATGAGGGGTTGTAACTCAAATATTTGGAATGTAAACACCCATTGTGTGGTAGTTCATTTTGAAGGCCTTTATTAAACAAGAAAGATGGCATCAATAAAATGTTCTATGATACTTGTATTCAAAATGGCAGCTGATTGAACTTTATCAATCATTTCTTTAAAAACTAGAACTTCAATCAGCCGCCATTTTGGATAAAAGTATCATAGAACATTTTTATTGATGTCATCTTTCTTGTTTTAGAAAGGCCTTCGAAATTATGTACCACACAATGGGTGTTCAGATTTAGAATATTCTAGTTACAACCCCTCATTTTCTTAAAACTAAAACTCCCCCTTGAGGAGTTGAAATTCAGTAAACTAATTTACATAATTATTATGAAGTTAAGCTACTTTGTACAGAAATATTATTCACATACACTCGCTCATCATGAATAACCAGGGACTAGGCTGATGTATTTTTTGTAATTTTTGCAATTATCAAGCAATGATTTGACCTTTTTCATGAAACTCAGGTTGTTTTGCATGATCTTGAGCAATAACAAGGATGAATAATAAAATCCACAGATTGAATTTAAAATCAGTTGAACCTGTCAAGTTATTTTTACTCTATACAACCTTGTTGAAGCTTTCAAATATGTTTCGACTGATATTTTTCCATGATTATTTTTCCGGAACTAATAGCTTCTAAATTTCCTTTCAAGTTTCAGAAGTGTTCAAACTCTGAAGTAAAGCTCTCATATATTTACGGAAGCTGGATCAAGCCCATTGCATGTCAACGTCAAGAAAACTTTACGTGCTGCCCTCATTCGTCAGTTAAAGGACTACTGAACCCTTTAAACAAGTTAACTTGCAAATCAATACTGGAACCTACACTCAAAAATATATTTTTTCTATGGCAAGAACACTCTTCTTCAACACTTTGCATAAATGCAGCGTTTGCTTTTCAATTCTATCCAAGTCTTTTCCGTTTTTCCTCAACCCCTTCCCAATTCCGTCGTTTATCTTTCAGTTTTCTCCATATAAACTTCCCCATAAAATACTTTCATGCTGAGTTATTATTTCCATCTCAGAATTCATTTGTGATATCGATTGAATAACAAATAGACAATTCTACGGTAATTTGAAAGTTTTTCCACAGAAAAGATTGTTGGCAAATTTGATTTGTAAATTTGATTCTTGGCAGAAGATTGTTGTATTTTTTAGTATCCTCAATGATGCTTCGTACTCAGAATATCCGATAGAAGTACTCAGAAGATCAGATAGAGAATGAATACAATGAAAAATAAGTCTAAATTAAATCTAAATTAAAGACTGGAATATTGGGGAAATGAGAGATTATATAAGAAATTTAAATCACTTGGTGACCTTTTTGAAATTTGAAGATAAATCTATTGATTCAGATCAAAGATGATTTAAAGTGCGATGGTATGAAATAGAATGATGAGATTTACACCACAGTAGTCTAACTCATTATAAGTATTATAATCAAGGCAAGAATCAACAAAACCGCTTCTAATCCAATACTGGTCTAGAAAATTCTTCCAAATCTTTTTCCGATTAGTTTTGTATTTGAAGTTTATTGATTTACAGAGAATCAACACAGGCCTAGATTAGAGACAATAATTCAAGAGAATTGGGAAGAATGGGCCGCATAATATCAAATACGGCCTTCTCGTTGCGTTGCACTACTCTTGAGGGAAATCAGTACAATCGATATTGCATATAATATTGAACAATACAACAGCACGCTCAATATGAATTTTGTATTGGCAATAACGGTGCAGGGCTAGAGCAACACCTTGGAAAACGATCTATTTACGTTATAGCAAGGATTTATGCTATCTGCCATCTATCATGATGAAATTTTCATGTGCTAAGCAAGATTCAATAAAGTTTTCAAGCAGATGGAGCCTTTATGATTGTGCACTGTTGCACTGCAATGTTTCTACATAATAGTCATCACTGTATACCAGATATGGAATGGTGCCATCCAAAAAAATTCTAATATTGGTCTTGTAAATATCCTACAATCAAATATCCTACACTTCACAAATCGTGAACACTTCTACATTACATTTTTATTGCTCACTATTTGGTATGTACTGTTCACTATTTGCTCCATGTTTGGTATGAACTACTGGCATTTTATTTCCTCACTTGCAAGGCTTCCAAATCAGGTTGATAATAAACTATTAACGTCTCATTTGACAGAATACAGAGAGATTTGATCAAATTTAGAAATTATTCTCAATTGGACTATAGATGCTTGTTGAAATAATAGGCATTAAAAATACTTAAAGAAAAATACTATAAAACAAATGAATTATCTGATCCAGTTCAGGATAAAAAAATCTTCAAATGGAAAAGTTCTTTCAAAATAATATCTAATGGTACTCAGTGATGCTTGAAATTTTTGTGTTGTTCTCTGTTTGTGATGACTGATGTGATTATTTCACACTAGACCTCATCTGAAACGTTACAAGCTATGTAATTCCGTTACCCTTCTTCACAAAGTTCTGCTTCCAGTTCCCAAAGCTCTATGAAGTAGGGAATGTATCAGTAAGTTATTTGATTCTTTCCTTGACTCTTTGCTATTCAACAGAACCATAGCCACCTCTAATACAAGGCCCCGGCCCACGATATTGCAACGTCGCTGTGTAGGCCTAGAATATAATACATGATTGGTGAAGAAGATTTTAAAAGATACCAGCTGATCTCTTTCATCAATCATGTATTAGATTCTGGGCCTACACTGCGAAGTTGCAATATCGTAAGCCGGGTCTTGTATTAGAGGTGGCTATGACAGAACTCTCTGATTTATTTATAGTTGGTTATTTGCCGACATAGAATGAATGATGGATATGTGGGAATTCTCGAGCAAGGGTGGTAGTGTTTTGCCAACAAATTGGATTTGAGCGACTTATCAAATTGAATTAAATAATCTACGAATCTCTCTCAGCGTACTTCCACCGTGAAAATACACAATTATTTCTCCATACATCATAATTTGAAGATAATTCAATACGGGAAAAGATCGACGTTTTTTCCAAACGAACTCCAACTATCATATTTTTTAATAATATGCATATTTTTCACTTAGTTTCGTCAACGCAACTATTGTGGATTTATATTTATTATCTCTCTTTAGTAAGTAAGAAGCCGAATAGTTAATTTACAGATGAAGTCACAAGGACGACATTTCAAAATTGTAGAGTTTTGTGAATGAAAAATCATTATCAAAACTCTACAATCATAGAATCGAGCTCTACACATTCTTTATCATTGTGACTTGAAAAGAAGTGTCTCACACTCTCTGCTCATTTCAAGAGTATTTCTTATATTTATTCAAACAATATTAAGCAAAATTCAATAGACTTGCATCATCAATCATGATATTTTATTTTTGCTGTCTATAGATCACTTGCATCATGGATCACCTTGGATTATTACTATTACCAAAGATGATATGATACTCTGTATCTCTTCTATACTGTTACATAGGAAAGTACAGTATATGGATATGATTATAATAATAGTTTTAGAAACTGCTTTCAATAGGTACTACTACGTTCGTATAATGTTCCCTTACTTCCATTTTCCTCCCAAAGAATGTTTGAATCATTCACATTCTACCTCCAAGTCTTAACATTTCTTCAAGAATTAGATTTCATTCAGAACATTCAATGAGAAATACTTTTAATCAAGGGTGGAAAGAATTTTTGTTGTATGTAGTATCCATACAAACAGCAGTACAGTAGTAATGTGTTTTTATAATAAGACACTAGTTCTTATAACAGGCACATGTAAAAATAGTACATATAGTGCTCTGCACATGACTAAACGTTTGAAAAGTGAATGCTCTTCAATATTTTCTTACAGAAATCCTTCTTAAAGATGGATTTCATAATACATTATGCATTGATGTATATGAGAGACGTCCATAAAGAATTATGTGTCTTGGATCGAGAATCTTCTATTCTATTATTCATCGTATTTCAAATTATCATACATCTTACATCATATTCCAAATCCAACCGTCATTAGATTTTTAAATAAAACGTAAATATACTCAAGACCAATATTTCAGGAGCCAATCATCACTTATGGCTGAAGTATTCTACCGCATGAGATGACTAATCTTTAGGAGGGAACCATGAGAAATAGTTGAGAGATATCAATATTAAAATTATAAACATAATGTTTCTGGACTCATGCGGCCTTCAAACGTATAGAAAACTTGAAATTGGGGTACCTGAGAAAGCAATACTTTTCTTACCTATTATAATAATAGGTAGAGCAAAGTAAGTAAAAAACTGAATTTATTCGGGATCAATGATTCAGAAACCAATCCCCATCTATGCTATATGATATTTACTGCTACTCATCAAGTATAGAAGCTGCTAGAAAATATTATAAAGTATCAAAACAAAAAAAATCTAAGAGTTTCTACAAACTACTGGCAAGTATTTTTCAATACAGTGCGCTCCATATAAAAGACAATGCCGACCAAAACTAAGCACGATTCGAGAAGAGGAGTGAAGGTGCCACGTGGGGAAGTGATCCCAGGAACGGATCCCAGGAACGGTGATGTACCTCGCTCTTAGCATCCAACTACATCAGGATTGTGAAATATTGGTTGGAGAAGGGTTGAGAGGACTAGCATGCCAAGATGATGTGACATGAGATGTGATCTAGAGTAGGTTGAGATGGTTACCTGGTGTTGTAACATGGGTGTCCGGTGTCGCCCGACCTGAGGCCGGACCGAAACTAGTCCGCGACGCGGCGGCTGCATGAGGCGCACTCACTCGCGCACGCATGCGCAATGCGCTCTCTATCGACCCAGCTGCGCCGCATCAACCCCCAACCACATCAGCGCACCCAACAACCCTCACCTCACACTCCGCTCACAAGATCAAAAACGTATTAACAATACTCTTCCACTACATTCGTACAATTTTTCTTTCAAGTGCTGTTGAATGCTGAGGTACGATATCTACTGCTGCATTGCTACAACCAAACAAACTCAACACAGTCGGTTTGTACAAATAATGAAGGGAAGAGAAATGTGTTCAGATAAACGCTTCTCTCTTGAACGATGCAGGGATGGAACATGTTATCTCCGTAGCAAGCAACTATTCTCAAACTATTCAAGCGGGATGTACACTTGTACACATCATATTGAGCGACGGTTAAAAGTGCTGAATGAATGATACTTTTCTTGAGAAATTGATGGAATAGATATGACACATGTTACTCTCTTGAACCATTGTTCAACTATTTTAACTTGATTGTATCATTGGTGATACACACAGTATTGTATTGAACGGCCTTCGAACCTAGGTCCTATAAGTATGTAAGCATGTAAAGGAGCTGATAAACTCTCAAGTTCGGATCGTTAGGGGGCTACAGTAATAATAATAGCTACGATATTAAAAATCATTCTCATGTTCTTTCGCTATTGAAAATTAATATAAAATAGTATTGCTCGAGAAGGTTTGGATACCCAAGTGAGGATACATGTTCTTAATATATTTCTAATGGAACCAGATCCTTCTAGATAATGATTAAGTTCAACGATTTCAAGTGAATGACCTGTGGATGAGATGCATTTTTCAACAAAAGGAACCATATATTTATGTAACAATTGTGCAGATCATTGCTTGATAAATGAATAATTTCCTATTCCATGCAATTCTCATGATTCGAGGTTAATCCTATGAAGATGTTAGGAGATTCATAATTTGGTTTTACAGTTGAGTCTCAAACTACCATGACTGAGATTAAAAATGGTGAACCATGGAAAATGTCATGGCTCCGACAATCAACCACCTACCTCTATATTTTGGATTGTGTTCTAGCTTTTGTGTGAGAACCAATCGCGCAGAGGATAATGCTTTCTGTTACCGAGAAGTAAGAAAACTTAGAGCGGTTAGAAAGGGAACAAGGCGAATAAGGGGGATGAATAAAGCGATGAAAACCCCATGAATTATGAATGAATTGGCGGCACTCGCAGCACAATGCTTTGTGACATTTACAAATAGAATTTTATTATTTGATTCACGCACGGCTTTTCTTTTCCTCCATCTCCACAAAAGAACGCTCGACTTTGCTTCTCCGGCGAAACTTTTCAGGAAATAAGCTTGCAGCTACGACGAATAAATTAGAAGCCTGCAGTGATCTTTGCATTCGAAATGTGATCGGTAATGGCAGAGTAGACAGAGTGAGAAGTAAAGATCACGTTTCTCTTCTCCTGATAAAAGTGAATAAGGATATCGAAATTGGTATTCGAAAATTGGCTAAAGATGCAACTGTCTTCGAAGATACAATTCCTTTAAAATTTTATGGGGCTTACTTCCTCTCTCAACGTGCAGGGGAGAAGTAAGCAATGAGGATGAATCATTACAACTGACAGGCACATGATTGACAAGTGAGATGAGAACAACACTTACTCCAGAAAAGTAATTTCCACTTTCGCCTTGCTGCAAGCTCGTAGTTCCTACTATCTACTTCTTTCAAAAACACTCAAAATCAACTCAATTGAATATTTCAATTAACCTGGAGAGGTTAACCATACTCCTGCTATGAACTTCATGGACCATCCCCACTTGGCCTTTGCTCATGCATGAGTAATTCCAATCTACGACCACGTCCATCCAGAGAGTATAGCATGTAATACACTGACTTTACCACAGATTTACTTGAACATTCTAAAAAATCATCATTCATGTGCAGTAATACTGTATTTGTTCCTTAATGTGATTTTTCAACATTTTAGAATTTTTATTGCCAACTTCATAATTTGAATGCAAACGCTGTGAGCAGGGTCGAGGCGTGACTTTTTGTCATCTCCAGGAACAATTCACTTCAAAGATAGGATGGAAGCTGCACCCCTTCCCTCACTAATTGAAAGATAATCATTTTCCATTTTAGATGATTATTTATCGAGCAATATGACATCTAGTATAAGATAGGTTTACTATTTAAAATCTTAGAATTGAAAAGTCTAGAACTTGGCTAAATCTCAAGCTCGGAAACTGGCCTTAATAATTAAAATAAATTAAAAAAATCTGGTGTGGCGCACTCACACAACTTTCCTTGCCGTTATGAAAATTGATCAACTGACGCTAGTGTTCCCGCGCATATCAAATCTACTATTCTAAGATCTGAGACAGCTGGTGACAGGACAATAGCGCTGCAGATACACAAAGTCTGCTATCTCTTCGTAGTGAATGATTTAATAGAATCAACAGTTGCCAACACTTTGCAAATGAATAATCTCACTTTCTCGCATTTCGAGCTTATTTTCAATTCCAGGTGAAAATGTTACTAAACATAAATTGTAGAGATTTTCATGCTGAATCTTTTTGTGTATGTGTGTGTGTGTGTGTGTGTGTGTGTGTGTGTGTGTGTGTGTGTGTGTGTGTGTGTGTGTGTGTGTGTGTGTGTGTGTGTATGAGTGTATGTGCGTCTGTGTACAGGATATCTCCTCTCCCAATTAACGGAATGACTTGAAATTTGGCACTTAAGGTCCTTCCCCTATAAGGATCCGACACGAACAATTTCGATCAAATGCAATTCAAGATGGCGGCTGAAATGGCGAAAATGTTGTCAAAAACAGGGTTTTTCGCGATTTTCTCAAAAACGGCTCCAACGATTTCGATTAAATTTATACCAAAAATAGTAATTGATAAGTGTTTAGCAAGCTGATTCCTCAATAGTTGTCACAGGAACTTCGTCCAGTCAATATAGACATAAAAAGGGGTGTGCTTGCAATTTATATTGTAGTTCTGATTTTTTTAATAGGTTATCTGGTTGAATGGGTTATCTGGTCTTATAGGAATCTGGATACAAGAGAGAAGTCCAGAGCAAATTTCTTCATGCAAAATTTCCTTGTGCTAGATACAGAGTGGCCCAAAAACCTCGTATTTTTCAGTTCATTTTTCAGTTTTCAGGTATTTCTACTAAATACAGTATTCGGACAGAAAAATTTGCTTTCGCCTTTGTTTCAGATTAAAGATTAAATAATTACTGAGTTATAATTTTTCAAAAATTAGTAAAATTGAAAACAAAAATCAATTCTAATGAATTTTGGTTTTTGATGAACCAAATCTTTCGATTGCTACTATTCAGATGTATAATTCAAAGTCCCTCTGGGCATATTTTTGTGCTCTACAATCTATAAAATCAGGTAGAGCACTCTATCTCATAGATTTCCAGGTACACCTGACAACAATGCTCCTTGTATTGTGAACAACACCCAATTTTCAGCTTCAAAAATCATCACCAACCACATTGTCCTCACATTGGTATTTCGCATAATGACATAAGTTCATGAGATTATGTTCTATGAGAATCACCCGTTAGATGCATTTCATTTCAGTATTTCCTAATGAAGAGGCGCGCATAAGGACACCTCAAGGGTCAAAATTTCAAACACTTATCTAATCGGGGCACCTTGAAACGTATAGAAATTTAGAAATTGGGGTGCCTTAATTTTTTTCGGAAAGCAATACTTTCCTTACCTATGGTAATTGGGCAAGGAAAGTAAAAATTGAAATGAAATTAGAATAATTATCAATATAATAACAAATTGCAAACAAAATAATAATTATCGTACAGTTCGCAACACTGGCGCGGAACAGTGGACTCACAGAAAATAGCGATATCTTTGAGCTTTTACTCCACCCATCGTTTACGGTGACAGGGAGAGTGATGATGCAAAAGAATGGTAATGAGAAATGCTACATAGCATTAGTGGAATCGCATGTTTTTGAGAATCACATTGAACAGATGGAACTGATGATGCAGTAGTCTACTTTATTCAAAGTTGGCGCGCTTGCATAAAAATGATTGTCTTTTGGTTTCTTCACCTTTTTTTATATTTATTTTAAATATTAATAATATACGATTATTTATTTTCAATTCAATAATATACACATTACATATCAATTTCTGTCCAGTCATCGTCGAAAGATTGATGACTGGACGCCTCGCCTCTGGCTGTGAGAGTTTAAAATGCTTCTTACCGAAAATTCTCCCAGAGATCGATCAATTTTTAACGTCAGGAAGCTATGATAAAGCTTTACACAGTTTTAAAAGGAATAGGATTCTCAAGCCCTTACAGGTTTATTAGGTGAACTAAGCAAAACTGAAAATTTAAACTTTTTAGATTCATACAATAAGTACTTCATCAAAATGATAGGGAGAGAAAAATAAGGTAACCTAGTGCTATTCCTCTCCAAAATTTAGATAAGGTTACACATAGTCCGAAATAGGTAAATACCTATCATGTTACCTGATCATGCATTCTGCCTCATTTTTAACTGACAATAATTATTACAATCTGATATTCCACTTGAATCCGAAAACAACATACAGAAAGTTTTTCAGCAATTTAAAATTCGATTTTTTTTCTCTGACAAAACCATAATATGGATTATTCATAAGTGAATTATTACATATTTGGTTCAGTATAAAGCTGAAGGTTCAGAGCCCTCCCGAGCAGAGCACTCTGCAGCAGTCGAAGGTTTTACGCCCTTTTGAGGGCGATGTTATCGACCGCAGCCTTAGGCAGTCATTGTCGGCTGGCAAGACAGCTTCACACCTTCGCATCCATTAGTCATCCGCGCAGACCCCAATCCGTCAAAACCAACACTGCATTGTTCTCGTGTCCTGTACACTTTGAAAGATTGATGCTATCCTCAACTTATCGATAACAACAATGGATAGTCTGCGTCAAGGTCAATTCATACTACTTCCCCTTTCAACAAAGTTGCGACATAATGCAATTTACAATCCACTTCCAAGCAGTGCTTGAATGCTGGAGTCATGCCATGCCATCTTCTTATTGAATTCAACTTCTTATCGACGTTGAAGTCTCTGTTTATTTGCTTATTCTTGTTCTCAATGACGTATTGGAAAAAGTCTACCCTTCCTAACTGATAATAGTAAATGGATCGAATGCAAGTCTCATTTGTGGGTTAGGAATCGTTCAGGCCCATTATAGGATTTAAAATGAATGAATGCAGTACCTGCTGAACTGACTACTGGCTACTACATTATCACATTTCTTGTCGATTGAATCTCTGACCTCTTTGATGACAGTATATATATATATATATATATATATATATATATATATATATTATATATATATATATATATATATTCGGTCAAGTTAAGCGATTACATTCTCATATCAAAGTCAGGGTAAAACCAGATTTCATTGAAGAATACTAAAATCATCTTACTCACATCAAACACAAATAATTTTTTCCTATCATGAGTTCTAATGAAAAGATAGTGAGTTTTTCTAAATAAACTATCATGATTACATCTAATGTTACAATAGAAGTTAAATACCAGAAATAGCATGGAAAGTTCATTGAATATGATTGAATAAGCAGTAAGGCTCAAATAGGAAATGAACCTTAGGATCCAGTAGACATCACATCTTGTTGAACGCAGGTCATGTTTTGTGGATCTATAAAATTGTCAGTTCATTTTCACGGTAGTGCTGTGCGGGTGAGAAATCCCGAAATGGTCCAAATCTAAAAGCCTACCCTGGAGAGGAATGATGAAATAATCATCATGAACAAATTAAACACTGCTCTTCACCGCTTTTATTATTTTCTGGCTACCAGAGAAATCTTCTACCTGATTATCCTTTGCGAAGGATGTTGAAATTGTGAATATTTTAATGAATTTCAATACCAATGATACATATAATATGGTAGATGGGATTAGTTCACTGCAATAGTTTTATTAGTTTGAGGAGAAAAAAAAATATCTGCAATGAAGCCCTCTCCAATCGTGAACCTTTTTCATATGAAGTGAACTTTTGTAAAAAGGTCGCAACTGGCTTCCATCCTTGCGAATGTCAGATCAGTGCCCAACAGTGACATTTACTGAGCAACAAGTTCAATATGGAGAGCAGGAAAATATGATAAAATTGATCGTTGACCTTTCATGATTCAAAACGTTTCTGTATGAAACGTTTTCAAACTAATTGGGACTATTTTTTTCATAGATACATTTTTCCACCAGAACCTCTTGGGAGAAGTGTTTTCCCTATAACAAATTAGAGTGGGCAACTCTGAAATAATATTAGGGCAATCTCTAACAATTTCTTTTATCATATTGGTTCATAATGAGTATCAATTGAAAATGACATAACAAAACTGCGCTCTTTAGTTTTTAACATCCACTGTCAATGCAATCTTATCTGTTGCAGTGATCTATATGCTGCAGTGACCGAGCGTAGTGAGGTCTAGTTACGATTTAACTGGACAGGATTTGTTTCCGTCTGTATTTATGTATGTATGTTTGTATGTCTCTATAAGTCTAATGTAACACATTTTCGGCCATTCGCTGCGACAGATTTTCATGAATTTGACATGAATATTCCATCTTGAAATGCGCATGGATGTTTTTTTTTCAATTTTTAATTTGAGGATGATAAGAAAGGAAAAGGAAATGTTCAATACTGTGATATCACTCAATACATAACCTTTTGGTAAACATAGGAGACACGTTTATTTATCAAGATTGAATTCATCAATGAGAATGTGATTCTAGTAAGCTATCTATGTGAAATTCGAATTTTATCTTGATTTCTTCTTGATCTAATTAGCCTAAATTATTTTAAACGTAGGCCAATTATAATTTGAGTGAGGGCAAAAATTTGGAATCATAAATTTTTAATGGAAGAAACTAATTCCATTGGCCGTTTTGGCCAACACCCATTGCTTTCTGACACGACACAACACGTCAGGACATAATGTTTTCTGATTAGCTGATCAAGTTGGCGTATCAACAACAATCATACCTCATAAGTGTGCGAGGTCCACTGTTCACAGAACTACCACAGTATTTTATTGTTTGGGAAGGATTTCCCAGGCTTAGATCCTAAGCTATGACAGTTATAAGTAAGAAGTCTGCTATTGTATAGGTTATTTTCTATTTCAAAATTGATTACAATATTCAAATTATTTTGTCTTCTACTTTTCTACTGTTTCATTTTTCTATAATATAAAGTTTTAAAATTTCGAAAGGAGTCAACTCCTATTATCACTTACAGTTGAAAAGATCATTCGCCCGCTCTCAATCTCATCCATGAATACATGTTTATTGATTGTAGTCCATGAGTAAAATAAAAAGAGACTGATTAATATACAAATTTATCAATAAATTATCGTTTCATATACTTGACTGGCTGACAGTTTTCTTAACAATCCATCAATTCTTGGAAGGGGCTGAATAATGGGAATTTATTAGGCTAGAATATTGGGGAGATGATGTGAAGATGTCGATATCTTATTGATTTTGCTAAGTGCCTCTACCCTTGGTGGAGTAATTCGACTGCGGTGCCTTTAAATAAACTTTGTTCGTTAGCTAACACGGTTCAGGTGGCCTTCTACTAAAAGCCTTCAGTGGCAAACAATGCCGACAATCTATTAGAGAGGTGAGGTACACTACCCTTGGCTTCACTCCAAGCTCCTAGCGCCGCCAATAAGGTGTTGTGTGAACCTCAATCGATACTGTAGAAAAGACCTCAAAACTAGACTTGCTTTTAGACAAATAGAATACAATGAACCCAGTCACGTTGATGCATTTGCAAATCGATTTTGTGTAGTGGTCTACCTTGGAAATTTTAATCAGAAACTCTATACATTGATAGATGGGCTACATCTGTTTCAAACTATCAAAAAGAATACAATCTTAATTGATTCCATTTGAGAAATCTTATTGAGATCTCAGCAATCCTTGTACATGTAGGGAGTTCATGTGCCTATAGTTAGGTCCACGTAATAATGACAGTGGAGAGAGAGAGATAGGGGACAGCGTTGCTGATTCTCCACCTTGCCACTACCTTCTGTAGGGGATAGCTGGTCCCGGTATGCCTGATGTAGTATAAACTGTTCATTCTTGTTCAAAATAATCAATTATGTTCTATTCGACAAGGAAATTTGATTGGGATCAAATATTTTGTTAATTAATTATATTTCTACATTCTAAAAAACGATCTGACAACGTTGCAAGGCTAGAAGAGAATAGCGCTATATCTGCTTTGTCGAGTGATAAACTTGAATAGCACACCAACATAAAATACTGCCATTATAACGTGGACCTCACTATATCAAGAAAAACATCTAATATGAATGAATGTATGCTGTTATGTTGTATCCTCCCATTCTTTCATTTCGTACATCCTAAGATTCTAAGGAATCTCTAATTGAAGTGTTAGATCACCATTCAATGACCATGTGCGGTTGAAGGGTACATCAAAGTATGGAACTTATACTAGGTGGAATGTCTCTTCATGAATCTTCTCTTTTTTCTTGTTTTTCTTCTCTCTCGCATGCCTCCCTCCTCTTGTACACGTTTGCTTCTCTCTTATTCTTTCTCATTCGAAAGACACACTCAATGGTAAATGAACAGAGTTCGTAGCCAATAAATTTATATTAGCGAGAGTAGTCTGCCATGGGAATCCATCTATCTATAGTAAAGGTGTTGGTCTCTAAAACAGGAAACGATCAATTACCAAAATTAATTCAGCGAGTTTGTAATTGCCCATCTGCGTTTTTGTGATGAAAAATATAAATAATACTGTTGTGTGTGTGTGATAATGGAGATTTTCAATATTGTTGTTGACGTGCTCAAATACATCTCATCACTATTATCATGATAACTTTGAAAAATATCAGATGATATTCAGGTTACGAGGCAGATGACAGGCCTGGCAAACAAAAATGTCAATTTGATAAGCCGAGGCTAATAGGAGGAAATTGCAGACTTATAGTGGTACACAGAGGAAAGGAGTACGCTTACTTTACTAGCAAACAAACAGGACGTATATTATTAGTAGCTGAGGATTGGGAGGGAGGGGTAGTTTTCGGTTGACGGATGCTATGAATAGTCGGCGTCGCGGTGCCTCCCCCTTGTCCCACACTCGCTCTCTCTCGCTCTCACCAGCAAATCTGCAGCGTCGTGAAACGATGACGTAGGCAAATAGTGACGTCGTCAATGACGTCATCCAGGAGCGGGAAAATCAATACACCTCGTTGTGGAGCAAGTGCGAGTGAGAGCGTCTCGGTGAGGATTTGGGAAATCTGTGATGAAGCAGAAGGAATGGCCTCGAGGAAAGCTTGCATTTTCCTCTCCGCTTGCTAAAGACAGAACAGGAGCGAGCTGGCTACAGTTACGGCTCAATGAAACAACACTAAAGATTAAAACCGTAATTTCACTTTTCCTCTTCAATATCCTCTCTTCATAAATTTCCAAGTGACATCCGTTCTCTCACAATCTTCATTCAATGAATTTTTCATAAACATCAACAAAGTCAATATTCACACAGATGTGGAATATTCTTGAAGCCGCCGCTCTTGGGTTTACCAGGAACACTTCAAATTTAGTGGCAGCAATTCAATATTTATTTACTTAAGTTAAGATGTCAAAATTTTGCTGCGAAGTGAAGGAATTTTACAAGCTAACAAATATGATTTATTATCGAATACTTTCCTACTTTTATAAAATACAGTAATTTTGATAACAAATAATAGATTTTTTTTGCCAACCAATACAAACACTGGAGTGGAAGATGATGAAGTGAAAAAGACCAAAAATAATAGATTTATATGATAAAGAAAAAAATAGCATAAGTATCTTCTGAAATCTTCTCTTTATAGTTATATTAAGTGAATTCGAATGTTAGGCAGGATGCACACCGGAGAAACGCATTTCGTGAAGCCCTCTTTCATGAAACTTGTTTCATGCAATCCGTTCCACTTGCGCATGCATAAAAAAGAAACGTTCCCTGCTTTATCTTATCAGTCGATTGCAAGCAACTTTCGTTTCACTTTTCCTGAAACTTTTTTCACGAAACGCGTTTCTCCGGTGTGCATCCCGCCTAAGTTGTAGATACTGAGTAGCCTAGCTTAAACGAAGAGGAATAACTAGGTTTTTTAAGAGAATTTCTGCTTCTCAGATGATTGAATTATGTCACTTGGGAAAAATAATTGACCGAGCGAAGTGAGGTCTAAGATTCAAGTCGACGGTTTGGCATTTCTCTTAATGTTTAAATGTTTAAATGTTTAAATGTTTAATTGTTTAAATGTTTAAATGTTTAAATGTTTAAATGTTTAAATGTTTAAATGTTTAAATGTTTAAATGTTTAAATGTTTAAATGTTTAAATGTTTAAATGTTAAATGTTTAATGTTTAAATGTTTAAATGTTTAAATGTTTAAATGTAAATGTTTAAATGTTTAAATGTTTAAATGTTTAATGTTTAAATGTTTAAATGTTTAAATGTTTAAATGTTTAAATGTTTAAATGTTTAAATTTTAAATGTTTAAATGTTTAAATGTTTAATGTTTAAATGTTTAAATGTTTAATGTTTAAATGTTTAAATGTTTAAATGTTTAAATGTTTAAATGTTTAAATGTTTAAATGTTTAAATGTTTAAATGTTTAAATGTTTAAATGTTTAAATGTTTAAATGTTTAAATGTTTAATGTTTAAATGTTTAAGTTTAAATGTTTAAATGTTAAATGTTTAAATGTTTAAATGTTTAAATGTTTAAATGTTTAAATGTTTAAATGTTTAATGTTAAATGTTTAAATGTTAAATGTTAAATGTTTAAATGTTTAAATGTTAAATGTTTAAATGTTTAAATGTTTAAATGTTTAAATGTTTAAATGTTTAAATGTTTAATGTTTAAATGTTTAAATGTTTAAATGTTTAATTGTTTAAATGTTTAAATGTTTAAATGTTTAAATGTAAATGTTTAAATGTTTAAATGTTTAAATGTTAAATGTTTAAATGTTAAATGTTTAATGTTTAAATGTTTAAATGTTTAAATTTTAAATGTTTAAATGTTTAAATGTTTAAATGTTTAAATGTTTAAATGTTTAAATGTTTAAATGTTTAAATGTTTAAATGTTTTAAATGCTTAAATGTTTAAAATGTTTGAATGTTTAAATGTTTAAATTTTAAATGTTTGAATGTTCAAATGTTTAAATGTTCAAATGTTTAAATGTTTAAATGTTTTAATGTTTAAATGCTTAAATGTTTAAATGTTCAAATGTTTAAGAGAAGAGTAGTCTAATTGCAGCGAATTTTGTAGAATATTGGGCGGGGCTTAAAAGAGTCGACCTCGATCTTATTCATTGGTAATTAATATTTAAAATATTAAACAGTGATCATGTTATTTTTGTTTCTGCTTGATGCAATTGAACATTAAATTCCAATTTAAGTTGATTCGGAATTTGATGACTCTGGTAGCCTATCCATGGATCTCTTGCTTATTCTGGAATTTTTGGCATAGCTTGTCGCTTACTTTTCGTTTCACTCATCCAAAAGTGTAAAAGCCAATCCACTGATTCTTTCTTTCATGGAAGTCCATTCATAAATGAGATTTCATTCATAACAGTAAGTATAACTATAATAAATATTAAAGTGGGATCATTTTAATGTGAATTTGCATAAATCTGAAAAGAGTGTATTCAATCACTTTGATTATTGACTACCATTATATGATTTCTCTCTTTGATCTTAGCTTAAAACCGAAAGCTTAGGGATAAAAATTTGGATGTGAACTAACATGTAACTCAATATTTCATTTCTATCTAAATTGACAACTTTAGTAAGTTATTTACTTGTCTATATCTATCAATATCAATAGGCTTGTCTTGTGCCATGCAATGACATCACGAATGGAAATAAGAGCAGCTGATGAAATATTATGTTTTTTTTCGATTTAGTTTTTAAGCTGCGTTTACACCGGAGTTAATAACACAAGTTTTTAACATTTTTGTCATCAACTGATGTTAATTTAAAAAGTTTTATAACATCATGTTGAGTTGCGTTTACACCGGAGTTTATAACATGAGTTATTAATGAAAAGCTGTCAACTTGACTGAGTCGGCAAAAATTATCTTGAAAAAAGTTGATAACTCGTGTTTTCAACAGAAAATTCCTTGTTATTAAAAAGATTTATGTTATCCATCAAGAGTCGGTAACTTTAATAACAGGTTACCATCTTCCCCGCAATCCCCTCGCACAGCATCCCCACCCTACAACTACAGCTGTTCCCTAATAACTACAGCTGCAGACAAAACACGTGACAAAGTTATTTACTTTTGTTGATAACAAAACTAGCAGCGAAAAGAAAATGTTATTAACTCTTTCCTGCATAGGGCTACTTGTAATATAAATATAAAGAAAATAAATAAAAATTAATTTTTATTTATTTTCTTTATCTATATTTAATGTTATTAACTTACGTTGAACACTTTTGTTTTAAACTCTGGTGTAAACGCATTATAATTTATTTATATTAGATCAGATGAAGATCATTATTAATGATCACACACATGTTTCAATTCAAATTTGAAGAAATTTTTTTGCTTTTTATTCCGGCTGTTATATTATATGAACAGTCTCGTTAAATGAAATCATATGGAAGTCAATAATATTGATAACAAGATCTTGTTAATAACAAGGAATATTTTCTGTTAGAAACATGAGTTATTAACTTTTGTCAAGAGAAATTTTTGACGATTCAGTCAAGTTAATAACTTTTTGTTAATAACTCGTGTTATTAACTCCGGTGTAAACGCAGCTTTAGCTGATTTTGAAACATGAATATATCAGGCCCAGTGGTAGCACAAAAGCCTGTTCAATCAGGATTTAAATTTCATGAGAATTAATCAGAGTAGAGTTCTTTTTAATAGAATGCTTCTCTGATTGGTTCGCGTGGTATTCAGTCCGGATTATGAATAACAGACGGTGCAACTGGCTCTCTCAAGGCCATGGCTGCGTACAAACATAGAGCAACATAGGAACCAATACAATAGAAGCTGAAGAAATTAGTCGCATTTTTATCACTTCACAATGAACATCACATTCAACTACCATTATGTTTGAAGAGACCGATTTTTAATTTCTTTTACTATCATCCGGTCACTTTCTGAATATATTCTTCCAGATGTTCCATGAATACTGCATTGTTTTAAAATAAGGTCGCCAAAATTGGTAACTCAACTACAGCTATTATAATCTTTTTCATTTTCTCACACTCTCTTACGTTTTCAACATACTATGGAAAACTTTTTTCTGATCAGCTGATACTTGAGGGACCAATAAAGTCCTTCTCAAGGAACTCCAGCGAATTTTCCCAGAGTTGAGACATGTTCCAAAATAATGTTTTTTGTCGCAAATCCACTATATTCTTGATTTAATCAAAATCGTTAGAGCCATTTTCGAGATCCGTCCGACATACATACATATCCACAAACACACATATCCAAACAGAAATTGCTTTCTTAGTATAATTGACTTCAATGATTATGATTTCATTGAAGGAGAGCTTATTTCACATAATAATAACAACAGCTGATGGCATCAAAAGCAAAAATGTCAAACATGATTGAAATTGAAACAGTAGCGATCATTAAAATTATTATCTTCATGTGATCTAAAGTAACCAGATTATAGTAAGATTCACATCAATTTGTCAGAATTGTTTGAATGGGGAGCATTGGTGCTATTAATGAGGAATACTGACAGTCAACGAACTGTTAAGCATCTTCTCCAATATTTTTATCGAAAGCTACCTTCATCTATTTTCTTTTGTAAAACAATCAATGTTTGAGAATAATTGATTCATGGGGAAGGCGCCTTACTTCTATGGAACATATTTTCACATTGGGAAAAGCAACAACAGCTATTTGACCGTTTTAAAAAATAACCCCTTTCTTTCGCCCAAGTTGAATTTTGGCCGAATTTCTTCATTCTATGCCAACAGATTCCACAACGGACACTTCTGAAGTTTTAAAAATACCCTCCATATAATATCATACTGAGTTATTAAAATTTAATCGAAATTGTTCAAGTAGTTTCCGTGATCTGTCGGATATACAAACAAAATTAGTCTTGATAGAATAGGATCAATTGATAGTAGCAACTTCCGTCACAAAAGTTTGTTTTATGAAAAATAAAAATCATCTACACTCCCAGGAATAGGTCTGATTGAAGCAGCAGTGCCCAATTAATTTCTCGAATAATTAATGTTCTCGATAAATGCATTAATTTCAATCAGTTCTTCAACTTGGTGCCAACCTAATTAAGTCATCTCAACTTAATGCCAACCTGACAAAAATATTAATTTAGTTGCCAGTTAACAACTGTTTCGAAGAGGTACTCTCTCTAGATTATAGTTCCATAGTAACATATGATATGGAAATTTCAATTATAATTATTAAGATATTAGGAGAAGAAGAATATACATACTAAAAGACGAACTTTGAACCCTTAAAAACCACCCTTAGAGTTGGGATAATTATCGCCAAAATATTTCTTAGTGAGCACCTAGGACGTTAAAATTGAATTCCATTTTTCTGAAACTTGGTGAAAAATATTTTCTCATTCATCATGTTTTTCTCTGAAACTTGTAAATCAATAAGGAATCTAAATTCCAATTTTTGTTACAATCCATCCAGTAGTTTCCCAGAAATCGTGATCAGTGAGTGAGTGAGAGAGTCAGTGAGATAATAATTTTATCCAATATTTTTATCGAAAGCTACCTTCATCTATTTTCTTTTGTAAAACAATCAATGTTTGAGAATAATTGATTCATGGGAAAGGCGCCTTACTTCTATGGAACATATTTTCACATTGGGAAAAGCAACAACAGCTATTTGACCGTTTTAAAAAATAACCCCTTTCTTTCGCCCAAGTTGAATTTTGGCCGAATTTCTTCATTCTATGCCAACAGATTCCACAACGGACACTTCTGAAGTTTTAAAAATACCCTCCATATAATATCATACTGAATTATTAAAATTTAATCGAAATTGTTCAAGTAGTTTCCGTGATCTGTCGGATATACAACAAAATTAGTCTTGATAGAATAGGATCAATTGATAGTAGCAACTTCCGTCACAAAAGTTTGTTTTATGAAAAATAAAAATCATCTACACTCCCAGGAATAGGTCTGATTGAAGCAGCAGTGCCCAATTAATTTCTCGAATAATTAATGTTCTCGATAAATGCATTAATTTCAATCAGTTCTTCAACTTGGTGCCAACCTAATTAAGTCATCTCAACTTAATGCCAACCTGACAAAAATATTAATTTAGTTGCCAGTTAACAACTGTTTCGAAGAGGTACTCTCTCTAGATTATAGTTCCATAGTAACATATGATATGGAAATTTCAATTATAATTATTAAGATATTAGGAGAAGAAGAATATACATACTAAAAGACGAACTTTGAACCCTTAAAAACCACCCTTAGAGTTGGGATAATTATCGCCAAAATATTTCTTAGTGAGCACCTAGGACGTTAAAATTGAATTCCATTTTTCTGAAACTTGGTGAAAAATATTTTCTCATTCATCAGGTTTTTCTCTGAAACTTGTAAATCAATAAGGAATCTAAATTCCAATTTTTGTTACAATCCATCCAGTAGTTTCCCAGAAATCGTGATCAGTGAGTGAGTGAGTGAGTCAGTGAGATAATAATTTTATAAGTATAGATTAAATAGGACTTATAACAGCTACTGGGCACCTAGATGTCTTCTGGTTTTCCCGCGCTAATAACGGAAAGCGTTATTTATGATAATATTAAATTTGGTGTAAGCATGATCTGATCAAATAAATAGGTATATCAGTGTGGATGTGCATATGGTTTGGAACGTCGTTCAGTTATAAATGTTATTTATTCTATTGCTAAAATTTTCGTTCATTATTTGTTATTATATTCTTTATTTTTTTATAAGTTTTGGAACTTTGGATTCTCAATTTATTTCATTTTTACTTTTTTCATAAGTCTTGAAATCTTTGTATTTTTCATAAGTCTTAAAATCTTTGTATTTTCCATTTTTTAAATAGGTGGTATTTTTGTTGTTTGTATTATTTATTATTGCATAAGTTGGTATTATTTTTATCATTATTCTCTTTTTTCATTTGTATCTGTACAATTTTTATTGTTAATGAGACATATTTGGGGAAGCCCATTGTCTCCATTGTGAATAAATAAACAAATAAATGAACTATTGATTGCGTGCAATAACGCATGCAATTAATAACTAAAATAACATAGCATTGTCTCTCGAACTTTCTCTGCTTTGAACTCGGGCTGTCCTGTTGACAGTATGTCTTGAAGGAGATTAGCTTTTGATGTTAGCATTTTTGATACACCAACCTTAACAGCCATTAGCCGTTTTCACACCGATATCTCGCCGACGCGACATACAGACAGGATTTACTCTGATGAACAGTATAAGAGGAGGCTGTGGTTTATAACTGTGCGAGGTCTACTGTTCACAGAACTACTAGTTACTGTACTTTTGATTTCACACACTTCAAATTGTGAGACCAAATAATTTGCGTTGAAGGAAACATTCTCCGAATATCAATTTGAGTTTTTTATCAAAGTTTTTCTACATCTTGCTCATAGCCAATAAAAAAATTTCAACATTGATCACCTTAAAAAGAGGTGCATTGCAGATGAGATGCTGTTTGTTGCTCAAGTTGACTATTGAAATTTCAATGAGTAAGGCCAACATTTTCATTACTGCAATGAGTTGGCAAGGTGATTTGTGATGAGTGTTTTAAGGTGCACCAATATTGGATTATACAGCAGAAGAGAAACCACAAATGTAATAATATGTAATAATATGTTTAGTCTGTGAAAAAGAGTTCCACAATTTTCACAAGACTTATGATATCGGTGAGTACATATTATTTTGCCCTTTTTATTATATTTCAATATTGGTATATCTATAATTGAACTGGTTAAGGTTCTGTTACTAGTTAAATACAGCGAGGTCATCTACAGGTTAAATTCGGGGTGACTTTGTCCGGGTATAAACATTGTGATATTATGCAGGATATAATGCGAATAACTTACAATTCAAAATATGATACATATCTGATTAATATTATGTATTCTACCTTATTAAACAAAATATTCACCTTGCTTGACATTAATACGATATAATTATTCATTTTAGCTGATTCTGCAGCTGGAGCCATCATGCCTCGACGCTAAAAAAGATCTTTAGGCAGCAGAAACTGAAATATTTTTCAAAAAATAATTTGTGATTTTTTGAAGTTGATTTTATTTGTTTACAATGCCATTATTTATTTTAAAGGTTGATAGTTAATTGGTTTCACTTTAAAATTAACTTTTTCCATATATTTTTCCAAGTGAGACAAAGTCACCCAACCCCTGGTTGACATTGTCTCTTAATTTCGAAAAATATATCTTTGTTAAAGTGGAGAAGAATATAAACTTTTTATAATGAAAAACACTCTTCAAACATTGCAGAATACAATAAAAAATATTGCAAGAGATTTTGTTGCTACTCAAGTATTGATTGCAAGCGGTTTAAAATCTCAACTCCCCAGAATTAGGACAGTAACCCCGGTTTACCGGTATTTATATCAAATTTCATTCATTTCTAGTATAAAGCTCTGATCGAACTATATTGTTTTATAATACGTAAATTTATGACTTGTGCTTGAATATGAGACAAGAAATCACACAATAAATTGCTGACGACCGATCCAGATTGCATGCTAAAGTTGTGATGCTTCAACCCTCTGTGTTACACGGTTCGTCGAATTAATTTAATATGATCTATTACAGTATCTCAATGGATTCAATGCATCGGCATAATAATGCCTGATCTGTCACCCACTGATCCATCGTAAATCTTTTTAAAATGTATTCGAACATCAAGTGAGAGTTCATGTACCGTACTCTCTCCTAATTTATAAGCTATCGGACAGTACATGAACATAAACGGATATTTTTTTCACTAAAAGCAACTCACACTCATGATTATTCTTCAACATACTTTCCGTGAAGGTTGTAGTATTTTTCATACCAGAAGACCAGCCAGCTAAAATCCTATTCATAAATTGCTGCCGCCAAATGATTGTAAGTGGGCTACGATGTTTTTTTGGAGATCCTTCTTTATATTTGAAAACTCTGCCCTCAAAGTCATGTCTTGCGTTTGGTGGTAAGGTATAAGTTACTAGTGACCAAGTCAAGTTTGTATGGTTAGCAAGTCAGCTTCCTGAGTTGGAGGTTCTAGGCTCGAATCCAAGGGGTTAAGGTAAGTATTAAAGGTCAGTATCAACAGAACCAGAGGATTTATTTTTAAGATAAAGAAAGGAAAAAGAAAAAAGGATTTATTTTTTGTATGTAGTGGGTAGACTGGCCCACCACTGCCAGTCACCCCGCCCAGCCGCCGCCGGTCGCCCGGCCGCTGCCGGTCGGCCGCCGCCGGTTGTCCGGCCGCCACCGTCACCCGGCCACCGGTCCCCCCGCTGGTCGCCTCGCCGGTCGTCCGACCGCCACCAACAGTCAACCTGCTGCGGCTGGCAATTGTCCCGCCAGCTGAGCATGAGCATTCTCAATGACCCTAGCTCCTCCTGCCACATGGACCATGCTCACCAGTATTCAGCATGTCTGTGGCAGGACAGTAGGGTCATCCACTCAGTGGTCAGTCAGTCAGTTCAATTACTGATCAGTCACTGATCAGTCTGATCAGTAACTGATCATATAGGTAAGAAATCACCTTGCTATGCTTTCAACGAAGGCTGTTTCAACGACCCCCACTCCACCTCACCCAGTCATATGACCAATTGCCACCAGTCTTTATCAGCATCCACTTCCTGTTCCAAGTATGTATGACGTCATCTCTCAACTATGCCTATACATCTCAATAATGTTCTCACTGTAGGGCTGAGAGTGAGAGAGTGACAGATAGGTAGTGAGAGAGAAAGAGAGTGAACAGTGAGTGATCAGTGGGTGAGGGAGTGAGACAGTGAGTGAGAGAGAGAGAGTGAGAGTCACACAAAACAATCACTATACAATCCTCATACCAATTGCATAATGTTTTGCAATCAATTATTTACAATTTTCCTTGTTTGATAAGTCATCTCACAATGCCTAATGTAGGCAGTCTGACATCTATAATTAAACTTGAGTGCAAAGTGTAAAGCTGAGTTACACATACCTCTATTGTAGGCATTCTTGTGAGTTGACTAAAAATGTGAAAGTGAGGTTCACATCCACTATTATCTGTTTGCATTGTAACCAATGCTGAGTGCATTACTAAATAAATAATACTTGACTTTCAGAATTGAGTCTCAATTCCATCTTATTGGAAATTTGAATCTTTGGATAGGATAGAATAGGAAACAAAAGATAACACATAAGGTTACAATAATTTTCTTTATTTTTTTTTAATTATTATACAAACATCAAGGCATATCTATGTCAATCAGATACAGAAAATAACTCTTTCCTTATTCCTACGAAATATGTTTCACCACTCTTAATATAACACTTTGTGAGAAACTGATATTATTTTTGTTCGATGGATCCTCAAAAATCTCTACATAATTTATAGGTAGTAAATTGAAGCTGAATGCAGAAATAACATAAGAAATTATTTTATTTCTATGTTGTGGGTCAGTGGGGAGCTTTACTTGTACTCCAGTCAATTGGAGCATTTTGGAAATAATTTCTACTATCATTCAAGAGTGACAAGCTATCTTGAATAGGGTCAAAGATTTTGCTATTGTCTCTATTTGTTAAACTATAGTTATAGATTGTAGCTTCCAAACGTGTAATACCATGCATTTTAGCTGCATCAGAGGTAAAGGATTCCCGTAATCTTGTATCTGGACAGGCAATAAAGTCTATAATATGGTTACCTAACTGCTTATTTACACCAGGGCTTGTGATTTGACATACAAACTTATTATAAATTTTTACCCTCACATTACTATTAACCCAAGTCAAGCAATCAATCCCAACAGTTTTATTGTTATCTACTATCACATTATAGTCTTCTTTATATTCTCCTTGAAAGCAGAAACAATGATTTGTAGTTAGAAAGTCATACATTCCATTCTTGTTGAATATTCCAGCAAAGTCCTGTGTCATGTCCAAGTCTAGTAGATAGAAGTGCTCCTTCCTCAGCTGCTCCAATAATCTCGGTAGTTCTTCTATCAATGTAGCAATTGGGACATCTGCAAGCTCCACTTTGTAAGGTATCCCCACTGGTTCCTCATATTTCTGTTTCACTTCGTTGTAATCATCTTTGCCAAGTACTTGTAGAATCTTTTGAGACATATCACTTCCACTGTCCAATAGGTAAGGTAGCTTTGCTTTGACTCCATGTTTAGCTGACACCATATTAGAGAATTTTCCTCTAAAATATAAGTTGAATGCACCACATATATCCTTTTTTAGAACAAAACGTCTCTTATCCATCTCCTCCTTTGGACGATCAAAGCACAGATTTTCACAAGCATTATATTGTCACAGAAATGTTCTGTAATAGGCACAAGATTTGAGTCATCCTGCACCAACAGTTCTTCTCCAGCAGTGTAATCAATATTTCCATGTCTGTCACAAGGTTGTCATTGCACAGGTTCTCTGTTAGCAGCCACAAACCAAACCGCTCATTGGTAGGCTTGATTTTATAACCACAGAGCGTAGGCCCATTAAACACCTTAGAAGTATCCATGTTTACTGCACCGTTGACATTAACAAACTGAACGAATGCAGATCAATGCTGCGGTATTTATAGTAAGATAGTTGAGGGATGACGTCATACAGACTTGTTGGAACAGGATGCTGATAAAGACTGGTGGGCGTGGCCATTAGTCATTTGACAGGGGAGGTGGAGTGGGGGTCGTTGAAACAGCCTTCGTTGAAAGCATAGCAAGGTGATTTCTTACCTATATGAACAGTGACTGATCAGTTACTGATCAGACTGATCAGTGACTGAACAGTGACTGATCAGTGACTGAACAGTGACTGATCAGTTACTGATCAGACTGATCAGTGACTGTTCAGTCACTGTTCAGTTATTGATCAGTCACTGAACAGTCACTGATCAGTCTGATCAATAACTGAACAGTGACTGATCAGTAACTGAACAGTGACTGATCAGTGACTGAACAGACTGATCAGTGACTGTTCAGTGACTGATCAATAACTGAACAGTGACTGAACAGTGACTGAACAGTGACTGATCAGTGACTGATCAGTGACTGATCAGTAATTGAACTGACTGACTGACCACTGAGTGGATGACCCTACTGTCCTGCCACAGACATGCTGGATACTGGTGAGCATGGTCCATGTGGCAGGAGGAGCTAGGGTCATTGAGAATGCTCATGCTCAGCCGGCGGGACAATTGCCAGCCGCAGCAGGTCGACTGTTGGTGGTGGTCGGACGACCGGTGAGGCGACCGGCGAGGCGACCGGTGGCCGGGCGACCGGTGGCGGCCGGACGACCGGTGGCGGGCAACCGGTGGGGTGACCGGTGGTGGTGGGGTGACCGACGGGGTGACCGACGGGGCGATCGGTGGCAGCCGGGCGACCGGCAGGGGCAACCGGCAGGGCAGTTCAAGATCAGTAGGGAAATTTTTTTTCCCTTTTTTCCCTTTTTTCCCATTATTCCCAATTTTATGTGTTTTTAATTTTTTTTTTTTGACCTTGAGGTTAGGTTTGGTTGGTTTGGATGACCTTGAGGTTTGGTTGGTTTGGATGACCTTGAGGTTAGGTTTGGTTGACCTAGATGACCTTGAGGTTAGGTTTGGTTGACCTAGATGACCTTGAGGGTGGGTGTGGTTGACCTGGATGACCTTGAGGGTGGGTGGGGTTGACCTGGATGACCTTGAGGGTGGGTGTGGTTGACCTGGATGACCTTGAGGGTGGGTGTGGTTGACCTGGATGATCTTGAGGGTGGGTGTGGTTGACCTGGATGACCTTGAGGTTAGGGGTGGTCGACCTGGATGACCTTGAGGTTAGGGTGGTTGACCTGGATGACCTTGAGGGTGGGTGTGGTTGACCTGGATGACCTTGAGGTTAGGGTGGTTGACCTGGATGACCTTGAGGTTAGGGTGGTTGACCTGGATGACCTTGATGTTAGGGTGGTTGACCTGGATGACCTTGAGGTAAATGGGGAGTCTGGGACACTTGTGTCCCAGACTCCCCCTTTTCATCCTACTTATTCTACCTTATTAAACAAAATATTCACCTTGCTTGACATTAATACGATATAATTATTCATTTTAGCTGATTCTGCAGCTGGAGCCATCATGCCTCAACGCTAAAAAAGATCTTTAGGCAGAAGAAACTGAAATATTTTTCAAAAAATAATTTGTGATTTTTTGAAGTTGATTTTATTTGTTTACAATGCCATTATTTATTTTAAAGGTTGATAGTTAATTGGTTTCACTTTAAAATATTTTATCTATTCAAATACCAGCCACAATGTTTTTCATCTGCAATTCAATCTGAACGTTGATCTGGAGTCAGCCATTTTTGATAGCCGCTAGCTGATAATTGTTACAACTTTTGCCGATAATAGCGCAATCGGCAGTGCCTATCAGCGACCGGTGTTTAGTCAAGTCAAGTCAAAAATAAGTTTATTTCCAAATCTTTCTAAGATTATAAATGTTACATACATAGCTTTAAATTGAACAATATACAAATCAAATATTATACAAAACGTGTTCATTATACTATCATACCTAATGATTTACTAACAGTTATAATTATATTATAATTTCAGTTGTAATTTCACATGGAAATGTGCCTACATAGGTGTAAAACCTGTGCGTAGACACGAGTTGCTGTTTTGAGCAAAATATATAATTAATAAGGAGCGAATGATTCAATGTAATTCGGCTAACTTACTACACAAGATAATAATAATCATCAAGAAACTTAATATGATAAAGAAAATTATACAGAGTGGAAAGATGATACAAATTAATTATGCAATGAAAGAAAATGTTCAAAGGTAACATATAATGTACAATTCCAACGGCTATGACTTCAGATTCCCAGCACCGCGATAGTAGACAGAGCAGCAGCACTACAGTGAGTACGGTATTATTAGTAATAGTCAGTCAGTCTATAATTCGATGTAGTCAGTTGAATAGTTGTTTATATTATTAAGGTGTTAACATCTATAATTAGATGTTATGATCGCCTCTGACATGTCTCTTCCCAGATATACCAACCACTCGGAAACCTTTCTCTTGAGTACTGCGCAGCTCTGTATGTTTTTCAAGTGAGGAGGAATATTTCTGTAAAGGATTTGTGATATGTAGGATGAATTCGTGACGGAAAAGGTTCTTACTAGTCTGTCTGTCAATATTCTCGATGTATTTGAACTGCGGGTACCATAATTATGAATGTGATGCACAAAGATGTTTTCTGAATTCTTAAGAGAGTAGATCAATAATGTTTTTAAATAGAGTTGTCTCAAGTTGAATACATTGAATTCATTGAAAAGCGCGTGTGTTGGATATCTACGACCCTTACCAAGAGCTGCTTTGATGATGGAATTCTGGATTACATTGAGTGGTTCCAAAACAGATCTATAACCTCCACCCCAAGCTATTATACCTCCCATAAGCAATGATTGGCAGTATGCAAAGTAACAGAGCCTCAATTCAGCAGGGAATAGAATGTCATGGAGTTGCCTGAAAACAAATATGAATTTCCTTAATTTATTTTTCATGTAATCCACATGAGCAGCCCAGTTCATAGAGCTATTGAAAACGATTCCCAAGTATTTGTGTGAGTCGACTTTTGAAATACTCTCACATTGACAGTCATTTGCATTGAGATTCCCGCAAGCATGCAGCTTTATACTTTCGATGTTGATGCTCAAGTTGGACCTCAAAGCTATGGGTAAGAATTTTGTTTTAGAAACATTCACTGTGAGTGAGTTCTGATCAAACCATTTTTTAACCAGACAAAGATCCCTTGTTGACGATGCAGTAACTTCTTCCCAGTCTGAACCATCAAACAAAATAGCTGCATCATCAGCAAATAAAAACATTTTACCAGTTATATTAATTCTTGACAAATTATTGATATAAATTAGAAATAGAATCGGGCCCAAATTACTTCCCTGCACCACCCCATAGTCTATTGGTAGCGTAGCACTCTCAATATTGTTGATTGTAACAAACTGCTTCCGCTCCCTCAAATAGCTGGAAAACCATTCTAATGCTTTCCCTCTTATGCCAACCTGTTCTAATTTGTGAATTAATTTATGCCTATCCAAGGAGTCAAAAGCTTTAGCCAAATCAATGAAAGCTAATAGACCACGCTTATTGTTATTTATTATACTATTTATATCCTTATTTATATTGAAGAGGGCATCGTTTATATTTCTTTCTTTCCTAAATCCGTACTGAAAATCTGTAAGAATTGAGTTGTCTTCTAAGTAAGAACTAAGTTGTTCTTTAACAACTTTCTCGATAATTTTAGAGAAGACACTTAGGAGCGAAATTGGTCTATAGTTAGATTTGTTGGTTGCATCAGATGACTTATAGAGCGGAATAACTTTAGCTGTTTTAAAATTGGAAGGGAAAATGCCAGAGACAATACTGCAATTCACTATATGTAAGATGGGCTTTGTAAATAATTGAGAATTTTCTTTTACTAGGGAAGCAGGAATTCCATCACACCCAGGTGCAGAGCCACCTCGTAAATCGTTGATATGTCTAAGAATATCATCTTCGTTTACTCTACCAAGAAGAAATGTTGTATCTTCTGCATAATCCCGATCATCTACTACCAATGGTCCACTAGGGGCAATACATTCAGCAAGATTTTGACCAACTGTAGAGAAGTATTGGTTGAACTCATCAGCCACATCCCTTGCAACGCCCTCATTAACTTCTGATGAATTCTTCTTTGTAAATTTTCCAATTGGGAACTTATCTTTTGATATGCTTTTTCCAGCTATTTCGTTCAAGACCCCCCAAAACTTCCGTGGGTTATCTTTACACTCATTTATTTTTTGTCTATAATACTGCTGTTTTTGAAATTTTATTAGACTAGTTAGTCTGTTTCTGTATGCTTTAAAATGATTTTTTAATTCTACATTGTAGGGCTGTTTTTTGACCAATTTACTGAGCTTATCTCTTCTCCTAATACATTTAATCAGACCAGTTGAAATCCAAGGTTTGATTTTATTTAATCTATTACGATGCCTGTGTGGTTTATGAGATCTGTTCAGTATTGATTGTAGGATTCTCTCAAAGTTTAATGCGCTTTCATTGACGTCATTAGTATGTAGAACAGCCTGCCAGTCTTGACTTCTTAGAAGTGATGTGAAGGCAGATCTGTCCAAGTAAGTAGTGTGAGTGGGAGGCAATTCAGGTCCAGCGTCTAGTTCGATTTGTAAGGCAGTACAGTAGTGGTCGGTAATGTGGCTATGGATAACTGCTGCCCGTACTTGGTCGTAATTGGGATGTTTTATAAAGCAGTGGTCAATGCAGGTCATACTGTCAACAGTCACCCGAGTAGGCTTATCAATGCAGCTAACAAATCCACCTTCCGCTAGGATGTTCAAATAACGCTCACCTCTATTGTCTGTATCCAATATATTTATATTTAAATCTCCCACAATTATGTTGGTGGAGTTTTTCGAAAGTGTACTACAGTATTGTTCTAGGCTGTCAAGAAAGGTGTCAATGTCACTATCATGAGTTCTGTATAAAGCAAGTAATTTAAATTGTCTACCGTCACACGTCCAGTCCAACATTTTCATTACTGCAATGAGTTGGCAAGGTGATTTGTGATGAGTGTTTTAAGGTGCACCAATATTGGATTATACAGCAGAAGAGAAACCACAAATGTAATAATATGTAATAATATGTTTAGTCTGTGAAAAAGAGTTCCACAATTTTCACAAGACTTATGATATCGGTGAGTACATATTATTTTGCCCTTTTTATTATATTTCAATATTGGTATATCTATAATTGAACTGGTTAAGGTTCTGTTACTAGTTAAATACAGCGAGGTCATCTACAGGTTAAATTCGGGGTGACTTTGTCCGGGTATAAACATTGTGATATTATGCAGGATATAATGCGAATAACTTACAATTCAAAATATGATACATATCTGATTAATATTATGTATTCTACCTTATTAAACAAAATATTCACCTTGCTTGACATTAATACGATATAATTATTCATTTTAGCTGATTCTGCAGCTGGAGCCATCATGCCTCGACGCTAAAAAAGATCTTTAGGCAGCAGAAACTGAAATATTTTTCAAAAAATAATTTGTGATTTTTTGAAGTTGATTTTATTTGTTTACAATGCCATTATTTATTTTAAAGGTTGATAGTTAATTGGTTTCACTTTAAAATTAACTTTTTTCCATATATTTTTCCAAGTGAGACAAAGTCACCCAACCCCTGGTTGACATTGTCTCTTAATTTCAAAAAATATATCTTTGTTAAAGTGGAGAAGAATATAAACTTTTTATAATGAAAAACACTCTTCAAACATTGCAGAATACAATAAAAAATATTGCAAGAGATTTTGTTGCTACTCAAGTATTGATTGCAAGCGGTTTAAAATCTCAACTCCCCAGAATTAGGACAGTAACCCCGGTTTACCGGTATTTATATCAAATTTCATTCATTTCTAGTATAAAGCTCTGATCGAACTATATTGTTTTATAATACGTAAATTTATGACTTGTGCTTGAATATGAGACAAGAAATCACACAATAAATTGCTGACGACCGATCCAGATTGCATGCTAAAGTTGTGATGCTTCAACCCTCTGTGATACACGGTTCGTCGAATTAATTTAATATGATCTATTACAGTATCTCAATGGATTCAATGCATCGGCATAATAATGCCTGATCTGTCACCCACTGATCCATCGTAAATCTTTTTAAAATGTATTCGAACATCAAGTGAGAGTTCATGTACCGTACTCTCTCCTAATTTATAAGCTATCGGACAGTACATGAACATAAACGGATATTTTTTTCACTAAAAGCAACTCACACTCATGATTATTCTTCAACATACTTTCCGTGAAGGTTGTAGTATTTTTCATACCAGAAGACCAGCCAGCTAAAATCCTATTCATAAATTGCTGCCGCCAAATGATTGTAAGTGGGCTACGATGTTTTTTTTGGAGATCCTTCTTTATATTTGAAAACTCTGCCCTCAAAGTCATGTCTTGCGTTTGGTGGTAAGGTATAAGTTACTAGTGACCAAGTCAAGTTTGTATGGTGGATGATCGAAATTATCCAATTCGATTCGCTGTAGAAGCCGTTTGGTTGCATCAGCACTATGATCACGTCGATTACGGAAGTCCTTTCAACTGACGTCTTTAATTTTTGGACATCATTCATGCATAAACTCATAAGGTTTCTTGCGTCAACTTGAATCATTAGATTCGTTAGATTTATGCTGAACTGTTGCCGTTTGCATGGAAAAATGAGTAATGCTACGCAACTAGCACTTGGCGGTAGACTAAAGTTAGGCGGCCATGTTTCTGGGTCTATAAATCGACAACTTAACGATCTTGCCACACCGATTACAGGGCGTTTGATGGGGACGATGGGCTGTTCAGCTCTTTGGAAATCACCCTATATCGCTTTTCTGTGTCTCATCATATTTATGCGATCGGAGGTTGAAAAAATGACCCACGTAGTAGATGTTATTGGCATCTTCAATAGGTTTCATAACTTATTAGTTTGAGTGCGAATCTACAGATTGTGATTGAATTCTTTGAACTATTGAATTCTTCGACAACGATACGATCGATATGATCTTTTAAAAGGTGAGAAAACGCAGAAAAACGCCGGTTTCGGGCGTATCTTTGGAAATTTTTTCCAAAATCTTACTGTTCCCTTAGCAACTTAACATACAACATACATGCTAAATTTGAACATAGTCCAGTCGATTATTATTTTGTTGATTATGAATGAGTGAGTGAATGAATCAGTGCAATTTCGCTTTTATTATGAAGGACAATACATAAAAATATTTGCCAAGTATTTCCGTACTCCGTTTAAATAGATACCGGTTCCGTAATTGAATGGGTTTCTATTCTTTCAACTGTTTAATGAATGAGATTTAGAGCTGTTCGGTATTTTGCTATTTTCTACAACAACTAGGCCTATTCTCAGCTATTCTACTGCTGGTGAACTGAACTAGGCAACTCCGCCATTCTCTGGAGAAGGATCTCAGTCGTTCTTCGTCATTGTCAGTACGTGCTGCACTCTATGTGTCAAGTTATGAAGCCTTTGTAGTCAACTATTCACATTTCCAAGTACAGTACAGTACAAAATAACTTCTCAAGTCTAAAGTACGCTCATATAAGTTCGCTCATATTTTTCGATTCCATATATTTTGATGAATGCCTTCTGAAACACGACAATACTATGTACCATAAAAGCAAGATAAACTCTTGCATTACAAGTTTAATAGCGTGTTACTGTGTAGTTTAGTGTTGAGAGTTAAATTTCAACAGAGATGAGATATAAAGACTTCCGAAATTTTTTTTGTGAGAAATCAATATTTGTAGCCTATTGCAATTCTCAGAGGTGATCAAAAACCTCATCCCCCTAAAAGAAAAAATTCAGCTGCTAACCCCCGTTGAATTGGAGAATTAAAAAAAAATTTGTGCAGACATAATGTAGTAAAATAAACGGAACAATATTAAACATTATGCATTATTATACATTATTATACATGAAACGTTAGGGGTTATCAATTAATAATTTTTCATCCCTAACCAGATTTAAAAATATCTAAGATTGGATGAAATTTGAAATCATATATACCGGTACCAGATTTCACTCAAATATGTTGAAAAATAGTTTTTATAGAGGGTAATTTTACTAGATATTCCGAAGGAGTTCAATATAGCACTGATCTACAAGTTAAATTTTCCAATATCATATCACTCAACAAAACATAATGAGTATCAAAACTATGCATGTGAAATGTAATTAACAATGTAAATAAAAATGTTAAATGGAATTCAGTGATTGAACTGCTTGAAATAGAAACGCGTAGAATACAAACAGAATGCGTGCTGTACAGCTAAAACAAACGACATCACAACAAAAATCGTATTGAGACCCATACAAGCTCCCAATTCGATTTTTGCCAGTAATGGTCAATTTTTAGCATCAAGTTAAATTTAGATAATTTGATATTATTCCAATTCCACGAAGAGGTATCTTTTACAGATGTGTAGTTTTCCTTTTTTGGCATTCCTGCATCTTGGAAACTAACCATGTTGTTGACTTATCACTTATATACGGCTATCTTTGATGCTATTTTCAGTCCATTCAATATCTGACTACTCTGGTTTATTGTATTTCTATCAGTGGCGCCAGCGAAGTTTACTCAATTGATAAATAATTTTGTATTGGCTTGTTATGCAGGCAGTGTTGCTTGACTCCGTCTGTCAATAAGTCAAGCTGATATCTTCCCAATTAGTTACTTTCTGATTTATTACTCAAATATATCACTGGTCAGCTAATTTCAAAATATTATTATTGTCGAAATTATGACACTTGAAGATGATTTTTCTATTTCAATGTTGAATTGAAAATATCGTGAAATCGTATTCATCTCCATTCACTCATTACACAATCATGATCAAGATTGAGTTCAACTATCGTTTTTTTTCATTTAATCGTACTTGAATGTACGTAATTGGGTCTTAGATATTCAATGATGGTTTATTGTTTATTGTTTTTGAAGGGACGGAATCAAGAATCCAAAGGTTCGAAGAACCCCACACGTCAACCGAATCTTAGTGTGCTCCCAAGTAGTATTTAAGTTAGGAAAACCAATACCTGTGTTCTTTACAAGAACCAGGAGTTTTCACTATACCAACATCCCATTCATCACCCGGTTGCTTGTTACAATCCAGTGTGATATGCTTGGCAGTCTCTTCAGACTGATTAGTCCTCGTGACCAACGTGACTTCCACTTCTGGCTTCTTTGTAGGTCCTTCCGCTGAACGAGGGGTCGCCAAATTGCCTCTAGGGCACCTGGCCACCCTCGACGTAGCCTCTTGACCTACATTTGTGCCTGGAATTTCACCCATCTCTGGTCTCTTGGGTTTTTCTTTTTGCCCCTCTGAAACTGCCCTGATGGGGCAGATCCCTTGGGCTTGAAGGAAAGGCAACTTCTGGAGTTGCCTTGAGGTTTAGTTGTATGCATAGCATTGTACTCATGGTTGGATTCATATAATATCAACGAACAAGTAAAGAAGAATACCAATGATACTCTCACAATAACAATTTTAATCTTAAAAAACTTTCAAAATTCCCGAACTAATTAGACTACCGGCCATTTCAATATGTTCTTTTATGGGATTATATTCTATGTTATTCAAAAGAGCAGCTCATATACACATATACATCAAGGCAGTCACGCTACGCTCGCTTTGTCTGACTAGCTAGGGGGCTCCGCACTTCCGTCTGAATCATTGAGAAATGTGACTAGCATTAGGATCGCTTATCTCGTCTCTATTTTTCATTTGAGCTTGTACTTCCTTTTGTCAAATAATCAATAGAAATCCGAATATTCATCGATTCAATGTGGAGTTAATTTGAATTATGTAACACAAGGTTTCAAAGTGATCTTTCCCGTCAAAATAAATGTGAATATACAGTTATTTCCCACATGATATGATAGTTTTGTATTTAATTCTAGCTCTTTGAAATTTGATACTCACCGTATAGACAATACAAATTATGTAGAGAACTAACAAGATATAGCCTAAATTCCTTAACCTTTCAAGATTTAATTTGCTACTTTGGAAATTTAGGAAAATGCAATGAAAATCTGAAATCAGAAAACGTTGGGAAGCCCTTAAGCTGATTTGTTGCGTAATTTTAAAGTACTTTGAACACAACATTCGTATAGCTCAGCTGTAAATGTGTGTTCTAAATTTGAGCATTTTCTGTCGATTAATTCTTGAAAAGCTAAGAAAACTCAGAAATTACATGAAATTATCTTCAATTTTGGACGTATTTTTGACGTTATTTCAAAACCCTTCTGATCACCCTTCTTCATCATTTGTACACCTCAGCAGAACGACTAGTTACAAAATTGAACATTTTCGGTTAATTCGATTTTTAGAATACTGACAGAAGGCAGAAAAATGCTGAGTAACGCTGAAAACTGCCTATCTTGAGCGTATTCCAGGCATAATTGTGAAGATCTTTCAAGATAAATCTTCTAGACCCTAGTTGAAAATCTGTACAGAATTTGATCATTATCTTGTTTTGAAAAGGCTAAGAGAACGCTTATATCGCAAGGAAAACGCCAAGTTTGGGTATATCTGAAGCGTGATTCCAGAGCTCAGAGCTCTCTCAGCATCGTTGCTGAATCTGTGTACAAAATATGAACTTTTTCTTTCAATTCGTTTTTGAAGAAGGTGAGAAAACGCTGGGAAACGCTTGCAGAAAGCTAGTAACCGCTTATTTTAAGCGTTCCTCTAGCGTGAATTTTAAGTCCTCCTTTCTAGACTCTAGAAAACAAAATTGCTGGACTTTTGCTGAATTTTCTATCAAATTTAAACATTTTCTGTCAATTTTTTTGAAAAAGCTTAGAAAACGCTGAGAAACCGCCTGTTCTGGGTGTTTCTTTGCGAAGTTTTGAAGCTCTCTCAAGACAGAAGATTTTAAGTTCTGTTGATGAGTGACTGCTATTTCACATATACCTATATATTATAAATTCAGATATCGGAGCATAACTTATATCAAAATCTTTCATGACAGGAGTATGTTTTTTTCGATAAGCAGCTTCTCCAATCTGCATAAACTTGAACAAATTCACATACTATTGTTTTTTTGACACTGGTTTCTTACAAATAATGGGATATCATGCTCTGTTAACAACATAAACATCGAACTTTATCAGTACCCGGTACAGTATAGGTACTCGAAAAAAGAATTTCTAGAACTATTGAAATCCAAATACGACAAGAAGGCACGGGTGATATGTTGATTCTTCTATATATGAGTGTGATTTGAAAATGTTTAAATGATACAATAAATTTTTCATATTAAAGTCGACTTGCTAATTGCCGATTTCCTAGTGCAGTGCAGTGAATAAGAGTCCAGTGGACAGTGCTGTGCTGAAATAAGAGTGGAAAGATGAATGAAAATATAATATTGGGATATTCATTCTTCTGAATAAAATGAATACAGAATGTCTGAAATGTCACGCATTTTCTACTCTACTATTATTTTATTTCACGAAAGTAGTTGCATATGGATTCTATTCAAGTCGAAACTCATTCGAAATAAGACGAGTGGAATAGGAACATCTGATACCGACCCACGAGCACCAGACTGATGCCGATGGATTAATAGAGTGAAATCCAAAGTGAAATTAAAATTAGAAAAAAATATATAATTCATGGACGCGAATCTCAACTGTTTGTTGAATTACACTTGGAATAGAGGCCCAAATATATTTATTTATATATCTTGTATTAAGTCGTAATTATGACGAAGAAATTTCACATTCAATATTATTTTACTATCTATTGAAGAAATAAAAGTCGTGTAAAATCCCACTGGTGCATGAACTTCTGGACAATGCAGTTTTTCGATAATCGTGAAGTTTTTTCCAGGTAAAAGTCTTTAGACAAAACAGTAGACTACGGCCGTATATGCACTTATGAGAAGTATAATACAGGTTTCAACTTCAGTAAATTAAAAGAAGGATGGTCTTGCTATTTGCCTTGTAGGGTACACTCAATAATATATTATGGTTATAGAAAAATAGAACTGATTCATAAAATCAGAGTCAAATTCAAAAAATAAAACGTTTTTCTCCATAAATAGTAGCCGTTAAAGGTTTTCCAACAAAAAATTGTTCTGGAATGTCAAAGCGTTGATCAAATTATAAATCGATAGAGATTTTAAATATTTGCGACTGTTTTATGAACGGCATCAATGATTTCATGAACTATAAAAAAAATATTTCGCATGAAAAAGACCTAATTTGGTTTCCAGTTGTAATTTATATTGGCCCTGCCGATATAGCCCAGCACTCAGCACTTAGTCACCGAAGGGCGTTGCCTCAAATGACTAATGGAGTAATTTCCGTCTGCTGGCTGGAGAGTGCTAGTTGCCAGTTCTCCAACTCCATCAACTCATTTCTGGATCAAAACCCATAAACAAAATTCTCTCTTGTCCTACATATCTAAGGGTTTATTTACAGTATACTGAGAATATTTTAACCTGAATTCATATACTGTAATAACAAGAACAGAGTAATAGACCGTATTGAAAGACTAACATTTTCACGATCCAATATACGTATTGATGAATGACGAATTCCACTAGAAAAACATTCAAATAAAATTGTAGGCTACATGATGTGGACTGTGGAGTATGGGTAGTATAATAGATATCATTAGAAAAATGAGCCCTGTAAAGAGTCCTGTCATTATTGTATTTTTACTATTTAGGCTACAATCACTGATCCAACCATTTATGTTTTATACCTAAATATGATGTTTAAGTTCTAACCATTCATGTTTACTTAGTGTATGGCTACAATGTAAAAAACTTTGATAACAAAATTGAGCCATCCAACAATCTAAGTGAAGAATGAGAGAATGGTGAAGAGTTTCTCCATTCTTGTATTTTATAATAATTAATCAGAAACCACAAATAATAATAGTATATTGTTGTTTATCCCATACCTGCTTTAAATTATCATCAGAGTCTTCAAACTCTTGTAAAATTCGTTTTTTTTTGTCATTCAAATGATTGTTTTCAACCCCAGTATTTACTGTTCTACACTATTCACGAGAAGATTGTCACGGGGAAAGCAGAATATCGTCATGAGCTTCCATGTATAGAATCATACTCCAACTCCAACCCACCAGTGACAGTGATAGTATTATTCAAAGTGAACAAAACAAAAATTGAAAAATAAAGTCTACTGTGAGGAACTGCATATCTGAGTATTACTCTCTATATCATTGTTGATCATTACTTGATTGAAAAGTAGTCCATGTCCTACAGTGTTCACTATTCAGCCAAATTCTGTTGTATAGGGATAGGCTAATGTACCTAGAATACATTGTATTCCAGGTACATTGAGATAGGCCCACTAACAACAATCACATTCAGTCATTTGCAAAATAACTAACTCCAATACCAATATCAATAATAATATCATCAGCCTTCTCCTCCAAAAGTCAGTTTTCTTCGTAGACCTACTTTTTTAACCATCATATTATGTCCAATCACAGGAAACATTTAAATCGAATTAAAATTCACTATCCTATTCTATAGATCACAGGTGCCCTTACCCTCATCAAGCAACCTCACTAAATACTTTTCGGAAAAACCTTTCTTGGGATCGCACCCAAGATTTGTTTTTGAATAACCCCACGAGAATTTAAATTTCAATGACAGTATGCGTCTTCCCCCCCTCCTGTGGGCACCCCTGAAACCGGAATACATACTATTTATTGAGAGATTGTATCAAAATGCTATTTATGATGAATTATTTTATCTGATAACCTTATGATGGTACGGCCATGTAGCTCGGATGAGTGTTGAATGAAAGGCAAGGCTTGTTATGAAGGCAAGATCAGTTGGAAGACAAGTCAGGGGACGACCATCACTGAAATGGAATCAGTATGTAGAGAGTATAGCTGCTGGGAAAGGAAAGACAGAGATTAGAGTAAAAAGAATCACACAGGATTGAATAAAGTTTAGAGACTGGTTGAAGGAACCCGACGCTTAACGGCAAAAGGGATATGAAAAAGGAGAAAAACTTATTGAAAAATTGATATTGGATTATGTTCATTGCCTTATTGTCCATTATCACTCCCTGATTCATATCTAACACTCTATCTCATGTTCTCAATACCCATGTTTAAGATTTATATTCGGAAGAATTTTTTGTTATATTAATTATTTTGAGAAACAGTCCAACTGTCTTCATCAACAATTATTATTATTTTGCTCTAATGGACTTCAAAATCGAAATTCCTCATTGGTCTGCTTTTTTGAATTCAATAGAAAAATATTTCATGTTACGACTATCTACTTTTATTCCTGGATATTCTTTTCTGTCTGGGGGGTTGCGCCTCCTCCCATTATTCAGTATTTGGTAGAGATATAAGCCAGAGACAGATAAATAAATAGGAATACAGTATATTATCTTAGACTGTACCTATCCTTTAATCCATGTTATAGCCTACCCGGCCTATTGGGAGATCTAGTCCTGAGAGGCTACTGATATGAATCACGTTTTTTTCGTACATTATTTTCTATTGAGTTTCCTATTTCCATTCCATTCCATCCGAATCATAACAATGTCATTGGTGTGAAATCCTCTGTATCAAGTGAGCTTCCTTTGTACAAGACTGAGTTGGCTGCTATCAGGGGAGAGTAGTGTCTGATAGTGAGCCAGTCGCGTGCCGCCGGCCAACCCAAGGCTTGGTTAGGATGTGCTCTGCTAATCGAAAGTAGCTTGAATTTTGGCGGGTGACGAGATAGTATGGTGGTGGCCATGACACACGTGGTCGACGTAAAACCGCGAGTGATATCGGCCGAAGTGAAACGCAGGAATGTACTCGACGTGACTTCCGTTGGACACTGCTGGGAACCCAGGATTGCAGGTGGGCAATAATAATAATACAGTATTATTAAATTTATGATTGTTCAAGGAATCTGAGAATGGATTTGTATTTGGGTTAGAATCATATAAAACACAAAACATCACCACAGACTTTCCCATATCAATAAAACATTAATATTATGTACCGGTAGGCCTATTCAGAAACCAAGATCAATGAACATTGTCTATAGTATATTATTTTATATTCTATGATAATATGATCGATATACAAATTAGGAGTTGTACATTCCAAGACATGAAACATTTCAATGTAGGCAATCACATTTTCATGCATCGAACAATTGAATTACGGTAGGCTGTATGGAAGGATGTCAATTGAAATGTTAATTCAATTACCCTACAAATATTGTAGTACAATATCAATATTAGTACAATATAGTAGTATATACTACAATAATTATTGTAGTTCCACCTTTATATAAATTAATAAAAACAATATAGAAATCTATCACCTATATATAGTACGCCAGTTACCAGTACCCTAGTATTGCCATGATTAACTTGAGTTTTAGATAAGGTGAAATTGAATAAGTAAGTAAATGATTGTCTAAGTGTTAGCTTCATCATCGGCAGATTGACATGTACATGTAACATCCTGCGATTCACAGTATTGTAAAAAACAATTTCATTAATTGAAGATTACAATTTGATGAATAATAATAATTTTATATCCAAACTACGAATAACTAACTTCATTTTTCTACAATTACTTCTAATTTGAAAGAATCTTCAGACGAGATCCTATCTGCAACACTATTTTGTTATCTATTGTGGAATACCTTGTTTATTGTTTTTGAAGGGACGGATTCAAGGATCCAAAGGTTCAAAAGACCCCACACGTCAACCGAAGCTTATTGTGTTCCCAAGTAGTATGTTAGTTGGGCAATCCAATACCTGTGTTCTTTACAAAAACCAGGAGTTTTCCCTATACCAACATCCCATTCATCACCCGGTTGCTTGTTACAATCCAGTGTGATATGCTTGGCAGTCTTTTCAGACTGATTAGTCCTCGTGACCTACGTGAGGTCCACTCCTGGCCTACTTTGAAGGCCCTACCGCTGAGGAAGGTGTGGCCAAGTTGCCTCTAGGGCGCCCGGCCACCCTTGACTCAGCCTCTTGACCCACATTTGTGCCTGGAGTTTCACCCATCTCTGGTCTCTTGGTTTTCTCTTATTACCCCTCCGAAACTTTGCAGGGTCTCGCCTCTGCCAGAAAGTTGAGGAGTTTTACCTAAATGACCGTCCTCCTTTGAGCAGTGGTGATGTTTGGTCACTCGACTCAAAACTCGTGACCTACGTGAGTTCCACTCCTGGTCTTTATGTAGGTCCTTCGGCTGAGAGAGGAGACGCCAAACTGACTCTAGGGCGCCCGGCCACCCTTGACTCTGCCTCTTGACCCACATTTGTGCCTGGAGTTTCACCCATCTCTGGTCTCTTGGTTTTCTCTTTTTGCCCCTCCGAAACTTCGCATGGTCTCACCTCTGCCAGAAAGTTAAGGAGTTTTGCCTAAATGGCCGTCTTTCTTTGAGCAGTGGTGAGGTTTGGTCACTCGACTCAAAACTCGTGACCTACGTGAGTTCCACTCCTGGTCTTTATGTAGGTCCTTCCGCTGAGAGAGGAGACGCCAAACTGACTCTAGGGCGCCCGGCAACCCTCGACTCAGCCTCTTGACCCTTATTTGTGCCTTGAGTTTCACCCATCTCTGGTCTCTTGGGTTTTTTCCCACCCGAAACTCTGCATGGCCAGAAGCCTCACCTCTCCCAAGAAGTTTTGCCTGGATGGCCGCCCTTCTCTGAGCAGTGGTGAGTTTTGGTTTCTCAACCCACAAACTCGTGACCAACGTGAGTTCCACTCCTGGCTTTTTTGTAGGTCCTTCCGCTGAAGGAGGGGTCGCCAAATTGCCTCTAGGGCACCTGGTCACCCTCGACTTAGCCTCTTGACCTAGATTTATGCCTAGATTAGTCCTCGTGACCTATGTGAGTTCCACTCCTGGCCTACTTTGAAGGTCCTACCGCTGAGTAAGGGGTGGCCAAGTTGCCTCTGGGGCGCCCGGCCACCCTTGACTCAGCTTCTTGACCCACATTTGGGCCTAGAGTTTCACCCATCTCTGGTCTCAATCAATCAATCTGTACTCAATCAATCAATCAGTCTCGTGTGTTTTTCTTTTTGTCCCTCCGAAACTGCCCTAATGGGGCAGATCCCGTGGGTTTGAAGGCAAGGCAACTTCTTGAGTTGCCTTGAGGTTCATTTCAGTCGCCTCCTAACGACAAGCATGGATACTGTGGGTGAATTCTGGTTTTCAACACATTCTTGAGTACGATGATCGACTCAAAGCCCCCCTAACCCACAGGGGGCGTGAACTACATTAGTTCTTGAGCAAAATATTTGTTGCAATTGGAAAATATTTTTAATATTTGGAAATATTTGTTGTAATTGTGGACCACATTATAATATGAAGTAAGGCCAACATATTCTCCATGGGCTGAAGTTAGACCAAACGAACGAATACTTGATCTGAACAAAGAATAAAAATCTGCTTGAAGCCAGTTAAAAAGCTTTAAAGCGATGAGAACTATAACATTTTAGGCTATTTATGCACTTTTGTAGACATAATCTATCATGCTTCTCATATGTCGGGTCGAGTTGTTTCTATGTACTTTATGCTCCAGAATTTGTGTTATAGCTCCATGCTCGCTCGAGAAAAAATTAATCCATGAAATTCTAATAGATAGAAATCACCTCAATTAATTTTTCAACGTCACTTATTGCTACCAATTAATCATTGAACTAATCCATTATTACTCTTCCTCTATTCCCTTACTCATTCCATTAAGTAACTGGATAACAGCTTCTGAGACGATATCAATTAATTAGCAAGCTTTCTTTTTGCATTCGATGGCCATTAATTAATGATGAACTCATTGCTGACGAATAAAATCGTTATTCTCTTTTCATTCTATGCTGCCTCCAAACATCGACTAGTTGTTTTCGACTAGCAGCTAGTTGAGAAACTATCGACATTTTCTAGTATTAGTAATGTAGCTTCATCTACTATCATTTTCCTTTACATCAAGTTTGGCAATATTGTGTCTTCATCCTCTGAATGAACATAGTAGCATCAATAAATTATTGCTGGAATGATAAGAATAGGTTTCAAGGATACTAGGAGTCTAAAGAGTCTTGTAAGAACTGCATTATGTCACATTATGTGTGTGCATTACTGCTCTTTTCAATCCAAACACAATTTGTCCTTCGCCTGGATTGATAACACGATAACATTGCCACTGCACTCAGCACTTCCAATTCAAAGTGCTTTTCCTTGATATCAGACTGTTCTATCCAATTTATTGGTATCTCTTTTTGCAAGCTAACAATCCAGTTGAATTTTCACTTCAACAAATTTTATTTCAAACCCATCTTCATTACTACAGTGCATGAGAATATCTGAAGACCAATTAACAAAGATCGGACGTCGGGCAGAGAAGAGACGCGGGCAAGGCACGGACATGGTGGAAGCGTGGCATATGCAATACCCACGAGACGAGCGAGATATTGTTAATAAAGTGGTATTTAAATATTCTATTCAGGTTGTCCTCTATTCCACTCAAAAGGTTTTTGTCAGTTTTTATTTAAAAGAATTGGCGAGTGACGTGGCGGGGGTTGGAAAGCAACCGCCCGATCCACTTCTCTTTTATGAATAATAATCCATTATTTGTTTACATAGGAGTGTCGCGGAAGAGACAAAAGTCCGCGACACGTCTCAGCCCAACGTTCGTTCTGTGTTAATTGCGCCTAAGGATATTGATCCAAAATATCCTTATACTCGAATTAGTAATATGTATGTACTGAGTAGCGTTATTCTCATTAAAATCTTGAGGAATCCCTTCTGTCACTTCGGTCCAACAATTCCCAATCACTCTCCTTTATAAAACCCTACAATAACTGGAGTACAATTGGAGTATATTCTGTTGATTTTTGGATCATCTGTTGAATAATTTCTTGGATATATAACGAAGACTACTTCAGGTTATTGACCTGAGGAATGACTATTAAAACTTCAACTTCAACCAGAGTAAAATTATATCCTAATCTTGAAAAATGTATAAGATTGATTTATTCTATGCTTGGACATATTACATATTTCTATTATTTATGGATTGAATGTTTTCTTTTGAAGCTCTAAAAAATACAGAGTCGATCGATTGATAGAATTCATAGTCATAATACCTAGACTATCGTTTACTTTTGAAACAGTAAAATTTTCCTCTGGTTTTCATTCTTGTTAACCGACCAATTCCCTGCCCCTGTTCAAACGCTCCTGTATTCTAATCTTATTCGACCAGGACGATCTAGAAAATTATTATAACTCATTATTTATATAAATTTTCAAAATTCATGAAATTGATGTTTACTGAATCTCAAACCTCCATTTCCCGATCTATGTTGCCTCTGAATGTGGAGTTGAATCATAACCCGGCAGCTGCGCACTGAGAAGGAGATGAAGTCTTTCAGTTGGAATTCAAAGTACATAATAACGTTGTTCCGACGGTTCTGTGATGATGACACCACATGTCTGGCATAGAACAAGCCTTCATTCCAGCCGGCAATATAATTCAATTGAAATTTATTCGAGAACAGACATCCACTGTTATGTTGTCCACTAACCAAATTACTCTTGGAATAGTGAGATACACTGGCGAGAGATTCACTCTCTAGTGTCTTCTCTTTTCAATCTAGGAGTGAAGTTGTTTGATTAATTTTGTAGGCAAAAGAAATGAAGGAATTGATCTAATTGAATGACTTTACCGACTCTTACATGACTTACCGATACCGATACCGATGTAATAGATCCGATTATTGATAAAGTACTGTTACTGGTAGAAGAGTTATATTTTTTCTATCTAGACAAATTCATGTTTGGTGAAACTCAAAATATAAGAAATTCCATACAGAAGTCTACAATATAGCATGATCATTGGAAATTCAGCTGTTCCAATTCTGATTACTAGTTCATTGAATTTTGCATAATTAAAATAATATGAATTTTACTTGAATAATAAATGTTTTGTAAGTGTCACTTATTATACTGAAATCGTGGCTGAAAATGGATGTAATATTATTTGAACAGTTTTAAATGTTAATGATCTAAGGAAAACTTTTTACTCGCTTTTAATAGTGAACTGTATAAAAAGCTTTGTATTTCATGATTATATTCACATCTTAGGCATTGGTCGTTACAGTAGAAAATGAATTTAGTTTCGAAAGCATAAGGAATGCATTGAACAATAGCAAAAGTAAATTTGAACTTTTATTGAAACGAAGTGTATACAATGAAATATGGATCTTTCATGCTGGCATAAAAATTCAATGAATATATTGAACGATTCCGAATGACAAAAATCTTGAATACATTTCCCAACGTGTAGTTTTTCAGAATAATATATTTGAGACAATAACCTGATCTACACCAGACACCACGACCACTGACCACAGTAATCTATAAAAGCCAGCAACATGCTGCATACCTGCTCGCCCCAATTAATATGAAACCATTGTACCGAAACTGATAATTCCTTAAGGTTGGACCTGTAACGTTATGCATTATCTACCTCTACGATAAGAGAACATTCTCTTCTTAACCTAGATGCTCATGAGATCAAGAGTACAAACATAAATATTACGTTCTCTCATCCCACTACAAATCAGATTGCATTGCAATGTGTTATTTCGTTACTTAGTTTCATTACAACTTTCAATTCAGCGAGTCATTCAATCTGATCAACGGAGAATGTCTTCATTTGATCCACACATAATCCTAAATTATCGGGTCTGGAGATCCGAGTTGGATATTTTCACTGACTACGATGATAAAGTAAAAGGTGGTAACCAGATTGATTGAGAGAGACATTCAGCAAAAGATCAGGCTCGATTTCAGTTCAGTTCTCTTTTAAATTTGCAATTATTGCTCTTTGTCTCTGTTCAGTGTTGCAGAATGATCATCAGAAACTATGCAACTAACTACTCTCAAACATATTTCAAAATATGAAATGAAGTTTCTTCAATCTAATTTTTTGACCAACAAAATATTATGAGCTATTTACAAGTATTGAATTGTTTCTTACCTACTAACTTAGATTAAATTTAACTTGTATTGAAACATCTTCAAAATTTGAATCAAAATATTAATTTTCAGTATGAATGGAACATGTAAATCGTCGAATTCGACTTTTTCTCAGAACAGGTGAGTTCCTACAATACGAAGATTCGTATCTTCGCCTGTTGAAGTTCTTCGCCTGTTGAAGTTCACTTGTTCAGTAGACAGGTGTCAGTGGGCAATAATAGCATAAGGACAATAATTATCATTCAAAGTAAATACTGTTTGACTTTGAATTTGGCACGAATTCGCCTTCTTTATAAAACAAGCAACTCGCTCCTACAATTAGTGGAGCGTAATTATCAGAGCTGTTTGTTTGCAAACATCTTAATCTCTGTTTCCAAGGAAAGAAGGACGAAGGAGCGACCATTTCCTGTACGAATAGTGATGAGCCGGATTGGAGGAAATTAATGTGTGGAAGGACTATATTTTTCTTGCAATTTTGCAGAATACTTATCATGGGATCGAGACTACAAATAACAAGCGAGTTAGCTAAATAAGCACGAGGTCGTGGATTTTTAGATGAACAAGGCTCTGTCTAGAACAGAGGATACGCAGAACGTCCTTCACCTCTTCGGGGGCGTGTGAGAACTTCCAGTGAACAATACAGAGTTTTCAAGTCAAGTCGATGCCACTGCTATCACAGCAATAATGCAGCCTAATCTGAATCTACTCGACCTAGCACTTCTTATCGCCTACGCCTAACATTATGAGATTGGGATAGTGAAGCAGACACTTTCAAAACGAAACGCCTAATCCATTCATGACCATGATGAGACATATATCACTTCAGACGATATTAATTTGAGTTTTGAACAAACTAAAAATTCGTAATGGATTGATCATAAAGAATTCTAAATAACAAAGATGAGGATCAGTCTCTCAACGAACATACACTTCATAGTGAACTATAGAACACGTATTTAATGCTCTGCTCCTCTATAATTCAGCTCATCTCGTTGGAAGTAGAATATTATCAATATCTTTTTTTGGTTTATTACTGTGTGTGAAAAGTTCTCATTTCATTCAAAGGACTAAAGGAAGTAGCTGTACTACTGTGAGCGTACATGAGAGAAGATTTGAAAGTGACGAGTTCATTGCAATCCTAGCTTCATTTTCACCTAGCTTCTGTAAACCTATAATATAACATATTTCAAAATTATTGTATTATGATGTTATGTTTTATTTCTACTTATCTTTCATGGAGTCACTACATAATACAGTTTATCTTGAGATACTAGTAGCTGGTGTTTGTTTCGATCAAGGTCAATTATTGCAGGTATTATCTATGAACTATTAATATTCACAGTTACTCAGTAATAATTTTCACATAAACATGTAATTCAGCATTAGATCACCGTATCAATGTTGAGAAAATAAATAAAACATAATTTTTTGTGAGTATTAATGTATTCTGAAAAGATATCCTGAAGAATAATTCTTCCTTGAGTCGTTTACTTATTTGATCAGTTTCCGAAAAGTGAATCATCATAATTCATTGACTGGAACAGTATTCAGACCGTCTAATGGACTGTGGTTTCCACAAGGCCCTTTTGATTTGCATCATAGAACCACAAAGCTATTCTATTATTCTGTGGTCCAATAGTGCAGTAATTGAGAAATCACGAGTATGATGTAACGTTGTAACCTTTCTTAAGTTTTTTTGAATTGAGCGTTATGAACAGCGAATGTTTTTTGAGGTAATGAATTCATAACAAGGAATTAAGCTGGAAAATGTTACTATTTCTATCAACTATAATACAAATCAGCTAGTATTAGTATAATTAGTATTATCATGTTTTATATAGTACAATTGAAGCACAAATAATTATAGTTTCTGAATAGTGATTGAAATGTAATAGTCATAACATTGAGATAAGAGAAACGTTTATACATTTAAAAAAAATTGATGTAATTAGTTAATTACAGTTACATTTGATAATTCTCCAACCATAGTAGAATTTAAGAAGACTTATTTTGAGTCATGGAAGATGAACTAGTGTGTTGCCTCATTTGAACAGATGCCCCAAGCAGATCAAGAGAAATATGAGTCACTAATGGCTTTTAATTTTACTCAGTTTCATATTGTCAGGATAAAAATATTAACACTGGCCCTTTTCCAATAATAATTCATTCAGATCATCTCTCATTCTCAGCTGGATTCTAAAAATAATTACAAACGTGTGACTTTATAATGGATTAAATTGTCACTATGTACAAGGATAAATGAAGGTGAATCACGAATTTAGACTCGCTCTTATCTTCTCGTTTCACGTCAATCCATTTCCAAAACTGTGTCCTTGGAAAAATTATTTTTATATATCCTTCCGCTTCCTGTTCAAGAAACACCATGAGGTTCACTGGAATGAATTTAATCATGCAACTGGAAATAGAAATAGTAGGTAATCAATATTTTTCCCTAGTATCATAAGGGAATATATTATACATTATTATTTGCAGTTATGGGTGGACAATGGCAGATTTTTCAGCTAGGGACTAGAGTAATAATAATTATTGGGTGTCAAGAATTCAGTTCACTTATGAATTATTGTACAGTAGTTGAGCACACGCTCTGAAGCCCATACGACGGTGTGGCCTTAATACTTATCTTGGACGCATATTACTTCTCCATTCTTCATCCGTATCCAGCTTATGCCTGAATCCTACACTGTTGTCTACCTTCAGTTTCCTTCTTCAGTATTTCTTCCTCTCTCGGAGATGTCTTGATTGACTGCTTGACGTGGAACTCGTGACCATTACCAGTCCTGATGGCCCTCAAACATTTTCGAATGTCCTAACTTGAACAAATTACAACTCAATCAATTGTTGTTTGTAGGCTTATCGATGTGATCTACTTTGCAATACTTTGGATTCATTGCATTATTGTCTGTACGTGACAGGGAAACTAGTAGAATCGTTTGTTCACTCCCTATATACTATGCATACATGTACTACATATAAGCGTCCATTATCATAATAATGTACGCGTTCATCATATTATTATGCTTTTGAAAAAATCAAGAAATAAAAACGTTTTCTCTGGAGTTAAAATGAATAAAACAGGTTTTCCACTGCAAAATTGATGATAAATAATATCTTGCATGAAATTATAATCTAATATTATAAAATGATGGTATGATTTGACAAAAGTATTTGTGATAGAACAGATTCATATTAAATAAACCTTGTTCAACTTGATTTAATTGTCCACAATCAATTCACTAGTATTTTTGATGAGAAAAAACTCTAGTGAATGTAAATCTCCAATTCTTATTAGAAAAGTGGAAAACTCGAGTGGAAGGCATTTCAAAAAAAAAACAAATGTACAATTTATAGTGTGCAATTTTCGCTGTTAAGTTCAAATCTTTATATGAAAGCATGCACTCAATAAACGTCTCCAATTTGTTGTGAGAGGAACAAATTTATCATATATTCCGATAACTACAGCTCCTTCAAAAACTGTTGAAATTGAGAAAAATGAGCAGATTAAATCTATGATCATCACCATTGTTGAGATAATGCATACTTCTGCAATATCAGTTATTAGTAATGAAAATTTTAAAATTTATGCCATTGTATCCTCCTGTTGATACATTTGTTACACTAATTTGAATAGCGAATGCGTTTTGAACAATGGAGTTCATCGCTGTGACCAAATCACCAATAATAATCAATCAGGTGTAGGCCTACCGTATTCGGAACTTATCCGCGATTCAAGTTAAGTGATTTTTTGCAAACCATGATCGATTGAAAATTTCCTCATGAAAATCGCAGCAAGATGATTACATTAAGGACAGGAAATGTAGCAACAATGTCATTAAACCGACATAGTTTCAATTTTATTGCATTAGTTTTCAATTGGCTATTGGCTATTTGAAAGAATAATTAGAAACCTTATCTTGTTTCCAAGTTATGAGAACCTGAACCGACTGAATTATGACTGATTGCTATTTGATGCGTTTACAGGGCCCTAGAAAGAGGATTAACTTGGGCATTCAAGCATGATCTGTTGCCTTCACACTTATAATAATCAAATCTATCCTGTTGATTTTCACCTCTGCAGAGGTCGATTGTATTATTCAAATGTTATTGCGCTGGTTGTTTACTGTTCAGAGCCTGAGGGATTTAGAATTATCAAAGGCTTCAACGTTTTTAAAAATATCTCTATTTCTTGATAACTTGATGACTCTATCTTTCCAAGTCTATTATTTTATGGATAATATAATTAATTGAATTTAGGAAAACATGGAGGAACAATTGATTTTGAAAATTATCACGATAAAATTTAATTATCATCACATCGAACTAGTGTTATTAGCAAATGAGAATAAATGGAAATTAGTCTCACCACACTCAAAAGTTTATTCCTCACTACACTATTTATTTTCAGAAACCTGTCAATAGGATGAAAATAGAATGAACTAGATTCTCAAATCTAAGGCTTATCTAAGGCTTTTGACACTATCCCACACAAATTACTACTAGATAAGCTGAATAAATCTGGAATTAGAGGGCCCGTAAACAATTTATTTGCAAGCTACTTATCAAATAGAAAACAATATCTAACTTTAAATAGCCGAACTGACATTAAATTCACATCCGATTTTGGACTGCCTCAAGGATCAGTTCTATCACCGATTTTATTTCTAATCTATGTTAATGATATGCTCAACCTAAACCTTGGAAATTGTACTACATTGTCATTTGCTGATGATACAACACTCATTTTTAGTGGGAGTAGCTGGGAGGAAACGTTCAGTTACGCAAACAATAATTTAAAAATAGTTCAGAAATGGCTTAAAAATACATAACCTTTTCACCTAATATTACCGGACAACCACCAATAACTATGAATTTGAATATGAATGCAAACTGTATAAACATGGTAAATGAGGGACAGGAGATAAAAACACTGGAAAGAGTACAAACTATGAAATACTTAGGAATAGTAGTTGACCAGCACCTTAAGTGGAACAAACACATAGAATATTTATGCTCGAAGTTAAAGTATTTGATCCATATCTTCTACAAAATAAATAGAATAAGAAATATAGATATCACTAGGAAAATTTATTTCGCATATGCACATTCATTATTCCAATATATTATAGAGGTGTGGGGTGCTGCTTTCGATTCTCATGTAAAAAAGCTTTCTATCTTACAAAAGCACATGATTAGAGCGGCCCTGGGAAGACCTCGAATTTACTCAAGTAGAGAAATTTTCCTAGAATTAAAGGTTCCAACTCTAAGACAGACTTACATTATAAAAGTGTAATTCTGTACTTGAATAAACATAACCATTTATTTACCACTCACACAACTCCCTACAAAATTCGAACAAATAACACAAATAGATTTAATATACACTTCACAAAACTCACTATATGCAGACATCAACTTCCGTACTATTGTAATTACTTAATCAACAAAATACCAATAGGCTTTGTTTACAGAAATATAACCAAATCATTACTCTCAGATATACAGAGTTGGGTTGATAGGAACATTTTCTTTAGGCTGACTTAGACCTGAAAACTAAGTTTTGTTTCAGTTGGACGACCGTTACCATGTCTCTGATTTTGCTTTTTTGTCATATTCATAATGATCGAATAACTTGGATCTTTATCATCTCTTTTGTTGCCTTTCTCAGTACCGAGAAATCTTTTGTCACCATTTATTTCCATCTAACAATTTCACATCTGCATCTATTGCTGATTTTCTTCCTTTTTATTTTTTCTTCTTTCGTTCGCCTTTTCTTTTAATCTACATGGAAAGTTATAGTTTTCTTTCTCTTCAATATCTTTCTTCTCTGACCTTGCTTACTGATAGGATTTTTCTTTCGTATTATTATTATTATCATCTTTCATATATATAAATAGATATATTATACTTATTATTATTTTATTTTAGGCTACTTCTTGTACTGTTACTCATTCCCCACACACAGATCCGTCTATGTGGGGAAAATATTCACAAATCTGTTTTTAGATATGTTGTCGATGTATCTTGTGCTTTGTATTGTGAATTGAAATTGAATAAATTGAATTGAATAAAAATCAAACTCTTGCATTCTACATGTTACGTTTTTGATATTATTTCAAGTCTATTCATTCATAAATGAATGATACAAGTATTATTCATCCTGGATTTACCCACAATAAATCTAGGAGTCGGTCAAAATATCCTTTTAGCAATAATTTATATCAAAATTATTATTATTTCAAAAACTTGTGATTTGTTCCAACGTTCCAAGGAAATTAATAAGGCTATGCCGTTATGGTACAGGTAACGCATAACAAAAACAAAATTCCTATAGTATCTCACCTACTTTCGAAGCGCAACATTCTTAATTATATGTGCGGCAATTACTTGTTACCGCGTATTATTTAACGGGAATAATGCCGAACCACTTCCACCTTATCAGCACTCCTGTCGCTCTCCATCGTTTTGTCTTCCTCCTCGACTATCTTCGTCTTTTTTGGTTGGCTACCTTCACGGTCAAGAAAGCTGATAAAGAGTGGTAATATTGTCGAGCAATTACAATTGAGTCAAAACATTAATATTCCATGTGTTCTAATTTCCTGTTCAGCACAAACATGGCCTACTTCGAAATGCTTCTCCTAGCTCTAGCCTGTTCATTGACCAAATCCGAAAAAGATTTTTGAAATAACGGTATTCCCATTCGAAATCAGTACTGACTGTTGATGTTTGCATGGACTCATCTCTCATGACAACTGCAAGTAAATTCCTATTCTTCAAGGTCGGTTCCGCTCTTGTTGACGTTACGGTGTGGATATTTTGCATCTTCTCACATTACAATGCTTGTATCCTTCCAACTTATTTTTCTACTATTGTTATTGCTAGATCTGGAATTACTTTCTCTCAGTAGTCTTGAACCAGAATTTTTAGAGTTGATGACAATGCGGCACACTGAGATTAAAGTGAGGACACTATATGAATATTAGTTAGTCATCATATTATATTATGATTTCAATAAGACCATAGGAGTTACATTGCGATTGTGATTATCAACAAAGTATCTTTATCGATCTAGAATTTAAAAACTAGATTAGTGTATTTTGATAAATGATAAGCCTTTTCATTAACGAACAGATCATGTCCTGGAGCATTATAATCATCTCAATCTACAACTGTAATCGTCATGAATCATCGTCAACTGTAATTGAAAAAACAACATTTTTTTTTAATTAAAAAACAAACAATTATGTGATGTATGTGTTTTAGGTGTACAACACAAAATTCAGGAAGCTCGAATACTTGTGCCACATAATGCGCAATAAGGGCAGATACGAGCTATTGCAAAATAACAATGCAAGGCAAAATAGAAGGAAGAAGAGCCTCACGTCGAGGATTTATTTATCTATAAATGAGATGGATATCCTGGCTGGCCAACCTGAGAGCCTGGTTTGGAAAATCATCCTCTTTAATGTTCCGGGGCGCATTTAACAAGGTTATCATAGCCAATATGATCACCAACGTTCAAAACAAACAGACACCCTAAAGATGAATGAAATGTATTTGTAAGTTCTACAACTTCAAAAAAGAAGAAATACATGAACGCTTTCCAAAATCTTACAGGTATCACTCATTCTATACGGTGAAATAAAGTTTCAACTTTCAAGACTGGGGATCGACCAAACGAGCATAAAGCTAAAAATCCAATTCTGGACAATCTGAAGCATAAAATACATAGAAGCAACCCTACATTTGAGAAGCATGGTAAATTATGTCTCCAAAAGCGTATAAATCAAAAGTTAGTTCTCGTGGCTTTAGTTAGAGCTTGTGATGAAGTTGATCATGGTTGTGATGAAGTTGGTTAGTCGATTGGTTGAAGTTGGTCTCGATCCATCATCATTATTCACACTATTCTGTAAAAATTACATCATTATATGTAACATTGTTTCAAGAGTCACCGATTGTAAAGCTTCAATCAGCCGAGACTGGAGACTCGAGTTATAATGAAAGCTGGAAAGTTAACTTGATGCTCCAACAATGAATCAAATTACTGTCTTCAAGATTGGTCTCTCCCACGAAAACTAACAGTAAAAGGTTGTAACAAGTGAAGAAAGGAAATGAAGTTCAAGAACAATAATATATTACACTGTTTCCTATTGAAACATTCTGCTATTCGACGGAAATGATACTTAGCTAGTAGCTCCCTCCTCCCAGTACCCGTAAATAATTATTTCCTCGAATGTTATATTCCAGAAGCGTTTTATTTGAATACGCTTCTATAAGAGCATCTAGCAACCGTTATTCACATTAAAGTTATCCAGGTATGTATTACAAAAAAGATTGCTGCAGAAAATAATGTTATACATGATTATGGTCATGATCATAATCATTACTTTGTAACTGGAATATGAGTATTATTAAATTTCATATCTCTATCACTGCGAATTATTCGATTGGTGTACTCATAGTTAGAACTCAGGTAGCATGCCCACATTATTTGGCATACAGATGCAATTTTCTACTCCACTTCTACAGGATGTATTCATCTCCAATAAAATAATAATGAGTTGAACAGCAGAAGTTGCAACAAAAGGCTGAATGATTCATCATCATCATCAAATATGTTGGGAATGGATTGATTGATTAGAATTTCACTGGAATGCTTGAACAAAAAAATTAAGTGTTCAACTAGAAATGATGCAATCCTCATTAATGATCATTTACCCTTGTATTATCATTTTGAGACTGTGGGGAGTTCAGTCCAAAATTATGTCAAATTTAGCAAATTTTTCAACTGAGGAATCTATAAGTTGACAACCAGACTTCAGCTTAAGAGAAGATCCAAATAATATCAGCTTGAGAAATTTTTGTTGTTACATGAACGTGAACTTTTTGCGCTCTTGAATGCGAGAATTTTAGATTTCGCTTTCAAAGAACTAACAACACTTTTACTCTTTTATTATTCGAAACTGATAAGAAGCTTATTTATCCTAATAAATTTAATATTTCAAACCATTAATATGATGTATACATTTATTTTTTGTAGCTTGAATGTAATACTCTGTAACAAAATAATTCAAATTCGACTTTGGACAAGTTGGTGGACATATTATCAGTATCGGGAGACATCAACCCCGGTTAAATAAATAGACTCCCCAAACATTTAGGTTCACTAGATGTCGAATATCAGCAACTCAATAATAACCAATCTAGGGGAAAATAATAAACGTTATGAGATGAATGCCTAAATGACATCCGCTAGTACATTGCGCTCTCCAAAGTCAAAAACAAATCCAGTTTAGAACAAAGAGTGCATTGGGCTCACAATTCGACGGAAGCTCTTATCATTTCACTCTTATTTTTCCAATTATGATCAGACGGAAAATAAGGAAATGTCAAGTCGCTTCCGTTGTCTTACGAGCTTCCTTCATTATCCTATCCTTCCAAGCTCTCAGGGTGTGCTGATCATAATAATCATTCTATGACAATTAGAATGTGACTATTTGCATGCAAACGCATAATTATTTGCGAAATCGGCGAAAGAACAGAAGCGCTCCTGGATGATGTGCTGAGAAATAACCAATGCTAACGGTGAATGTTATTGTTGTTTTAATGTCGGGTGTAACAGGAATATTTTAAATTGCTGGGCACTGATCAACGAATATTCCCATCGCTTTTCCAACTGTTGTCCACTGAACATTCACTATTTCAAACGTCAAATTATTCATTGCTACTGTCCTTTCCAGAAACATTAGATCAAATGTTAATATGTAAATTTATGTGAATAGGAAATTCGAATTACACATTTTATGAATAAGAAACAAACTCAGAAATGTTCTATTGTTTGCGAATATTTTTATTAAATCGAAGAATAGAAAACGCATTCCATATATTTCTTTGTTCCATGAGTATTGGTCTAGACTCTAGATGAAGCTGTAGAATTAGGTTCGTATGAAAACTTATTACATCTTAGACTCTCAAGATATTTTTTTCAGCTCTTACTCTGAACCAATTTGTAGCGCAGTTCATTGACTAATGATATGAAGTATCTCAACTTCCCGAATCTTAAATCAATTCCGCATTGAACATATTATTTTATTCATATTATTATTCAATATTATTACCAGTTTCGTGGAAAGAATAATTCAATTTATACATTAATTCGTAACCAAACTATACATGTGGAACGTGAAAGAATAAAACTAATTTGAAGTTGGGTACTCTATTTTGTTATATGCAAGGCGGAGTTAACAGAGACTCATCCAAGTGCAATGATTGCCATTATTATGTTTATTATTGTTAGTACAGAGAACAGAGTCCTTGGCATTATTCTTCTTTATAAAAAATATTATCAAAGGATCTATGAGAATAAAACTATTGAGCGAATCGTCTTCACAGAGTGATTCATGTTACTGGATGCAATTCAAGTCAACACCAGTCTGAAACCCTCAATAATCTTGATTGTAGGTCCGGTAATCCATGGAGGATTACGTCATCGAGATAGACCAACGCTGTTTCTGTCTTCAATTCATGCTCATATCCATTGGCGTAACAATTGTTCTACCAGACAACTCGAGATGTATTTCTCACGGATTAAGACTTATATTGATATATTTAATATTTATAATTATTTATTAACAACCTGTGTTGGGATAACTTGATGACTCATTAGTCCCAACACACTCTTAAATAAATCCGAATCAGGAACTTTCATAATTTATTCATTTTTTTAGTGAAGGACGAATCATACAAAATTCTGTAAATATAAATCAAAGCTCAGATCGTGACCTCTTTTTGTAGTACAGCAGTTTTCTTGATCCTTTCCAAGTATTTCTTTTTTTTTTTCAAAATAGGATGGAGATATTTATCTTCCCCTATTTTTTTGTCCTTGAGGTAATGGGCGAAAAATAGGCCCACTGGTAGACTTCCGGTGTTTGGAATGCTGGAACATAAAACAAAAAGGAAGTATTGAAACTAGGAAACTAAAGAGAAAAAGTAAGGAATTTCCATTATAATTCAATAAATTTTCAATTATATGTTTATAAATTTTGATGTTGATGGTAATCTCTTGACATAAAACAGCAATAGCAAAATGGTAACGATTGATTTCCAGCTTTTAGATGATAAAGCAGAATTAAGGAACTATAATCATAAAAATGATCACAGTCCGACAGAGGAAAAGAGGACATGAACCGATAAGTAACCCTTTCCAACATTATTAAAAACCAGGAGAGCTCAAAAGATATTTAACAACGCAAAATCGACTAGTTCTTAAAAATGGGCTAGTAGGCCCATCACTGTTGAAATGCGTACAATCAAGACTAATCATCAAGGGAGGAGGAATTGGTAAACTATCTATTCTATGTTGAGGAGAGTAGGAACAAATGCTTAGGGGATTCGTAAAAAAGATTACATCGTTCAAGACTGAACCAAATCACTTAAGATGACTGACGACTTTTTTGAACAGTGAGATATTGTATCAAAAAGGCCGAAAAATGTACTATTCGGATTCATTATGATCCAGTGTTCTAGTAAATTGTAGCACTATCAGTTCTCAAAGTGGATATGTTAGTGTAGGAGAATGGTCGATGTTTCAAGTATGTTGCCCATAGGTTGGGCTCCATTTCTGATAAAAGATAATATTATGTTCTAATAGTTCATAATAGTTGGCTGTTATCAAGCGCACCCATTTTCACCCACTTCCTTGTAATCAGAAAACAAAACAAAGGTTCTCAGGGTTTCACTTTCAATCTCATCCGCTTTGCTTTTCAACGACTTTCGATAATAACCGATGCAAGATAGCCTGGCTGACGCCAAAACTCTCAGAATAAGAAAGTTATGTTCAATTTGAAGTTATCCATTCTATACTCCAAATAATTCAGTCTATCATCCATCAGTGGTTTTGAAAACGACATTCTTCTGATTCTCATTTAAAATATGCCTAGGAATAATATGTTTACTGCTATAGAATGATCATTACAATATCAATAATAATATAATAAAATTACAATATTGATTATGCATGATAGGGAAAGATAGATAGAACATGATATGAAAGATAGGAAAAGTTCAATCAATTTTTATAATTAATATTATAATGTGTTTGTTTGTTTGTTTGTTTTTAAAGCTTCCCAGAGACTCTAATCAGAGTATAGGAATTGTCAAAAATTTATAATACATACAGTATTACAAAAAAGAAGAAAAAAATCACACAAAGGAACCCTCTCTACACACAAACTCTTCTGTGGTATAGAATACTCCAAGCATCAAAAAACTTTTTAATTCCTTCTCAAAAACATTGACATCTTCACAATTTTTCAAGTGAGTAGGAAGCTTTCTAATAAATTTAAGGCCCATATATGTAGGTTTTTTCTCAAAAAGAGCTGTTCTGTGATACAGTGAAGCATAGTCTCCTCTATTTCTAGTATTGTATCCATGCGAATCAGCATTTCTAGTCATTGTCTTTCTTCTGACATGCATAATCACCTCATAGATATAAATAGAGGGAACGGTTAGTATGCCTAATTCTTTAAAGTGGTTCCTACAGGACTCTAAAGGCATAATACCTTTGATCGCTCTAACAGCTTTTTTTTTGGAGCTTGAACACCCTCTCCAAATTCTGGCACGACCCACCCCACACAATAATGGCATAGCGGATGTGTGACATTATGAGTGAGTGGTAGACTGCCATTGTGAGTTTGGTATCATTCAATCTTCTTATTTGTCGGAGTGCAAAGACTCCAGATGCAATCCTCAAATTGTTTCAATTGGACAATCTAATAGTTTAAACTATAATATTAGTTCAACTTCTGGAGGTGTAATATTAATTTTGCAGTCGGATTTTTTTTCTGTTGAGAAATTGATTAGAATAGAAAATTTGTTGTATTTGATGAGAGGAACTTTATTGGATGAGGACAATTATACTGGAGCATTATTCTTGTGAGAATAAATAAATTGAAACTTTGAATGGTACAAATGAACATACATGTAGTCTTTCACTGTATATCACTCTTATTTGTATTTCAATTTCGAGATATCAAAACTAACTACTTTTACTTTTTCGAGTCCGGACATTCTCAAAATTTTCCAGCCCAGAAGTGGGCTAGGTCTTCCGCAGGTACATTCCCCCTCAAGAGGTCGTCAGCTGTGCAGTGAACAGGGCACTGTGTGAGGTGGTCGATGTCCTGTGCCTCTCCACAGTCGCAGTAGATGTCTTCCTCTGCTATGTAGCCCCACCTCACTAGGTTGGTCTTTACAGGGGCCACTCCGGTTCGTATCCTATTCAGCGCCCTCCAGGATCTCCATGGCAGACTGGTTCCAGTGGTCTCAGGTTCCCAGAGTGGGTAACAGTTTAGAGGTTCTGGCTGTGTGAACCTCATGAAACTTCTCCTGGACTTGAGTCGGCTGCGCGATGGCTCCAGCTGACTGTTTATCATGTGTCTCTCGTCGAAAGTCTGTTTGAACCTCTCCAAGTATTCGTGGTTGGCGAGTCTGATCTTGGAAGTGTTCATTCCTGCAGCCCTGTAGAGTTTGTCGATGGGAGCTGGTTTCATGCAACCAGTTGCAATGCAACATGTCTCATTAAGGGAGTATCAACCTTCTTTGTGTGGACTGATAAAGTCTAAACTCTAAACTACTGAAGATGACATGAGAACATGAGAAAACTACTGGAGAGAACATGTTGAGAGAAAGGAAAACGGAAGAATTCCCAAAGCTGTCATTGCTTACAAGCCAGGAGGGAGGAGAAGTATTGGCAGATCAAGAAAAAGGTGGGAGAATGTTTCAAGGCGGAACAGGTATCAATGCCTACTCCTGTAACAAGACGACGACAAAACTACTGAATTGAGCAGTAAATGATGAAATGTACGTGACACTAATGAATTGAAATATAACTATGATAAATAGAGTTTTCTGAAGAGATGCTGTCACCATCTCCACTATCATTTTGATTATTGTGATTCTGCAATTGTAGGGATTGATGAAACTGTAAAGATAATATATAATGTCAGAGCGCAGAACTAATGGAAAGAGATAAAGGATGTACGCTAGCGGTAATGACGAAAAGATTATATATCTTAGCAAGAGAATGTTGGTTATGAGAGGTGTCTTGTAATTTGACATCGACCTTGTTTGTCAAGATTTATTGTTTATTAAATCACACCGCGTGGATTTGTCCATCGATGCTACTGAAGACGATTAAACATCATGGACATCTTGAACAGTTACGTAATTACCAATGCTTGGAACTAAGAGAAACAAATGAAAGTTATTGGAGAAATGGATTAGGTTTGTAGACGAATGATGCTCATCAATGTTAAATTATCACCATAAAGTTTCAATGTGAACAAAAAAGATGAAATTCTTGAATTCTGAATTGTGATATTGCATGTATACAAATGACATAAAATAGGATTTAAAATGAGTTTTTGAAAATATTTTACCAATATACCAATATATTATATTTTACCAATATAAGTATATATTATACTTACATATATATAAGATTTTTCTCTATAATTTCTTCTACTGTTAACTTCCAAGTAGTATTCAATAAATTTAACCTCTCCTATTGCTACTACTATTAGAGATTTCTAGTTCGCTATTATTTATGCTATATTAATTTACCTAAAATATGTATTCTAGGTACGTTGATGCTATACCGATATATATTATGTTACTTTTTCCAGCAGTGATGGTAATTTTTCCTATAAGTAACTTGTGAGGGTCTGCCCAACATGTAAATATACAGTAATAGCTGAGTTATCTGATTCAATATCCTATGCATTCTACTTTAATGTTGATGTCCAACCCGATCACCTGAAGTATCGTAATAGGTGTTTACTACGTGCAATGTTCAGGTCAATCGTCTATCGACTGGACCGTTTCTTTTATGCTTGAAATATTGCAGTGCAGCCGTCTCTATATAGCTGGAATTAACAAACAGTAATTCAGTTGAGGCCTACCAAACGCGATTGTCCAGTTCAAAACAAATTACTCCCACTTATTGCTATCAACAGCAACATGAAATTTGATAAACCGCACTTCAAATGGTTGGCTCACTTCTCAAGGTGAGAGTGTTTACTGGATCATGACTTTCAAACTGCAGGATACGACCTTCAAGTCCATCGACATATATGGACCAGTGGTGGTCTTATCTGGATTTTGAAAATGTGGGCCAAACCGGAAAGTAGGCCTAATTACTGTGTTGGATTGGAAATGTCAAAATCCAAGTGCAAAAATAGAAAATGGAGTTGACTTTTAAGTTTGCAGTTTGCACCATGCCAATAATTGATCATTATTAACAAATTACTTTGCTAATAATTAGATTATTAACGCTGAAAGGCATTTCAACGTATCAATACCATTTCTTACAGTATCGCACTATATTTTTATTGTTTCAGTCAGAGATAAAATGTAATATGTCAATACGAGATGTAATATGTCATATTATGATATAGCCTACCATAGTACCCTTTTGTTTTTAAAAACTTTTTTACATTAAAACCAACAAGGTACAATGGAATTATTCTCAGCCAACAAATCAAGTAGCTGTAGCCCTAATGAAATACAGTAGCGAATATAATATATAATTTACTTATAGTATAATATATTATAATTGACCGAGCGAAGTGAGGTCTTAGATTCAAGTCTTAGCATTTCTTTTTATATTTATATTTCTTTATGTTCCGCATTTATAGCGAAACGCAGCAATAGATTCTCATGAAATTTGACAGGTATGTTCCTTTTTGAATTTCGCGTCGACGTATACGTACGGTTTATTGAAATTTGGCATTCTAAGGATGATACAAAAGGAAAAGGAGTCACTTTTGAAAGCCATTATTATCGTAAAAATCAGACTTTTACGAATTATTCATCATACGTCAGCTGTCTAGTGGACTATAATTGATACTACCCATTCAAAAACATCGAACATCTTGAAAATGTATCTTCCCATCAACGTTAAGACAGTTTGTCTACTAACTTTGTCTTTCCATAAGCTGAGGCCATGATTATAGTTTGGAGTTATGATAGAAAACATTTTTTTTACTTTTTTCTTTTTTAATCTGATGATTAAAATTGCAACAAATATTATTGAAAAGAAATTGATTTCTAAAATCATGAAAAGTGAGAAATGAAGTTTGTAGGAAATCAGCATTATGGTATGGTAGTTTATTTTGTTAATTCTAACACACCGATTTTTCGCCAACACGACAACAAAGAATGTTCTCTGATGGGTTGATTGGATTGGCGTATCGACGGCAGCCAGACCTGATAACTGCGCTCACACTGACATTCCGGGACGACACGTCACGGTACGATAGGACAGAAAGCTCTATGTTTATTTGGGATTTTTTCTAGACATTTTAAATTGATAAATTATTTATTAATTCTTGAGAAAATATAACAACAGGTCAATGTAACTTACTGAGCGCGAGGTCTACAGTTCACAGAACTACTAGTATAATATAAAATAATTATAATTTTTCCCGTGTTTCGGATGGACACGTTAAGCCGTCGGTCCCGGCTGCCTAGCAAGCAGTCGTTAGGTCATGTCAGAGGCCCTGAAATTGATCAGTTGCGACCTGAAAACTCTGACACCAGACCTGAGCCAGCCAGGTCACTCGATATTATTATAATTTTTATTTCAATGAGATAACTTCTAAGGACATCCAAACTCGTTGGGCAAAATATATTATACCCTATAGTGTCTCTTTTTATATCTCTTATATCTTCTCTCTGATTGAGAGAAGACTAATGATCAGAAAGTAATAATATATAAGAACCATAGCCGTAATTGTAATTTATTAATAATATTTGAGAATAAATAGCAGTAACATTTTATAATATTAACCGATATAATAATAATAATATATTAATAGCTGAAAACCTTTGTATTAATCACACATAAAATAAAATCTTCGTATGGCTTTTGAGAATAATTAAAATTGGATAATGTTATTAAAAAAAAAACATTCTCAAGCCTTATCCAGCTTCTACACAGTTTATTCCATCCTAGCTACTAGGATTTTTTTTTGGGATTTCACAATAATTACTATTGAAACTCGCATTGTGAAGTGACCCTTTTTTCTCATGCATTTTCAATATTAGGTATGTTACCTAAGGATGGGATAACATACCTGAGGTATGTTATCCTCATTAAGGACAGAGTGTTCAACAAACTTGATCTGTAGGTTGGATCGAATGGTCGAAGCACTCTTTAATTTTCGTAAAATATGAAATACGAAAGAAATTCAAATCAATTGACTTCGCTCGATCAATCAATTTATGCTCTGTTATTTATTATAATTCTTCTTGTGGGCCTAATCCTCGCAGAAATCACTATCAGGAAAACAAAGTAAGCATGTAAGTATTGCTTTGAAGAATTATATGATTTGACATAATGTAATTTGTATTCTGAGTTTCTAGAATTATTATTATAGTAATAATGTTTCTTTTGAGCAACTCGAATATTCAACGTCAATAATTTAACTATAATTAAAGTTTGTGAAAAAATGCAGATGATACGTCATCAAGTCCATGAGTTTTATATCTTACGATCAATTTAAGTTTTCAGTGTAGCTGTACAGGAAGCTTTGTTATTGAACAAATATAAAGATAAGGGTTCATTGAATCATGTTTACCGACAACGAATTTACTGAGTCGGAAAAATTTTCCAATGATTTCCACATTCAGCGAAAAATTTATAACAAGAATATCCACTTTTCCGCATTCAACTGGAATATAAAAAGTTGCCTGTGCGTCAAAATCTATTTCAAGATCATTTGGTGCGTAGTTATTTGTCCCACTCTTTCCACATGATTGTATGTAAACTTTGAACATAAGCATCATTCAGACACACGGTATAAGTTTGAATTTTTATTTGAACTTCATGAATATGAAATAGTGTTGTTATTCTATTATGGTATCCATTTTTAATTTTTGAAGTGGAAGCTTTCTCGAGGTTTGTGCAGTACTCTGGTTCGTGAGTGTCAAATGTAGAGCAATGAACCAATTTTGCACCACTGCAATTAAATGTTGTAATGGTGAATCAATTACAAACAGCAAATAATAAAATATTAGCGCTCTACACTGCTGGTAATAGGAATTATAGATTGGCTATCAAACCAAGGCTCTGTTGGAAAGATAAATAAATATTAACGCGGAAACGATGAAACTGAAATATGACAAATTTCACAAATAAGTGGACTGTGTTGTCCGAGTTCTACAACTATTTCGGTAGCAAGGCTATTAATTAGTTGACATACAATTCCGTTATTTTCTCGGCGTTCCGTTTAGAACAGGTATAAACTAAACTTGCGGCCCAAACAAACGATTGTGGCACGAAAGATTATTCGATTGTGTCACGAAAGATTCGCTTACAACTAGACTAATAAGCCGAGTTAATTGCTAGACCGTCAAAACTGCGATACGTGCACGAATCAACCTTCAAAAATACCACTCATCTCTGACGAGTGAGATGAACAGCTTCCAGTGGAGTTATATCTCGTTTACTATTAATTTGAAGTTAATCTTCAATTTTCATAGATAGACAGTTATGTTGAAGAATTAACAGGACATTTAGAAATTCTAAAGTTTTCAAGTTTTGGTCAGATATTCACTATCTAATATCTGAAGATACTGGATATTATTTATTTTAGCTGTAGCCTAATTTTAAAAATATCGGGGCACCGAGCTTTGCTCGTTATTTTAATTTATTTATAAACAGAACACAATTCTTCAAAATGATCTTGTTTATATTCTACAGCTGGCTATACGTCAGCTTATGAATTTCGGAGATGAGATATTTTGATTTTCCACAGACCGAGTGCGTCTCACTCACTTTTTTATTATTCACAGACGACGGAAGTCTCAGCTGTTTTTCCAAGGATGAATTATCCTTTTAATGTCGTTCAGCGAGTTTTCCCAGAGATAAGACCTAGTGCAATCGAATTTTTATATCATAAACCTACTATGTTCCAAATTTCGTGAAAATCGTTAGAGCCGTTTTCGAGATCCGTTGGACATAAATAAATATAAATAGGTAACGAAATGTAAAAATATAAATATAGATAGCCAAATATAGAAATATATACAGAAATTTCTCGCTTAATATAATAGGATATTTTAAATTTTCTCTGCCTTCCTTACTCATAAATAATACTATCTCAAATCCACAAACTCACTGTTCCATTCACTCACCAATCCAATATATCAATTTAATTACGATTAGCTCTAAGTCTACAATACCTAAGATGAGTATCATCCATCTAGAATAAATAAGGTTTATGTATGTTGAACATAATCTATCCAGTTCTTAATCGATTGGAAAAAGAGTACCTAGCCTATAAAAGTGAAAGAGATCAAAAACTACATAATTATAAAGTTTGGTGTAATTTCATATTCTACTGTAAAGGATCAATGAAATGTTACTGAGTGGACTTTGAAAATAGCAAACAATAGTATGGTGGAGAGATCGGTTCGATTATCTTGCCCATTAATAGACACCCCATTATTCAAATACTGTACTATATTTGCCCATCATTCAATTATTCTGACTAGTTTTCACAACAAGCTATCAATTTTCACACTATTTTCGACACAGCATACTTATCTACATGTTTACATTCGCCAAAGTAAACTTCCTTGAGTTCGATTTTGCTTTCAAGTCTAGCCTCTTCATGTTGGCTTCCACCAGCTTCCTACTTTTGTTTATCAAACAAAAACACAAAGATTACCCATATTTTTCTCTTGAATGAATTACTTCTCAAATAAGAACTTTAAATATTCAAAACGAGTGATAAAAGACGCAAATAAGCAAATATCATAACAAGTTATCAGAATGTTACACTCTATTCACTCTGGTTACCATATCTGGTTATCATTCAAAATTAATCTCTCTCTGTTAAAAGAAATGGCTATTCATTATTTATCTTCAAATATGGAATACAAGTATTTTATCCTTGCAATTTAACTTACTTTCTTCTGATAAGAGATATATCTTTTGAAACGAAGATGAGGATTTAAATCCTCCTAGGAAGTACAATTTAAATCCTTTCATTTTAAACATTTGATCAACTCGTTGGCTGAAGAAAGCAACTGTCACAAAATTATACTGTACGAAGATCAATGCTCTTTTACTGTTCTTTCTACTATCAGAGACAAAGCATACAAAGCGTAATCATAAGCTTATACATTATTCTTTGTCCATGATTCTATGTCCTTTATTCCTATGAATTCTTATGCATGTTATATTTCAACTGCAATTGAAATTTCAACAAAGAGCCTTAGCTAAAGTTTGTATTTGTATTTTCTTTTTGAAGTCTTCTCATTCGTTGTATTGATTGATAATACTTGTGACTGAAACTGTAGCACCAACTATGTATATCATTTGTGATTATGAGGTGCTTTCAAGAATGTCGGACTCCAGAATCCAAAGGTTCTTTCTTATCCACTGATGATTGTATTATCTTTCCCAACAATCTTCTGACGACCCGAAAAAGCTGTCGCAATTTTCTTGATTATAACATCCGTCATACCAGCGAGAACAAATCAGAGTATGCGGAGAATTGTTGACATATGAAGACAAGGAAATTGTGGTATTTCAGTAGCTATGAAGAAATAACTTGAATTTGTGTTCACACAAATAGTAATTGAAGCAGCAAAACAACGGCAGTAGCATAGGGCATCATATCTGGGCTCAGTAATGACTGGAAGATGAGATGAGTGTAATGAACACGGGCATTCTTCCTTTCACTTTCGGCTTTGGAGAAATAACGCAGCCTAATATTTTAAGGATGATTGCGTAAGTATTTGGAATACCATTAGAGTTCATGTCATAAGTTGCAACACGTCGTTGATTACTCACAACATTCGAGCCTCTTTTTTCATACATTCCCAACTGATTGTCTAAATTGATTACGGTACTGGTTGACTTTTTACCAACCGATTCTTTCATGAAATTGTTCAGTGATGATAGAGAAGAGAGGATTTGGGGTTGGATCAATGATATTGAAAGTAAACCAAACTGAAAATCATATTTACTTCGACCACATTATAACTGCATTCATAGGGTTGACAACAAATTTTCAAGTAAATTTTTAAATTCTACTCACGCACACGCGGACTGCAGAATTTAAAAATCAAAATGTCAATAAAGTAATTTTCTGTTTAATAAGTTCAACTATAGAAAAAATATACCGTTAATCCTCTTATTGCATTATTTATCCCTGGTTCAACTCAACTCTGATTCATATTTAATCTAAAGCCTTTTTGACTTCTCTTTAAATCCATTTTGAGTTTGTTAGTCTGTACATCCCTAGAATCAAATCGATATTAAACAATATTCTAGTGTCTTTAAAGAAGTAGAGGTTTGAAGTTCTCAGTTTTTTGTAAGCTCAGGATTTTTGTAAGCTTATATTAGTTTGTACCTTTGAGCTCACATTAGTTAGTTTTTCATCTTATTCTCAAGATTTGCTTAACGAAACCATCCCGCAAGCTACTTTATCATCATCATACTTCGAGTTCAAATGGTATCAGATTGTCACATGAAGGCTATTCAAGGAATGCTTATTGTTGACTGTAGCCAGTCTAGCTGGGAACCGAATCGATTTGAAAATTCTCTTTGACATTTGGAGTAAAGAGGCTACTGGGAGAGCAAGCTGAGAGCTGAATGGTGTTGAGCTGAATTGGGACGCAAAGCGGGTCATCTTCTTCTAGTTAGGTCGGTTATTCGGCAACAACAAATTTAGTTAGCGGATGTTGTAGAATTAGCAAATAGTTGTTCGCCAAGTAAACGAGCGCAACCTTTGCAGATCTGTTGTAGTGAGATTCACTTCAAATTGTCACATTTCCTTACGAATAACATCAGTGCTTCTCATTCTACCAATGCTGCCAGTTTAAAGTGAATCTCACTACAGCTGTCAACCACCTCTGACGCCTCTCTTCCTCTCAATCTTCAGTCAGCAGTCACCACACAACATCTAGCAAATTTGTTTTACAGATTGCTGCAAACTTCACATTCAGTAGAACGCGTGTATAGTTGATATATATTAACCTTCTCTCAGCCTAGTCTGTAAACAAACTTACGTAATTAATGTTGACTTACCGATCACCTTTACGGGAAATGTTGCAACAGACCAATCATCAGTTTCCTGTCAAAAGAATTTTTTTTAGTTGCACGCTATGCAACTGAAAGACTTGTTGAAGGATGTAGAATAATTTGTTCGTACAAGAGGGGAATTTTCCTTTATGAGGTTGTATCAAGAATCAAGAATTTTATTATCCATAAAACAACATTACAAAAATTTAAGCAATAGGCTTCGTCAATAATAAGTAAAATATCACAAGTTGGACTATAGAAACGAACAAATTTACACATACACATTGAGATATTCCAGGTACTCATTTACAGAATAGAAAGCTTCAGACTTGAGCCATTTATCAACAGCAATACAAAACGTTTTAAATGGTAACTGCTTAACATTATCTGGTAGTAAATTAAACATGCGAATTTGTAGGTACTTATGACTTTTTAGAGTTTTAGTCAATCTAACTGTAGGTCTAGTTATATCATCCCTATGTCTAGTGTAATGTGAATGTATAGAAATATTTTTATTAAAATTAGACAGATTTTTCTTTACGGAGATTAAATTATAATATATATATATATATATAATATATATATATATATATATATATATATATATATATATATATATACAGACAAGGTAAGGTCATAATTTTGTGTTCAACAAAAATTCCTCTACAAGATTCATTGTATTTCATACCAAAAAAACTCTAAGTGCTTTCTTTTGCCATATAAATGCTTTTTAAGCTGAAGATGAGTTGCCCCACAGTTTTACTCCTAGTATCTAAGTTATCATATTAATGTTATTGCATTGCCTCATGAAGGCTATTGTCACAGAATAAGGAAACCAGTTCTCTATCAATCAATCAATCAATCAATCAATTTATTTAGCCTGGCGATACAGTAGTACATAAGGCTAAGTCACAAAATATTTTATAAAATTACGATACATAATAAAATCATAATTAGGTCGAAATACATAATAAAATCATAATTAGGTCAAAATACATAATAAAAAATCCTTAAAATGAATAAAGACAACAATATCAATTACAGTAATAGCATTCAATAGTTCACCCATAATAGGGCTACGTTATAATTAACTATTTCATTTAATAGTTGACATTAATCATTTAATCTACCTACCACTGTCCTGAATTCCTCTAAAGAGTAGAATGGATTTTCTATGAGCCATTTTCTTAAATGTCTGAGGAATACAGGCAGGGGAAGGGTACGGAAGGAGGCTGGTAAAAGGTTGAAAAATTTTATCCCCACTATTGGAAAACTCGAAAGAGATTTGCTGAGTCTGCACCTAGGTACATGCAGATCTCCACTGGCCCTAGTCGGATAATTGTGAATATCACTGGCAACCGTCAGTACATTTTCCCTCAATTTTATCTCTTTCAAGCACTGATACAGAAATTCATTGAAAACTGTTAATATTGAATTTTCCTTGAATAGAGGTTTACAATGATCTAGGTATTGCTTATTGCTTATTATCTGCATTGCTTATCATTCTGACTGCTTTCTTCTGTAAAACTAATATTTTTTTACACCTGAGGAATGGCCCCATAACCTGATACCATAAGACAGGATTGAATGGAAAAAAGCATAATAAGCTTGTTCAACATAATTATCAGGCAACTCACATTTTAGTCTCCTCAATAGAAATATATTTCTGCTTAGCTTAGAGCAAATCATTTCAACATGATGTTCCCATAATAGTTTAGAATCCAGCATGAAACCCAGTAGTCTAACTGGGTTGTCTGTCCCGCTAGCATTGTTTAATGAAAATGTGATTTCCTGTGTTTTAGTTTCATTTAAAACAAGTTTGTTAATAGAGAACCATTTTTTAGCTTTATTGTAATGATCAAGAACTGAGTTTCTTGCAAGGTCTACTGTGGAACTGGATGCATAAATAGTGGTATCGTCGGCAAACATCAAAGCCCTACCAGATAAACAATAGAACAGATCGTTTATTGAAACAATGAAAAGTGAAGGCCCCAAAACTGAACCCTGTGGAACTCCCCTTCTAACAGGCAGTGGAGGAGAGTCAACACCATTCCAGCTCACTATCTGTTGTCTATCTGCCAAATAGGATTCAGTCAACCTGAGCGCATCATCTTTAAGACCATAATACTTTAACTTCAAGAGGAGAATATCATGTGGAATGCACTCAAATGCACGCGATAAGTCACATAGTAAGGCGCAGGTAGATTCCCTGGTTTCAAAACGATTTAAAATATGCTGGACAAGGGATTCAACAGCCAACACCGTTGACTTATTTTTCCTGAAACCAAACTGAGCTGATACCAAATGATGATGCTTTTCAAGGTAGTTGTACAATTGGTGAAATAAAATGTACTCGAATATTTTGGCAATCATAGGAATGATAGAAATGGGCCTATAGCTAGAAGTATTATTTCGTACACCCTTTTTGAAAATTGGTACTGTTCTAGAGACTTTCAGCTGGTCAGGAAAAATGCCTTCTGATATGCATGTATTAAACAAGAATGCCAGCAAGGGAGCGAGAATCGGCATTATTTGTTTCATAAAATTAGGTGTCATTCCATATATATCTCTTGTGTTACCTTTTTTCAAATTTTTGGTTGCATCTATTACATCCTGATCACTTACTGGACTCCAACTAAATGAAGAGACAACACGAGGCAACAGAGTATGGTTTATAGGAGTATCATCTAAATTCAATTGTATTTCATTAACAAGTTTTTCCACTGATTTAACAAAGAAATTGTTGAATTCGTCAGCTGATGCAAAAGAATCATCTTTCATTTCTGAGGGAGATCTATGCTAATTTATTAGACTCCATGCAGCTTTGCTTGGGTTAGATGATTCAATAATAAACTCGGCATTGGCATTTAGTTTGGCAATTTTTATTTTTGAGCGATATTCGCGCCTAAGGTTACGCAACAGGCTCATCAAGTTGGGATTGATCTTGGCCAAGTCACTTACAATCATTATAAAATCTCAGAGTCTGGCCATCTCGGGACTGTACCAGTCAACTTTTGGTCTGCCAGGTCTACCTAATTTCATTGGAGCTCTACTATATTTTATGTTCACATTTTTTGACTTGAGTGGGAAAAAAGAGTTGAATAATTCATTAAACTTTAAAAAGAAAATATTAAACATTTCCTTGCCTGGTAATTCTCTTACAATATTAAACCATACCCCAATGTTGGACTGCAATGCAGCACCAAATAATATAGTAGTCTACTCAGTGCTATTGTGGATATATTGTGTAAAATCAGATATATGAAACAGAACAACTCTCGAAATTGGCAAATCCAGCCAAAAAGTGTGCTAATATGATTATGAAAAAAGACTAAGACTAATCTTTTTTGAAAAAAGACTTCAATGTCTGTCCCCAAAACTCACAAAAATCCAAGTTAATCTTGCTGTATTTTGTAAAAATGAAAGAATAATACTTTTTATATATTTTTAGAACCTTAAAAGCTGCTGAAACATTTTTCAGAGAGAATGAAAATCTGTTCCGTATGAAATGCTCAATGACAATACATCATGTGATTAAGAATGATGCTACAAAAATGGCGTCAATAAAGATAATAGAAAGCTTGCAAAATCAAATACTTCAGATCAACACACAGTGAACTGTTTGAAGATAAAACTATATTATGCGAGACAGAATTTAGTAGGATACTACTAAATCTCGGAAATACTACGCGCTAAATACTATTTATATCGGGGAAATCAGAAGTTAATGAAGAATACTATCAACTTGCTAATATTATAATTATTCAAAAATCAAGCTTGAAAAGAGCTTCACGCGTAGGCCTACTTTGATGGAGTGTATAATGCACTATGATACAGAACGCACTTTGATATTTATTGAATTATGTCCCTGTTTAATTATGTTTTGAATTATGTCTCTGTTCTATCTTATGTTAAGTCTCTGTTGGGTTATTACAACATTTAGGCTACATAACGCATAGCAGGTTATTACTTCGATCTTTAAAGGTTGATTATTATATGCTATAAATTTAATATAATTTGTAGTCTACGTTTACTGTGGGTCATTGTTCAAATATCATATAACATTAATCGTTTTGTGGAGAACTTGAATGTCTTTTAAATTTTGTCCATTTGACACTCTTCCATGAGTGGAAGTGCAATCCAAGTATATGAATGCACCATCTCCACTCATCAGAACGTCGAGAATTTCGAAAGCTTCTAATGAGTGTCAGTGTCCATCGACGCTTGTTCCGGACGGACATATCTGATAAATGTTGGAGTGGATGGCGCCAATTTTGATGTCGAGTCATTTCCTGAATGAGACTTAATAAGCTGCTATGATGCTTTCTCGAGTGTGATATATGGCTAGTTTATTGGAGACAATATCAGCTGTCGTGAGATTGGGTAAAGAGTCATTCCACACACTTCACAGTGAAGGATTGTCAAGTGAGTGGGTGTGGACAATGTGAGTGGAAGATAAAATGAGAATTATCCCATGGCATAGCCTCTATCTTGAATTATTGATCCCGACGCCTGCCACTGTATAGTCACTGTGGTCATGATTGTTAGTAATCAGACCACGAAAAATAATATCACCACATCAAATACTGCTCCACTACAGAGCATGAATGCATCACTTTTCTTCTACTCTACTTTTGATGGAATGGCCTATTTAATAACATTGCTGTGCGTTGTAGTCTATCAAAAACTCGAGTCTTCTCAACAAACGAGGCATGTGTTTTTAGAACTTAACATTATTCCAAAATAATTATATAGGAGCTCAACAAGAACTATGCATCATATTCTTGTATTTGGTTGAAGATCTGATATTTTCCTATATAATTTTTGTTTTTTCTACTACAGTAGTTCTTTTAAATGATGTATGATTTAATTTCTCATCGATAAAAAAAGTTTTATTGACATTTCTTGATACATCATGAAACACCATTCGACTGCATTCCGTAATTATCCAGCTTCTATGATAATTTGTTAAGTTTTACTGCGTTTGAAAAATGTTTTGCATTGTTTCATTGCATAATATAGTAACTTATTGAATGACACATGACAGGAAAATATTCTCAAAGTAGGCCTACACTCAATCAATTCCAGTGTTGAAGGTCGATGAGTAGAAGTTGAGTTGGCTACAACACAATAAAAATCATCTTCAAACTCAATTGAAATGCTAGACTTGTAGGCCTAGGTGTGAATTTATTAAGCTATTGTCTGTCCCTTGAGGATTGAGCGACGCGTAGATTAGTCCAATAAAAACATGGTAAACATGAATTGTCATCTAACGTTAGGGAAAAAATCCAGCACCTGTGTGCTCACATTTTTTTATTCATCCAATAATAGAATTTAAATGAATCCTTGATGAATTTTCAACGTTGTAGTGTCTTCTGCGAAACTGCGATCATGATCAAGATATTCTCTTTCCGTACTGACTTGTCATTCACATTCTTCAATAGACTCATACAATCTATGTCTCTTCATTGTTGATGGTGTTTCCTTCTCGTTTTCCTCCTTTTATCCTCAATCTCGTTTAAAAACTTTTATTTGACGAATTCAATATTTTTCCTGCCTCCAACATCGTCAGTTAAGGAAAACACATTTTAACCTTGTGACATTGTAAGCACTACATGTAACATGTACAACACGTAAAGTGACATGAACTTAACACTTCGAGCAATTTCAATTATTGATTCTTTATTGTAAAAATAGACTAGTATTTTTAATCTAGAATATCAGCTCAAAGCTGCTAGTTAAGAAGCCTTTAATTCTGTTTATTCATTCATTCATTGAATTTCAATGCCTAACAGCCATGATCCAGAAGCGTATTGGGGCTGTGTAAATAGTTGGTCTACAATGAATAATACGGCAGAGCCACCAAGAAAATATGGAAACACAAAAAGTGAGTTCATTCGTGAATAGTAATGTCAATTTTCATTTAAGATATCAAGACTTTCAAATTATCATTTAGAGTAGAATTTCATTTTCCTCACTGATATCACAAAAAAGCAAGTAAAGTCTCACAAACAATCTCAAAAATAAGAGAAGCATCAAATCTTGAGTAATGACCTTCGGAGGCAACTGCAAATACTCGAATTTGCATAACAATATCTGAAATCGATTATTCGTGATCAGTCAATACTCATTATTTATTATTGTATCTTCATCCAGCCAGCACGAAATATTCATTGCGTCTGGAGTGCTGTCAGTGTCAGTAGCAGAAGAGATGCACGACACTCGATACCCTGTCAAGGATCCACCATTCCACTTTCATCCAGTTCAATGATCGTTGAAGCTCTTCCATGTCAGAGAACTCGCACCTCAACAAAATTGCAAAATTAATTCTGAAGGTCGATAATTATTTTGACTATTTATGAAGGATAAACAGAGATTTTTTATTTATTTTGTTACACATCCGTTTGAGACCCACACATCCATTCTGAGGAAAAGTTCATTATTGATCCAACATCATGTCACTATAAATATATTTTCTAGAACTGAAATCCGTCCTGAATGTTTCAACGGTTCGTTCTAACTTAATTGACATACTGCAATATCAGAAGCCTTGATTGTTCCATCTTTCAGTAATTCAACCAAGTGGAAAAGTCTATTGGTGTAGTTTGCTTGTACAAACTTAATTCATGTCATTTTAACAATTTTTCAATTACTGAGAGCTGTTTACAGGTCAATCCGTATTGAAACCCCACCCCCTCCTTCCAACTAACTCTGAAACAAGTCTTGAGGTTTCAAAGAAATTATTGTGTCGTTGAAGGGTAAACTCAAGACTGTACTTACTAGCTATGTACTATTCTTGGGGTGAACTCACCTTGTATTTCCTGATCATTACCAGGCACAGGATTATCATTCACTTCGTACATCGAATACAACATAAGAGCAAAGTCTATTCCGTGGTAACAACTTCATTCATAGCTCTTTTGCCTGTGTATGATGTACTAATGATCAATTGGCTAATGATCAGCTCTGCTTCCATTGAATGTAATAATACTTTCCTCATTAATAGGCATATCAAGAAAAGGTTTTATTGATCATGACAACCAAGATAAATAATAGCTTAAGCTATATTATCTTAATGAGTTGTATTCTTGAGAAATACTTGGGATATTTTAGCTGCGCCTACTTTAGTAGAATTAATTAGTTTTTAGTGAATGGGATTAATAAACTCGGAGTTAATAAATATCGAAAGGGACTAGCAAACTTCAATCGACCGGATGAATAGACTGAATGAATCAAGTGTTGTTATCGATAAATTTAAGTTCAAGATTTGATTCATGCTTTCATCATGAAAACAAACATACCAACTGTTTGTTCCATAGCAAGTAATAATTATTGTGTGGACATCTTATCATAGCAGGATTCTCAAAAATTAAGACCTTCTTTGCAAGTAGGCTATATCACTGAACAGGGAATACTCGATTTTATAAGAATAGAAAATGAGAATGAGATTGCAAATGCCAATCATCTAAAAATTATATGTTTTATGTTCATAAAATACAATCGAATGAATAATGATATTAAATGGATGTAGAAAGCAAAAGCTCTCACTTTCTTTTTTGATTTTTTCACAAGTATTTATCTTTTCGTTTGGCTTCGTCGTTCGCGTCGCGTTGCTATCTTGGCAGTTTTCTTTCAATTATAATTCATTTTCTCAAAAGGAACGGTTTATAAGCATCTGAAGCTATTAGCATCGTGTCGTGCGTACAGCAAGCACACCTCCATGGAAAGGAGATCTGCAGCCAATTAAAGTGATGAGTGATCGAATGTATGGGATGAAGGTCAAGTTGATACAATAGCTTAATGATTAGTGAAGCCCATTGGCGGTGGACTCTCCCTTTATTATCGACATCGCATCCGTGAGGAAAGATATTTTTTCGGGCTATATTGAGCCCGGTTAATCTTGAATTAACCTGGACTACCTGCCGGATTAACACGGGTGTCTTCTCTTTTCCGATCAGCAAATAGGCTGAAAGAGAGTTGGTGGAGCTTCTCTTTAAACATTCCAGCGAGTGCCGGACGTCCCATTGTTGGCGTAACAAAGGCGGCCGCTTGACCCTATTGCGGCACAAGTCTTGTTTATTTTCATTGAATGATCACCAATAAATATATGTCACTCGGTCGCCGCGACGCACCCATTGTTTCAATAGCAAGCGAAACACTCTCATTACTTTCGGTTGTTTGTGGAACCTCGGGCGTCCAACAACAGTATGAGAGAATCCTCAATCCGGATAGAAAATATAGTCATTGTCCTGCAAGTTCTTGCTTGTAATGATGGCATTATACTTCGAAACCCAGATTAGTGAAACCTGTGAAGCAAGATCGATGTGCAACAATTAAATTAAACATGAATTCAACAATGTTTATTTCTTTATGATTGTTGAATTTTGTACCTTTCGTGCAAGAAGTGACCAATGATTACTGGAAATAATAGCTTTGACGGTGGGACTTGTCCTCAAGACAAATGGGATAAAATTGAGTCAAAGAAATAGGCCTACTATAAACCAGAAATAGCAGGGTATTCCATTGCTGAAAGCTGGAATGTTAGACACATCTATACTCAATTCAAATATCCATCTAAATCTCACCTCAGCAACATTTCAAATCCAGATTCATTTATCAATTCTCAATTCTGGAGATCACCTTCGCAAACTGCAGCTTGTGGACAAGTCAAATGCTTTTTTATAATATTATGAGTAAAATATCATTTATTGTGAATTGTGCGTTGAGTACTGCAACTTTGTAACTTTGGGGAACACAAAGTCTTCGTTTCATTGAAAAGTGAAATGTAATCATTCATCAATTTCTATAGTTTCAACTTGTCCAAGTAACCAAGTGATTATTTTGTACTCAGTGAAGCAGTAGCATGATATTCTCATTGAAAATAGTAGTTTTACTGTGGTAATTGATAAGTTAGTTGACTCTCGATTGAAATTATAGTTCAGCTCCTAGCCGAACTCACGAATGTCGTGTTCAATATGAAATCACTTTCTTTCTTATTCGCAGGAATCATGGCACACGCAACATAGACAACAGTCTCTTTAATGATGGCATGTGCTGCTAATTAAATAATAATTGAAGAGATCGCTCGCTTTCATTTGTTCTGATTTCAAATACAGTATCTCCTCAACCGGCATGCTCTCGTAGAGCTATCTATTGCACTGCTGGTGCTTGTGGTTAACAAGCATTTGTGAAACTCTTTTCGTCGTTCTAATTAGAGACTCACAGGAGCAGAGTCGTCTATCTAAGCTACCGACAAATTGTAGCGGCAAAACAACATAGAGCTGATCAGTATATGTTTCATATTAACTGAAAATGCACAATTTTATTGCTATTTCACGCTATCTTCGAAACTGACAGTCATAATTCCAACTGAGACCATGTAACACTCCATTGGATAAGGGTAATGATATTGATCAGAAGGTGGTCTTCTCAGGCCTGTAAAATGATATTTTCTTACAATACCTGTCCTCAATTCAAAATTTATACTGTTTGAGTGAAATAGTTTTTGTACCAAGATGACGATTTGCAGTCTAGAGTAAATGTGAAAAATATGAAATATTTACTCACTGACTGGAGCATGTTGAGAATCAGTGACTGTTGATAATGAATCCCATGAAATTCGAATGCATGCTCACGTCAGTGAGTATATTGCATACTTTTCACAATTATTCTAGTCTGCAAGTCGTCATTTAAGAATAATAAAAACTTGATGAGACATAGCAGTTCGTGATGGATCAAGGAATTCAAGAAGTATATAATTCAACCGTATTGCATATTCCAATTTATACGTGATTGTCAACTTTATTTTGAACTTGGAATGAGAATTACTATTGTTGAAATTCCTTCGATGATCGCAAATTTGAATTATTTTTGCATTTATTATTCAATTTAAATAATATACTGATACCTATTTTCTTCTAGTAGAAACTCTTTCCTGTTCAATAGGTAAATACAAGATAGTACTCAACAAACTCAAGTTTTATAGTTCACTAAACCCTATAAATGCCGAAATGCAAGGATAGAATTTATTGTTGAATTGAATTGTTCATCCAGTTTGAAGATGACTCAACAAGTTCACCTGATACATCTTCGTGAGCATCTGTCCTAGATTTATAACTCACAAGTCATTATTCGCACTAAAAACATTGAATGAGACAATACAAACAATTTTCACTGTTTCTCCCATCGATGACAATGCAGACGAGCTTCGATCGTCAGTTGAGAAAATAGCCACTCCACATCTTCAGTCTCTACAATACTGAATATTTTGAGGAGACATTTAAATCACTTATACAGTAAGTTCTATCAAACTTCAGGTCTTCAGGTGATAGACCCAACTGCGTTCATCACTAGATAATATTCCAAGAATAGGAAGTTGTTTAGAAGCTAGTCGAAAGAAATATTCAGAAGAGAAGTTGAAAGATGCAAGGATTTACATTATTTTTAAAACATTGGCTATTTATTATTTCCAATTAAATTACAATTTCCAGTGTGAATTGAATGGATCCGAGAATATAATAGTCTTAGCAATGCAGTCAAGCATTTGCACGCTCGTCTCTGACATGTGACATAACCTCTATTTTCGCGAGGCCATTCTCTGAAGCGTGTCACCAGACCACAGTGAAGGAAAATGTTGTTTTCCATGTAATGCACAACAGAGAATCAATTCAATAGACATTGTAATAGCTCTCTATAGGTATAATCAAAGTATGTAGGTCTTGTGAATTAGACAGTATGTGTGTGGGACCACATGAGTCTTTTGTGACAGGAAAATTGGGGAGAGAATGTTATCGGCTACGAAGAAAATATCCAATATCTAGAATTTAGTTATCATTCTCATTCTATATTATGTAACGCCATTGGTCATTCAATGAGTTTATCAAAATCGTATGTTGCACAGAAGCAGGAATGTGGAGGTTCTCTCTAAGAGAGGGTTTCATCAAAATCATCAGTAGGGAGAAATCTTTCAATTCATAAATTACAGTCATTCATCGATTACTAATTATTATTTATTCACCCTTGCTGGGTGAGACGCCATATGAAACATATTATTGAATTTTTCATAAATTAGACGCGCACGCGCAAACTTGCAAAACATTGGCAAAACACTGTTTTGTCCAATGAAAATAACAATGCCATAAGCTATGAAAAAATATTCAGTGTTTGGTCCAGTTAAAAAATGTACATTCACATAAATACTTGATAATTATGGTCTACTCTGTTCTGTATGATAAAAAGGCATCCAAATTCAATTCTTTACAAATAAATTCGCAACTTCACACATACCTTTTTACCATTACAACATATACCTAGATATTGAAATATTGATATAAAATGTAATTTGAAGACCCCGAGAAGAAAACGATGCACTTTGTGCAATGGTGATATTTCATGCATTTGTTGATATTGTATGACAAAAATATGACAAGCATTTCTAATGTAAAGTGTTTTTTTCAGAGATAGGAAAATTTATCAAATTATTGTTTGTCAAATTGATGACAATACCATACCCCATTCGATTACCAACAATCATGTATTCTAAACTCTTGTTTGGAAAATTTGAGTAATTTTCAGTTTGTACTGTATCAAGAAGATATTTACACAATCATGTAACTGATATTCTGTAATTTTATCCTTAAAATATACCAACAATGATAATCATCGACATGTATTGTATTTCATTAGAATAACAATTAATTCGCAATTTATCTTGAAATTTGCGAACTCGCTAGCAAACTTGTAATAGCACATTTTTATTTTTACACTAATTGTGAACAATAATAGGTTTCTATCCACAATTATAAAATACAATTTATAATTTAATTAAAATACAGTAGACGATTGGAATTCTATCACACAATTTACTATACACTCAATTTCCATAATGGAATGTTGAAGACCTGAGTGTCCGCTGCGACCTAATCTTGGAAGGTGACCCAGAGATCAAGAAGCAACGAGTCGATCTCGTCCAGCGTCTAGAACGGAGCAGGCGAAAGCACTTTCTCCCACACTGTGCTTGTCGGCGCGTAACCGTCTGCCGTGTCGTATCATGCGAGCACCTAGCCTTTTCTATAAGGACTTCAATACAAGAGTAGTCTATGTAAGCGAATTACTGATACGTGTACACCCACCCACAATAGGCTTCCCGTTTTTGTAAGGCGACTTCTATCACGCAGCAGGAAGAAAGGCTGGCTGTTGTCATAGTGGAGAATTTGCATCAGGGCTTCCTAGGCTAACTTGAACATTGTCATTGCTCTTCTGTCTCTATTGCCACTTAACTATCAAGTTACACTCATTGCATTGTCTTTGCAACGGTGCACTTCCCCCTTTTGCTATGGACTTACTACCAAGCACCGGTTTAAAATGCGTTCCAAGCCCTGCTGAGTCGGGTGACACCAAAACTATAATACATGAAATTCTAGCTGCAATGCATGGAAAGTTGAGTGCAGAGAGCTTTGATCGTGCCCTTTTTGAATGAACATCTCAAAACAGAAAATTGATGACAGTAGATTTAGATATGGATATAATAACAGTAGATAATCGATTAAAATAGTTACTGTCTCAGAAAAATAAAAATATCCCAATACTTTACAAAAAACAAAGTTCAAATTAATTTTCTCCATGTGCGATCCAATTAACTTCTTTATTACACTGAACCTTCAAGTTATTCATCTTGGAAGATTAAGAAAAGGTAAAATTTATGAAAGAGGAAATACTCTCCAAACTCTTGGGTGATGATCGTTTGAAATTCTTGGCACCTTCAAAGAAGATCACCTATTCATCATATTATTGAATCGTGAAATGAAAAATAATCATGGATATATTATACATTTGAGCAAAATTATTAAATTCTCCATTCACGGAAAAAGTTTTTTCTTTTAAAGTATATTTACTAGAAATATTGGATGAAATTGATGGAAAGATAATATCCTTCTTATAAGATGAAATATTTAATAGTTACTGACTCAGCAACTGAATAAAATTGGAGGACAGAAACATTACATTCCACTAATCATTCATTCTGAGTAGGACAGAATGACCACTTTCTCCCTTCTGTCTTGAGGCACTATTATCATTGATTTGAGAGAATTTCATAGTTATTCATAACAATAGTATCAGGAAGTTTTCTCGAAACAACAAGTTAGTGACTACGAATTGGAAATACAGTACATCAACAGTATTATTTATCTTTAATAGTTTTTGACAAATCAAATTTATTTCTTGATATGAAATGAGTCAGTCACTCATTTCCAAGTCAACCTGAATATTCGTTTTAGAAAAACATCTATAAAAAACAATGAATCGATGAACAATCATTTTTTCATTCTTCTGAACTTCTACGTTTTAATAGTTTCTTTTACAATAAGAGTTTGAACTGAAGTCTATCTATTTTATCTACAGTAGAAGTTACAAAGAATCTCAACACAATCAAAACAGTGTGATACTGCCCGCACTACCCACATTCCGTAGATATCATTCATAAGCTAGAACTCAATCTCTTCAGCTTTAATCATAGATGTTTCACTTTGGATTTAATGATGACTAATAGATTGGTGAAACTATTTTTAAGCAGTGTGATGAAATCGAATACCTGTCGCTAACGTAACAACTCCTTAAATGGCATTGCCTACTGCCTAGCTGCCTACTATATTGTATTTTGGTTGTTTCCATAGCTCTTCTAATTGATCACATGTTCATAGTAGCCTCCAAGTATAATCCACTGCTGTAATATTAGCCTACCGTATAAGATTGGAGTTTCATTTTTTCCATAAATTATGTTATTGGATGACAACTTCAATGAACTGTTCTTGTGTTTTGCAGGCGAATTGGACTTGGTGGGAGAGACTACAAGCGAACCGCACTATGTGGAAGTGCGAGATGGGAACTTATTGCTGTACCCAGGGGTTGACGCCATGGCGGCACCTGTTTGGAGGCTGCCCCTGCGAAGGTTGAACCTGCAACCCGCCGCGTCGGGACGGCTTCGAGCATTTTGTCTCTCTAGGCGCGGTGATCAAGCTCCTCTGGCCACATTCCAGGTATAGGATGAATGTTTAATCAGAGATGAACGAATATCCCATCTTAGTACTTATAGCACTATTATACTATCTTAGTACTTGTTATTTATAATATCCTAGTACTTCTCTTGTCTCTGGTTAATCCTCTCTCAAGAAGTAGAATCAGTATTCAATTTAACCGGGAGGTTTGTGGGTCCCGTGAATCTGTGAATTATAAATAAATATTCAAAATTATAGTATATGTTGGATTTATCAAATGAGCTCTCAAATGGATAATTTTCATGTACCGTAAATAATTCTCTCCACAAAAAGCATATGAAATTAAACTTTATAATCTTGATATTCAACTCAATGGAGGGTATTTTCAATGTGCTTCTATTCAATATGCAGACTGCATATGTGTTCAGAATGCAGACAAAAAATTTTAAATTGTTAGGCTATACCCTCAGAAACTGTTTCCGATGAAGAATGCATTTGAGAATGAACTGGCTGAGAAAGATTATCAATAAGGAGAAAATTGTCATAGAATAAAATTTAAAAATATAATGTAATGTTATTAAACGTAATTCCAAATTGCTATAAACTACAATGAAAACTTACCTACACTATATTTTATTTATGTATTTTTATATTTAGGGTTTATATTTCTTTTATTAAGTTTATAATAGAGACATTTGAATGAATACAATATTTTTCTTCTATGAGGAATAATTATATTAATTTCATGTTAGGAAAACTTTCTCTTAGTTGTAATGCTTCAATAAGTTTCAACAAATAATATGTTTTCTTCATTGAACTCTGATCTGCATCCTGTATTTTTTCAAAAATTTGAGAAACTAATTTTTAATCGAACAATGCTGAAAAACTTGGAGAATAAAATAAAATTATTATTCTATCAAGTGAAAGAAATAAATGCTTGCAAAAAAATTTTGCATCGACCGGGAATCGAACCCGGGCCGCCCGCGTGGCAGGCGAGCATTCTACCACTGAACCATCGATGCATCTTATGTATTGACCAAGAACTGTTGTTGATTAAATACTATTACTTCCTTGTAGACACTTGAAAAACAAGCACGAAAATTTGAATTGAAATATCATTGCTGCATCTAATACAAGGTTTCAGGTAACAGATAATAATTATTGAAAGTATTATTAATTATTAACAGATAATTATTGAAAGTATTACTGAGAGCTACATTGTAGCCAATTCATATAAGCTAAGTTATATAATATTAGTTAGTTAATATGGTAGGTACCGTACTGTACTTCTTGAACTTCATTATTTTTAGAAATTGAAAAATAAGCAATCTACTATTTTTGAAAGAATGTGAAAGTTCAATGAAAGTTCACACTTCACATTTATGTAGGAATAATTTTTTCCAAACACATCATGAGGAGGGAAACGAGGTAGGCTATGAGTTCATAAAAACACTTCAATAAGATATTCACCATCCAAAAAGCATTATTCGGGCAAACCTAAACGATTTCCAAAAGTGACAGTATTTTTAATGAATTAAATGTATTGACGGTTGAGCAGCTGTATATAAAGAATTTATTTATTTACATTAATAAACATAGAGAACTTTTCAACCTCCGTTTATAGCCTTATCGGCTCCGTCCCTCAACCATTACCTTCAAACCACACAATGCAGTTCTATTCATTGGTAGAAGACAGTTTAATTATATAGTGCAGAAGCTTATAAATGTGATATCTGATCTTTTTATAACAGATAATTTGAATGGAAGACTTCTGAGAGAAATAGATTTATGGATTGCTTCTTCACATCCTTAGGATGAGTGATTTCTATAATTTTGTAAACTAGGATATAAGTTTACAATCATTCAAGAATGTCTGCTTTTTTATTTTATTTTTATTTTCTCATCTCGTATTTTCTTACTTTTTTTTACTTTCCTTCTTTGTAAATTTCTTCAAATTGAGATGTTAATAGGAATCCACCAATTTTATTTATTTTAGAAGATAAACCCGCGCTCAGGTTTTCAACCTTTTCAGGAACTTTCCGTACCGTATTTAATAATAATAATACTATTTCACTTTTAACTTATTTTGTCAATTGTATTTATGTAATTATAGACATTCATGTATGCATTGCATGAAGGAAAAATTAACTATTGATTGATTGATAGAAAACAAACAATATTCAAAATGAATAGGGTACCAGACTTTATAGTTATTCACTACTGATAAATAATTTAATTATGATAGTTCCTATCTTCCTATCACCATTCTAATGGCTTTAGAGCTATATTCCCTAAAATTAATACAGGTATTTTATGTACGGTAAGGAATTCAATTAAGTAACTCAATACAAATAAATCACAAATGCATCTCTGAAAAATTCTACCTATCTTTATAGGCTACCGTAAATAAGTTAGAATACATTAGTCCAGTCACTATACCGTACATTGGTGCATGTATTATATTGTGGTTATAATTTTCTAATGTATAATTTGGATACTGAGAGAAGTCGAAAACCAATTTCTTCATACAAAATTTCCTTGTGCTAGATACAGGAGTGGCCCAAAAACCTCTTATTTTCGGTCCATTTTCCAACTTTCAGCTATTTCCGCCAAATCCAGTAATCGGACAGAAAAATTTGCTCTTGCTTTTTTTTAGATTATAAAATTCTGAATAAAATGCGATCATCCGGAACTGTCTATCTCTAATTTATTAGTATGGAGTTATGATTTTTCAAATATGAGTAAAATTTAAAGAAAAAACAACTGATGAATTTTAGTTCTTGATCAACAATATCTTCCGATTGTTACCATTCAAGGTGCATTTTCGTTTATGAGTAAATTATTTCCGCAGTCGACGACGGCAAGAATTGTTGACATTCATATTGTCCAAATTTCAAGTGTGTAAAACAGCTGATCAAATAACTTCCATTATTTGTGTTTATTATTCAAGAAAAAACATTTCTAATAATATCAACATTTTTCATCTGAAACTTTCAAAAAGTATAAACTCAAGATCCCCCTTTAAATCATAATTGAACATAGTCTTTTAGGCTATTTAGACAAATTGAGATCTACCCAATGTGAGATCATCACCCTGTTGTGGTCGACGACGGCATTTAGGCCTACGCACAAACGAAAACCCACCTTCAGATAAATAATTCAAAATATCTCTGGTCGTAATTTTGTGCTATACAATCTGAGACCAGTTAGAGCGCTCTATCTCATATAGATTTCCAGGTACACCTGACAACAATAATGCTCCTTGCATTGTGAAAAACACCTAAATTTTAGCTTCAACTAAATTTTCCTCACAGTGATATTTCGCACGATGATATAAGTTCATGAGATTATGTTCTCTGAGAATCACCCGTTAGATGCACTCTTCAATTCAGTATTTCCTATTTCCTAGTGGAGAGGCGCGCATAAAGACACCTCAAGGATCAAAATTTCAATCACTAATACCTTTTGACACAATGCTTGGATATCATCATACTACACTTAATTCTTCTCGTCTCGTCAAGGCGGTTCAAAATCATAATTTGTAATAGAATACTAAACGTATAAAAAAATACTAAAATGAAAAAAATATAAAAATTTTCATAAATAATTAATCAACCATTAAATTACCATAGCCTACGGTATTTTTTCGCATGCCATTTCGTATTTTTTTAACAGTTTATTAATGGATATTAGTCTACTTACCGTATGTTTCTCATATTATGCATAGGCCTATCGCAAAATTATTGGTTCTTAATAATAAAATCATTAAATTCATTGCTCGAGATTAAAGTTGAAAAATTCTACAGAATGTAATTAATTTTTGATAGATTAAATTTTATATAGTGACCATATACTTATAACTATTTACCCCCGCTTAATTCACTTAAAGTTCTTAGAGTATAATTCATTAAAAAACAAAAACATATACCCTATAATTATTATGTAACAGAGAAATTTAGGAAATTCATTTTTAATTTCTTCATCTGTGTGAAATCGTATAATATGATGATACAAGAATTACGCTACGGTAATGTGAAAATGTGCAGTACAACACACTGCAATCTTCAGTATGTAGGCTACAATAACAAGTATTAACTACACTACAACTTTCAGAATACCATATTAACTCAATTCATTCTATTACGTTCGACTTTATTATACAGCTTCAATTTCGCAAGTTCATTCTCTATTTTTGAATAGAATCTGTTAATAAAAATTATGTGTTGAGTTGGTAAATTTTGTTAATCATAGTAAAAACTTTTATTCCTGAAATAATTTGATAAATATAGAATTTAGTAATAGGTAAAAATGCCATTCTCATTCTATTCTGAAAGGCTCAATATGGCTTCTAAAACAAATGACTTATAAAAATATCAAGCAGGATGACAAAACCAACCGGATGAGATAAGACTTCAGACACTCTAAATTGCAAATTGTGATAAAAATACCACATACCCTGACTCTATAATTAAATTACTGTGGTACTCGTTTTCATGATTATTTTTCCATAAAGATAGTTATTGTGACTTATTTCTAAAGCGCAAATTCAGTTGATAAAATGCACTATAGTACAAGAAAGTTCAAATTTGTCAACAAAAACTCTATTACTATAATAACGATATGCCTTTTTTGTAAATCTTTTTGTATTCTTAAGAATTCAATTTCTTATCCTGGAAAGCTTTTCGAAAGTTATGATTTCAGTATATTTTTATTACGTTTTGTAAACAAGTTTCGATTTGAATAGGTGATAGGATCCAAATAGATACATTTTTCAAAACCCCAACTTAATCTGTAATAATTTCTATTATGTAGAATAGCTTTATTTTTTCTTAAAATCTGTGTGTAATGGGATCGGGATGTGTACAGGATTTGAAGGCATTTTTGTATTATGATATTCTATTTTAAAATGCAAAGTAGCTGAAAGTACAAAATTCAAATGCTAATGCTACAACGATTCTCAACTTACAAATTTAAAAATTAATAACAAAGTACCAACTCACTATTCACCCGTATCTAAATATAGCCTACTAATTGAAATTCCAATGTTTCTATCCTAATTCAATCATGGCCGGTAGATATTATAAGGATTTAAATGATAATCTTCACGTATTTCATTATATAATTATAAAAAAATGTACAATTCTTTTGACGTTTTTTTCTGTTGAATATTTAGGGTATTTTTAATTTGTGGAGTGTCTCTACAAGTGGTCTATCATTACATCATTAGCAAGGTGGCTCGTTCAAACTGACATTAAGTGATGAATCTAGTGCAGTTATATATTATGCACTGATAGGATTAGAAATTCCTGTATCAATCGAATTTCGTGTAGTCCGACCGGCAGCAGTGAGGGGCCTCGGCGTGACGGAAATGATCGTGCTATGTATGGGGGACTCGGTCAATTTTGCCAGTCGATCGCGCCTTCGTTCAACCATTTTATTTACTTAATGGATCCGTCTCGGTCGCTCTGTCATTTGAATAGTAAAATACGGCCTTAATAAAGCTTGGTCATTGCCTGCTAGTAGGCTACTACTGTTTTAAAGGCGACCTTCAACTTTGAATACCCTTTCACACTGTTGAACCAAATAATTATCATAGATCTCCTTTTCAAAAGTAGGAAAATTAAGTTTCACGCGAATCTAGGTGAGGAAATCTGATGATCATTGAATGTTGAAAGCTCTTGGGAGAGATCATTTGAATCGAATTATTAACGCGGATTCAAGGGCTCTATTTGATTGAAACAATCATTATGAGAGCTTGACTCCTGTTGATTACTCGCTAGGTACTGCTAGTGTTCTGTTGAAACTGAAGAGCATGTTGAACTAATTATTTTTTAGTTATTTCTGATTGTAGTGAGAGAAACCCCTATGCTACGAAGCTAATCCGATTGCACTAAGATAATTGGAAGATAAAAAAAATATTGCAACAAGCTGTAATATTGGATTATATTAATATTATATATTTAATATATATGATCTGGTGATTGATAAATTATTATGAAACATGATTCTCTTGTGATTTCCTGTTGTTTTCCAATCCAGCTCATTCCATAGGCTAATCTACCTATAGGAGGCTACCTAAACACATATAAAAAGAATCATGAATTGAAATAATTATATTATAATTGTACCTATATATAAAATTATAAACATGATTCTCTTGTGGTTTCCTCTTGTTTTTCACTCCTGTTCATTTCATAATCTAGCTGTAGGAGGCTACCTAAAAACATATAAAATAGAATCATATTGAAATTATCTTCTCATCTCATATTATTTTTTTAGATCAGACTGGACTATCAAATCAATTTAATAAGAGTATGAGCTATCATGGAATACTGAATTTAATTATTTGATTTTACAATAATTTATTATTGTTGAGCTATCCCATCTTCTTTGATGATAGTATAAAACTTTTCTCATCATACTAAATTATACCGATCCAAAATATATTACCAAGCAAATAATATTTGTATATGCAATACTTCTAATTAAGAAGTAATTCCACTATAGAATGATGCTTTTATCAATGATAATATTACAAGTGATGGAAAAGCCACCATAATTTGGAATCACTTTTTTCAAGGGAACCAACTGTTGAAACTTGGTGAGAACACCCATCATAGGTGAGAATCATAAGAGCAGTGTTCAAATAAGAAACTGCCATCCAGTCAAAACTTGAAGCCACTAATTTGGATATTAAAATTTGTTGCCAGGTGGGCAGTGACTACGAGTACGAGCGATGGGTGAAGATACTGGTGGTTGAACTGATGCGTCAGACGCCTCTGGACGCGGTGCGATTCCTGGACATTCTAGGCATCACGGCCACGTTGCCAAGTCTCTCTCCCAGCAGTTCACCTCTTCCTCTGCGCAGAACGCACAGCGCAGACAGCGTCCATCTTGACTCGTCAAGGCGCCAAGTGTGGGCCGCCGCGTCACCATGCACCTCCATCAAGGAAGAAGATGTCGCCGATCAAAAACATTCACAGTACATTGAGTGTAACAATAATAATGATACAAGTAGGAATTTGTGGTGGACAGATCAGTGTAAGAAAAATGTTAGTTGTGATGAGAGTATGAGGACAGTTGAAGACCAAAGAAGTGTAGATGAAACAGATAGTTGTGAGTCGCCTCAACCTCGTCTGTCTCCTCCCCTACCAGACGTGGTGAGAGACCTGCCGCCCTGTGAGAGACGTTCGCGAGCGCGCACCAGGGCGGCCTCCCTGCGGGGACCAGCGAACCCCCGCGGAGCAAGCGCTGAGCCTCTCAGTTGGGCCGGACAAGAGGCAGTGGCGAGGCTGATGGCTCGCTGCCAACAGGCCGACCACTACGTTCCCGTCAAAGACAAGAAGCTGCTGTTCGAGTCGCTGTGCCGAAAACGGCTCGTGTGCAGCTCGGACAACATTGACACGTTCTCCGCGCCGTGCGGCGTGCCTCTCGGCGTGCAACCGCGCGCTCACTCGCTGCACGACTTGAGTCGCTGTCACAGCGCGCTGCCCGTCAAGCAGCTGTGCAGGTATTTTGAGCGCGACTTCGGCAGCAAAGCCCGCCAAACTTCCAGCGCCGCCGATCACAGACTACCCAAAGCCAAGCAGCTTCTTCAGAACTGCCAAGAGACAGTTCTTTCGAGATTTCAGCGATCGAGGTAGGCTATGTCAGTTGGTATTAATGAAGCTCTTGATTTAAGTTTGTGTATGTGATTTTATTTGTTTGAAATCAAAATTAGGCCTGATTTAAGAGTTTAAAGAAGTAGGCCTACGATCAAATTTGAATGATAAATTTTTCGATCATGATTTTTAAGTTCGTGATATGCCAAAAGAAAAACATCGATGGGGCATGATGCATATCAGATCCCCTCTCTGTTAATGTGGTGAGGAGGAAAACATGAACCACATCATTACGGAGTGTTCATTGTCAAGATTCTAGGGAGGGCTACAGAAATAATTGCATGTAGCAGATGACGTGGCTCAAAAACGTGAAAATACATGTATAAATTGTTTAATTGTTTTTATCCCTCTCTTTTATTTTTTTCTGCCACTGTTTATCCATACGACATATTTAGTTTGTTATATACGAATCATAATCTAATAAGATAAAGAATATAATGATTTATATTTATGAATTTCGCACTTTACTTTGTTAGTAATATTCATTTAATATATTATATATCTATATTTGTTTATATATTGCAGCCTAGTAAATTAGAATTTATTTTTTCTAATATCCCTCGAATAGCTAATAGCCAGAGGGATTAAAATATATGCAAACTGTTTTTATTGAAATTATATTTTGAAATAAATAAATTGAGATTGAAAAAATACCGTACTTAAAATAAGTGAATTGTATAAGATATTTGAAAATTATTACTCAATTCCAATGAGAACTTGAGAACTATTACGGTACCAAATAAAAGTATCGGATATAGAGAATAAACAATTTTTCAAACATCTAATGTGAGCTCATTGGTTATTAAGTTGAAACATGATTGCTTGATGAGTAATAATTAAATAATTTGAATAGGTAACTTATAATTTTATTGTCTTTAATCAGTCGATAAGGTAAGGGTCTGTTAGTACCGTTGCCTGAAATTGATCAACTTCACGTTATTCATTCATCTATATAATACTAGTAGGTAACCCGTGCTTCGCAAGGGTCTATTTGAAAACTATGCAAAATGAAAACTTGACGTAATAAAAAATTCGAAATTTGAAAATAGGCCTATAACCATCCTCGGTTAATGAAGAATCTTTATGCAAAATTTCAAATCAATCAGTCCAGTAGTTCAGACGTGATGATGCGTCAAACATAATTTTCCTACATCAGCACGTACGTGTGGGAGCCAGCTCTTTCCATTATTATAGCAAAGATGATGGATAGATGGATGATTTATCAGTATCTTTCAATGAGAATAACTTTTGAACTGTTTGAGAAATCGGTGCGGTTTTGATGCGACAGAAAATCATTTATTTTTATTCGAATAGGATCCCCAATCATACCTATCATCTATCCCTTTTAAAAGAAATGTTCAGCTGCTTCTATACAATAACTGGAAGCATGACAAATTGAAAACTTGACGTAATGAAATCTTGAAGAACTGAAAATAGGCATATAATCATCCTTGGTTGATTAAGAATCTATATGCAAAATTTCAAATTAATTAGTTGAGTATTTCAGACGTGATGATGCGTCAAACATAATTCCCTATCCCTTACGTTTATAAGCCAGTTCTTTCCTTTATTATAGTATAGAAAACTGAAGAAGACCACAGAGAAGAGGATCAGTGAAGAATGTTCTCCTACTTTGTGAGAAGACATAATACTTGAAAAACTCACAGAATCATATTGACTTTTTCAATACATCAATAAATTTTAGTATCGATTAGATCATCCTCAATTTGAATCAGGCAGCCTTTTGTTTTCCCAATTCCAAGCAAAATACCTAAAATACTTGTTTCACTGCGAATTTGTGTCTGATAGTACATTATAAACTGAAGAATATAAATTATTACTTATTTTATTGTGATCTATTCATGTTTTTCTTATGAAATTCAATGATAGGCCTACAGCATGAAGACTATGTCCATTTCATTTGTACTGGTGGCAAAATTTTACATTAAAAATAATTATTTGATAAAATCCAAGTTCAATTGTAATGAAAACAAATTCCATCAAAAAATAATTGATAATAATACGTTTCGAGGGAGAAAATTAAGAACAAAAAAATTGGGAAGAATCGGGATTCGGACCGAGGAACCATCGCTCCGAAAGCGAGCGTTTTACCATTACGCTACACGGCCTTTCGAAAATGTTGTCTTGTAACAGCATTATAACCTCCTCATAAAAAACACACTTCTGGGCTACAACAATGTAGACTATGGAACTTCATGTACGGTAGGGTAGCATAGATGAAATTTAAAGATTAATTCTGAAAAATCTAGAAGGAAAATTGAAATTTGGGCTTCCAGGTGCACGAGATTGATATTTTTAGAATCTATTCTATGTGCAAAATTGGGAGATCCAAATCATTCCCGTTTTTCCGGTATGCAATCCACAAGTTGACATGTTCTGATGCGAACAAAGTTGATATGTTTTGATGCAAATAAACGAACACACCAACAAACACAACCCTACTCTCTCTTATTACTTAGAAGAGAGAGTAGAGTTGTGTTTGTTCGTGTGTTCGTTTGTTTGCATCAAAACATATCAACTTGTGGATTGCATAGGCTACCGGGAAAACGGGAATGATTTAGATCTCCCAATTTTGCACATAGAATAGATTCTAAAAATATCAATCTCGTGCACCTGGAAGCCCAAATTTCAATTTTCCTCCTAGATTTTTCAGAATAAATGATCAAATTTCATTAATGGTACATACGATTTCATAGAAAAATAAAAAAATCACCAAATCATATGGTCAAAATTAAAAAAGGAACATCTGTTTCTGTTATTGCTTTCTACCTGATACCACTTAACCTCAATAATATTGTTTTCATAATTGATAGATATTTTTAATAATAATGATAAGATTTTCATTATAAATAGGCTATGATAATAGTATTGTTTTGATAAATAATAAATATTTTCATTTTCACAAACTCTGTATAATAATTATGGTGAATGTGAAACAGCTGCATCAAAGAAATTATCTCAAAAACATAGTTTAGAAACTTCGTTTTCCTGATGCAATGTTTAGGCCTACAAGTGGCATGGATTATTAATTTTTCAGCTAGAACAATTTTTTGAGACAAACTGCTAAATAAACGTCTACAGTTTCATCAATGTTGTATCGGCAATATGAAAACGCATGCAGTTTATATGTCCTTGAATAAAGGTGTTGATATTTACATACAGTAATTATACTCATCCATTTTTTTTTTAAATTAAAATTCCAAAATTATTCGAGCCCTGATAGAATGACTGACTCACTGTACAGTCAGTCGAAAATTTTAATATTGGAATGAGGGGTATTTTGGCAAGCCGAGCAAAAAAATAAGGTCATATGCACCTTTTCATTATATTTTTAGATGAAAAATGAGTTTTGTGGGTTGTCAAAACTCCCTCTGGAAGGGAAACTACTCAACTTATTCTATCTTTTAGTAAAATAACAAATGATCATCCATCCATCTATCATCTTCCATCTATCTTCTATCTATATATATAAAAGCGAAATGTCACTCACTCACTCACTGACTGACTCACTCACTCGCAGAACTAAAAATCTACCGGACCAAAAACGTTCAAATTTGGTAGGTATGTTCAGTTGGCCCTTTAGAGGCGCACTAAGAAATTTTTTGGCAATATTTTAACTCTAAGGGTGGTTTTTAAGGGTTTAAAGTTCGTCTTTTAGCATGTATATTCTTCTTATTCTCTTAATTATAATTGAAAAATGTCCATACCATATGTTAATATAGAACTATAATCTAGAGAGAGTACCTCATCGAAACAGTTGTTAACTGGTAACTAAATTAATACTTTTGTCAGGTTGGCATTAAGTTGAGTTGACTTTGTTAGGTTGGCACAAAGTTGAAGATTGAAATGCATTTATCGCGGAAAAATTGATTGGGCACTGCTACTTCAATCAGAGCTATTCCTGGGAATATTATATTACTAGCCGTCAGGCTCGCTTTGCTCGCCATATCCGTTTAGCCAGACGTTTAGTCTGGACCCCCGACTGGATCGCCCTAACATATATGATCGTCCTATAAATGAAAAATGCAGGCGAGCGAAGCGAGCCTGCTGATTTCATTCTTGGACGATCCAGTCGGGGGTCCAGGGGGCGGAGCTCCCTGGCTAGACGGATATGGTGAGCGAAGCGAGCCTGACGGCTAGTACTATATAAAGGAAAGAACTGGATTATAAACGTATACAGGTGTAGAGTATAGGAAGATTATGTTTGATGCATCATCACGTCTGAACTACTGGACTGATTAACTTTAAATTTTGCATATAAATTCTTGCTTAACCGAGGATGGTTATAGACCTATTTTACATTCTTCAAGATTTGATTACATGAAGTTTTCTGTTTGTCATGCTTCCAGTTGTTGTATGGAAGCAGCAGGACATTTCTCTTAAAAGTGAAATTAGAAGATGGGTATGATTGGGGATCCTTTTCGAATGATAAAAACAGATTTTCCGTCGCACCCAAATTTTTTCCGCCATTTTGAATCTAACTTCTTTTTTTAATTGAAGGTGGTCATGATACAGGTGATACATGATTCGGATACAGGATTTCCAGAGAAAAGGTATGGTGAAAACCGCACATCGATATCTCAAACCTTTCAAAATTTATTCTCATTCATTTCCTTTATTATAGTACAGAAGGAAACTATTAATAAAGGAAAGAACTGGCTTAAACACGTATACACGTGTAAAGGATAGGAACATTACGGTACCGTATGTTTGACGCATCATCACGTTTGAACTACTGGACTGATTTACTTGAAATGCTGCATATAAATTCTTAATCAACCGAGGATTCTAATAGGCATATTTTCAATTCTTCTAGATTTCATTACGTCAAGTTTTAAAATAGACCCTTGCGAAGCACGGGTTACCTGCTAGTCAAATTATAAAAATAGCCGTCCAAAATTTAGGCTATTAATTTTTTATAGTTTTTATATGACAAAATTATTATCATTTTATTAATAATGAATAATTGAGGAAATTAATTAGGAAGTTCGATTTCTTTTAATTTTTAATAATGAAGGCACCTGTAACGATATTTCTGATGTGTTTCAAGTTATAAACAATCTATGTTGAAGTATGAAGTACCCTACAGCCATTAAAGTAGGTAGAGAATTCCATATACAGTAATAGATTCATAACCCAATTACAATAATCTATTTAAATTGTAGTACCTACTCTACAGAATATAGCAGGAGAAAGTGCAATAGCCATCTTCTTTAGAAGTGATTTTCTTGTGGAATATGGTAGCAAGAAAAGTGAAATTCAAGTAAAATAGGAAGTACAAGAGATTAATAATTTTAATACTGTCTAATCAATCCAGTTCTATATTATTTTCATTGTCAATTCCAATTATTGAATGAATTGTGCTAAAGGCATAAACCCAAGTAGGAACTAAATACTTGTATTCTGTGTGTCAAAGTTGAGGGTTTGATGATAAGATTTTGAAGTCTTCACGTAATGGAGGGTAATTTCATTTAATCTCAAACCATGAAGACTAATATGTGGTTTTAATTTCAGCTGCTGGTAGTTGTTTATGCACTTCTAAATGTCCAAGTCCATACACAGACAGAAGAGTCTCTTTCATCAATTTAGGCTCCATTTGACTTGGTCATGGCTAATTGACTGCATGTAACTGTCATTTGTATTGACAATTTATTGCTTATTAGCATTCACATGTAAGGTGTGACATATCAACGCCGCATACCGACGATAGTATTAATGACATTCCTTACATTAGGAGCAAAATTCATTAATGACACCATCCATGGGTACAATCGTCAGTTTGAACTAGATGGATCCGTTTCATTTCCTCCTCAAATAAATCACTGTTTTGACGAAACGTCAACAGACTGAAGGTCATTCGACACTAGTTCCATCTTGCTGCTACCGCGCCATTTCATAAACATCATTAACAAAGAATAACAGCCAATACTGATAACCGGACTATATTGGCATCTCTTACCGAGATGGTAACATATAACGCTTACAAAAGCAGGAGGCGTTATAGAGTAAGCTAAGGCATCCTAGTAAATGGATATATACCTACCTAATCATAGTTGCAGTCATAAAGAGAGAGTGAAACATAGAGGCCTGGTTGCACAAAAGCCGGTTAAATTTTAACAGTGATTAACTCCACGAGAACCAATTAGACAGGGCGTTTTTGAAAAGACGGCTTCCCTGATTGGTTCTCGTGGAATTAATCACGGTTAAAATTTAACCGGCTTTTGTGCAACAAGCACAGAGAAAGATACCTGATTATTTGTCTATGGTTTAGTTTACTTTCCTTTTTTCCACAATTTGTCTTGTATCAAGCCTCTTTCCTCTTTCATTTTTATCAGTTTCACTCAATATTGAATTGTACCGGATATGTTTTTCGTTTATTGTGTGCACCTTTTGTCTGTGCTTGAAACTGAAATAAAAAGGATGATTGTTTGTTGTAGAAGTGATGAAACTCAGGCAAGCATTGAACATAGATTGGCGGATGAAGAGAACTTTCGTGATCGTAGCAGCGAAGAAACTGAAAAGCGGCAGCTTCAGCTTAATAATTTAGCAGTGAACCGGTTTGGAGTGACGTCGATGGCGACCCCCAAGCGACACCACAGCGATGTTCGCTGACCACCAATCACAATCGCCTTTTTGGCTACTATTTTACACCAAAGCATACCTTAATTCAAAACTATTTATTATTACACCATGGTTGGCGATAGGGCAGCCCTGAAAATATTACAAAAATTCCAATTTAGGACACTTGCATGGTTTATTTAGAAGGTTACATGAAACTTCACAAATATTAGTTTTCTTATCAATATTAAGGGTAAAACCTATTTGAATGGGGGCATGGAACGGTCAAGAGAAACCATACAAACGTGAGACCCTTCGGCATGTAAGGGTGAGGGCACATATGCAACGTTTTCGTTCAACTTATTTGGTGAGGAATAGAGCAGAAGTGCAGAAGCGTTTCCTATCTACCTGGCACAAGTTCAACCTGTCATTATTCTTTTTTGTTGGGTGAGTGCAAAAACATGAATTATCAAAGTATTTGTCCCATTCAGGTTATTTGAGAATAAAAATAGGATATGAACATTGAATTTCGAAGTGGAAAAAAATCAAATTTCTTAAGATTTAGTAAAACAAGTAGTCAAGTAGAATTGATAGCATTTTTAATTTCTCACATCTCATGTTCTAAATGTTTTGTGTCGAAAAGGTTTGCCCCATCATTATTCTATGCTCTCAAACTTTGTCCAGATGTATTGTCTACTAGGGGTAGAACCGTGGTAATGAGGTAAACAAAATAGAACTATCAATTCAATTCAATTTCCTTCAAAATTCAACAGTTATAAAGCTTGTTGCAGTATTTACCTTGATCTAGTATAAATAACTTCTATCAACACTAACAAAAACAACTAAGGTACAAGTAGTGAAAATAAAACAACTGACATAAGGCATAAGTGAAAATCACTTGAACACGTCGACACAGGTTGAGGCAGATAGGAAACGCTTGTCGCTTGTGTTCTATTCCTCACCCGAAAAGTTGCTAATGTGTCCGCCCGCGCCCTTCACCTGCCGAAAAGTCCATTCAGATAGGGTCCATCCTATCCTATTGATAATCCAAGATCGATCCTAATCCACTTTCCAGCTATTAGCAAAAAAATGACAGATGTTCTCAAACAACCTTATAATTATTGGTACTTCAAGCTTATTCATTTTTCATAGAAAATTGAAACAATCTATCATATATTTAGAGTAGTAGACGTTTCATAGCATGGAATGAATTGTAATTTTAGAGTCTGACCTCATATTCAAAATACTTGAAAATGTTTAATTGTTTGCTAGATCATTGAGTAAAATGTAGGCCTATTGCTCAGAGGTGCCCGGGCTTCTCTATCATCAAACATTGTACATTGTACTAGAACTGTACCTTTTTCAACAACTTACGATAGATTTTATAAAATTGCTATACATTTAAATGGCATTAAATTTCTTAAAAAACAGTCTATTAGTTTTATTGACTTTCCTGGCTTACCTTCTGATGTATATAGGTTAAAGAATATCGTCCAATACTTCTACCTGGAATACTGTCCAAGCTGATAAAAGGTAGCATGTGTCTGCTAAGAGCAGTAAGTTTGACAATAGAAAACAGAATCTTAGATAAGTGTAATCTCTTTGGTTCAATAAATGTATTTTTCCTCAACTGATTATTAGTTTATCGGTTATTTATTCACTGAACTCAGCGAAGACTCAAATGCTCTATTCTATTTCATGACATTATGTATCAGGTTAGAGTTCAGAAATCATAATGAATTGTCCTATAGATTTATAAAGTATTTTATTATCAACCTTTCAACAATATACAAAAAATAGCATAAAAATCTCATTACATATTCATAAAACTTTATTGTTTGTGAACCTATTATGATAGGATCTAATAAAAAATGATACTTCAATAAAATAATAAAGCTGTGATAGTTCTCCCATGAACATCAATCTTCAGCAAAACCTTCCCATTTATTTTCCTCTTTAGAGTATTCTGTAAAACATTTATAAATCAAAAAAATTGCGCTAGCCTGTTATACTTATATTATTTATATATAATTCATCATTTATTTACAAAAGCTACATAATCACAAAGAATGGGTATTGATGAAGCTATTTCATAGCCCTTACATAAAAATTAAATTTTCATGGAAAAGGCAAGTAGACGTTTTTTAATAAACAAAATACATCAACATTAACAACAGAATAATATATCAACCCTGTGGTTTGTAAACAATGATAACATTTCCAATCGATGTGTAAATTCATTAAACAATAATACTGTAAAAAGAAGAATCTAAAATATGAGTTTACTTTTTTTGAAATAAATTATTCGCATTCGCATGTCTCCCTGCCATACGTAATAATGAAACAAAAATTGCAATCAAAGTGAAAAATCAACTCTTTAAAAAGGATTCCATTTTCAATTTAATAATTATTATTTCCAATAAAATCGTATTATTCAACTTTATAGAGTATATGTACATTTATGCTATCAAACCACCATAAAATAGTACAATATGAAGGAATGATAAATCATGAAAATATGATCAAATTTGTTTATATTCATAGGAATTCTAGTAACAGTTGGGGATTTTAATGAGTTAAATGGAGTTATTAAATAACTATTATTTTTACACTCATAACAATGAATCTAATCTAGGATTTTCGAACTATACACATTAATAGATGTGTGCATTGTATTAATATGAATAACACCTTAAGAATATAATTACTTACTTCTTCTAAGTACATTGTAAAATATTCCTTGTCATTCTGGCAGTTTCATAAGGAGATAATTTAGCTTACGAGTGTTGGTCAATTACATGAGATACATCAGTAAAAGTTTATACTGTAGTTAAGATCCTAAAAGTGTGTAAAAACATAATCAGAGAATTCAAAATTATGTTACACAAATATTTAAACTAGCAGGGGTTTCCCTCGATTGAACAGAAGAAATTATACAACATTGATGTTTCGTGAACCATTATGGCTCAAATAAATAATATAAAAAACAACAATTAATTGTAAAGTGAATTCAAAGTATACTTTTCAATTTAATGTGGTAGAATTGAAAATTTACTTCCAAGAAGTTTGTAGTTCAAGTGAGCATATTATGGATTTAATTTTTCTATATAATAATAAAGAAATTAGAGATATTTTATTAGATTTGAAAACAATATCTGAGCAATATTAGATATTTTGAGAAAACATAAATTAAACTCAACTCCTAAGGGATAGACAAGAGATTGAAATTGAACCCACTTGATCAAGGATGAATTACTCCGAAGAGGAGGATGAACTTGCACTTATTAGAACATAAAATTATATAAATTGTAAAACTGTAACTTAACTAAATTAGAAATTATCACATGCGTAGAATTATGTCTAGTTTGTGGAGAGTTGTGAGCACATGTTAGTTGTGGATGTGCAAAGAGGTGGCGTGGACCTGGACAGAGCTGGAACAGTTGAGAGAGCGTAACGGTGCAATCGATTTTTCTGCATCTCTGGCACTAACGAACGAATTTCTCTCCAATACTTTCTCCCAACTGACATTTCATGTCATCTTCCAGCCTCTACGTTTCACTAAAACATAAAAATTAGGTTATAATTCAATAATTTTAGCATTGGAAAGTTCTAAAACAAAATAATGTAGCTAATAATAAGTTCACATTCAGGTACAGTATCATAATTCAGGTGAATTTCTTATTTTGGTTGTCACGTTCCTTCTATGAAAATGAAATGAATAGTATTTTACTATACATCTTTCTAATTCAATCTCTATTTAATCAATACCAACTAATTCAAATAATACAGAGTGCTTTTTAGTCTTGTTACCCAGTTTTTAATAAATTCATTAAACTGAAATTAATTTGTAATGAAAATGTATAGTTGTTATATACAACAGAAATGTAAATAAAAATATACATTTCAGTACCCTTTTAAATTATTTTGTCACTCCATGTTTCGGCTACTAATACCATTTTTAAAAGAAATGTAATATTTTATTACCAATTCCTTAGTTACTAAAGATTATTAAAGAAAATGCTCAAAATATCCACCCACTGAAGTTACACACGCTTTGACTCTTTTCACCATAGCATTCATGTTCTATGATAAGAGAAATTCTATTCATAAAACGACTGGATTCCACACAGAATGTTACACGACTCAAGGATAATCAACTCGCACTGCGGTGTGTAGGGCCGGCCACCAACTTCATGCGACAAACCAACCTTTAAACTAAAACAAACTTTTAAAATATGGAAACAAGACTAAACAATCACTCTGTAGTTCATTGTTGATTAGAGAAAATAACATTTATCATGGTATAATTCTCCTCAACATAACAAATCTAAAAGAAAATGTACCTGAGAAAATAGGTACGTATTTATGTGGGTGGATTGATTTTGAAAGTAGTGAAAAACCATTTTATTACGAGATTTATTTTTGTAACAAATTATGCTAAATGTTAATAATTTGATATGATACAGATGGATGTTCAATATTAATTTGAAATGAATTATTCCAACACAAGGGGACAAATAATTATACTTTTTTCAGTCACTAGTTTTGAAGCGATGGCTGCTATTAAGAAGGTGGACTAATCTGATTTAAGAGGAGATTACAGTGTTTATCCTTATTTCGTAAATTGGAATCAATAGTAATTTCACTAGAAAATAGAAAATTTGTCCCATTTTAGTAACTTGAGAGTATCCAAATCAAATTACTTTGAAAAATGTAACCTATAGAAAGTTTCCAAATGGGTGATGCACAACCTCAAGTATCTACTCATTGCTGTCATTGCAAGTCACATGACGCACTGGCGATGAACGAGTCGGCAGGGCAGGAAGCTCTCCCCGGTTGACTGATTATTAGCTGATTCCCGAAAGCCAACCCAAACAGCTGGAAATCAGCCAACCGGGGAGAGCTTCCTGCCCTGCCGATTCGTCTGCCACCAGTGCAAAAACGCTTGATGTGGCTTGGTCCTAAGAGAGGACCAGCTGCACCCTAACTTCACTCTTCTGGGCAAAACAAAAAGGAAGCTTATACTTTGAGCGATGGATTATGAACTAGAACTATTCTCAATCAAACAGAAAATCAACGTTCTCTTGATTCTCCCTTTAGGAGCTTGACACCAAATCCTCTGGCAGACACTTCGAAATTGCTTATCATAGGCCTACACCTCTCAGCATGAAGCAAAATCAAAATAACTCCAAAATCACTTCCTGGTGGTTCGGGGCCCACCTAAACGGTAGATCCATACTTATTTCATCGCCAACATTCATCCCAAAGCTTAAGCACAAGCCTAGAGCGCATTTACTTTTCAAAATTATACAAAATATCAACTGCAAATTCGCCGATGAAGAATAAATAGAAGAGGTAAACTCAATTGAAGTGTACTTGCAAAGGTAATCAGACTGTACTTTTCAGTTTAATTGGTTGATGAAGGCGACACAGATGTAAAAATATTGACTTTACTATTGAGTTACGGATTGATAATTTGACATCATGTGGAACCGTGGGCAGAACTCCTACGGGGAGTCCGTTCCCACATATTCAGGAAATAGCCTATCCTGAATTTGTAGGTTTCTTGGTTTTCTCCTATTTATGAAAAGTTTTAGGTTAGGTTACATATTTCCTATTATAGTGTATTCTATTATGTTCTACCACAGAATTACAGTAGTTTTCTCTGGTTCTACTCAAACAGGGTTGGTGAAAATTATGGAAACAGTTTAATATACCTTTAAACTACAAGGATAATTTGACAGTAGGTAACATTAGGATCTTATTTGATTGCAAAACTATTTTTCTATCGCATCAAAATTTTGGTCCGCCATCTTGGAACCGACGTTTTGAATCCAACATTTTTTTAAATGGGGGAAGGTCAAGAATAACAAGAGAAAATAAATAACTAAAACCGCATATTGATATCTCAAACGGTTTTAATGTTATTCACATTTGAACATACTAATAAATTATACAAAAATGAAATAAATGAATACATAGAAAATCAAAACTATCGAATTTCATTTAGTAACATTTACTCACATATTTAACACTTTGAACAGGAAAATATGATCTGTCAGATTTTCTATTAACTAATTTATTTTATTTTTGTATGATTTATTAATATCTTTCAATGTGAATAGCTTTGAAACGGTTTGAGATATGGATATGCTTTTTTGCCATTTATTTTCTCTTGAAACTCTGTATTGATCATGTATTTACCTTCCCATTACAAAAAAATTAAGTTAGATACAAAATGGCGGTTCCGAGGTGACGGACTAAAATTTTGAAGCGACAGAAGAGTAGTTTTTTAATTCGAATAGGATTCTCAATGACACACAGTCTCAAAAATTATCCTTGTAGGAGAAATACTAAGCTGTTTCCATAATTCTCAACCCTTGATATACTAATACTAGAGAATACTTTGTGCAAAGCTTTGAAGCAAATCGGACAATGATGAGACTACCTGATCCCTAGCTGTCGAGTTGTTCAGTGTGCTCGAGCGAGTCGAGCGTGTCGTTGGAGCTGGAATGCGTGAGGTCGCTCAACTCGTCGAGGTGCTTCTGTCGCTTCCTCACGTTCCAGTGCAGACACTCGGCCAGCGAGTCGAACCAGTCGGAGATCTGGTCCTGCGAGCAGATTGACGGCACCGGGTAGATCGATGTCGTCACTCTCAAACTGCAACCCCAAACACAACCATTCTTAATAGAGAACTTACAACAGAACACAATAGTGAATAGAGAGAATCAACTGAATATTGGAAAGCCTATTATGGCTTGAAAGACTTATTAAAGAAAACATTCTTTATCACACGGAATAGTTTCTGCTTAGATCCATGAATAAATGCAAAAATAAAGGACCCAAATGTAATTTGAAATCCTCTCTAGTACTCTAACTTGACTAGGTGAATTGCAATCAAGGAATACGTGAATACAAGCACTACCTCCGTAAACAAAGCCGTAGTGCATTCGTGTGACGTCAGCAGATGTAGGGCTCCTACACCCATAAAAATTCGTTGATTTCGTCTATTGGTGTAGGAGCCCTACCTGTGCTGACGTCACACGAATGCACTACGGCTCTGTTTACGGAGGAAGTGATACAAGGTGGGACAGTAAAAATGCACTATTTCAGGTATTAAAAGAGTATTTACAGAATTCGAGTAATATATTACAACAAATCGTAAGAACAAAAATGAAAATTTTTGTTTTGTATGGAAAAATTGTTACTTTTCGAATATTACTCCAGTAAGGTGTTGATCATCATTTTGCACACATTGCTAAGTCTCACACTGAAATTCCCACTAACACGTAGACAATATTTTCGGTATTGGGCTGTTCGAAATGCTCAAGAAATTTTATGAAAGGCCACTCCATTCTGCCAAAGTGCCTGTCTGGTTTGCGATGTATTCGAATGGAATAATTGGTTCATATTTCTTTGAAGATGACAACATCAGCTCGCTATGTTCAAATGCTGAACAACTTCCTCATTCCGGAACTTCGACGATTTCATGTGAGTGAGAAGAAGCAGCTAGCCATATGGCCAGCGTATCAATTGACCTAATGAGAAATCTTTTTCCGAACCACGTGATCAGTAGGAATGGGGGGGGATAGTCAGTGCCCATCTAAGCTCCTTATTTTCATTGGTGATAAGTCAAAGGTTCTTGAGACTCGTCCAGCAGCAATATAGGACTTGGAAATGCGGATAAAACAAGAAATTCGTGCAATACACCAGAGAAGTTACGGCGTGTTAGTGAGACTTTCAGTGTGAGACTTGAACAATGTGTGCAAAATGATTTTCGCCGTCTTACTGGAGTAATATTCCAAAAATAACAATTATTCTGTAAAAACCCAAAATTTCCATTTCTGATCTTACGATTTGTTGGAATATATGACTTGTATGTTCTTTGAATTCTATTTTAATACCTGAAATAGTGCAGTTTGACGGCCCCACCTTCTTCAAGTGAGTGGATTGAAAATGATAATTACTACAGTTCCTAGTATTTTTGTTGAATTGAAGTCAACATGTTAGATATTCACTGTGGTTAAACTATTTCGGACTTTCATTTATCTATCGATTTCACTAATCATCATTAACAACTAGTTTCATAAAGTTGTAGTGATCAGAGTATGCAAATAGCTGCAAATACATCGGAGTATATACCAAGCTGCAAATAGCTTCTAGTCTAAAAACTCACAAAGTATGTATAAAACCAAGTCGATTACATTATTGAGAATCATTAGTGATTACACATAGTTCATTCAATTTTGTCTCTGACATTCAAGAAATGTGATTCTGTAATAATTGCAGAGTTAATCTTTTTTACAAGAAAATATATGTTCTTGGAATATGAAGAATTAGTTTCACTAAATATTGTAGAAACAGCAGTAACATTTTACAAGATCCACCAAAATCCAGTGTTGATTTATTCTAAAAAAATGATCTTATAATTTTTATATAAGAAGAACAAGTACTTCAAGGCACTCAAATTATAGTAAGAATTACACAATTAATACCTTAATAGAAATGTTTACAAGCATTAGTTTTTTCAGAAAATGTAAGTATGAAATGCACAAGAATCAATGATCCTTTTAAAAATATTAAGTAGACAAATTAAAAAAGATATTTAAATAAGATTAGATTAGCATATTTCAGTAAAATTCATATTCCCAACTGGTTTACTTGACCATTTTACCAGGAGATACAAACATTTGTTTGTAATGTACAAGTTCCATGTATGAGATAGCATGTGATATAACACAGAATATGATGACAAGCATTGGTACACTAGAAGTACAGGAATTTTCTTGTTAGTGTGAGTAAAATGTTCAGAATTCATGCTGACATGCTTGAAAATTTGATAATTATTTGCATGGAGTTAGTAAAGAATCGTCAAGATTTTCTTTCTGAATTGATAAGCATGATCAAAAATTAAAGCATTCATCAATGTAAAAATTCAATCAAAACTTCTGCAATACCAAGTATGTATTGTGTTGAATTGAAGCAATCAATGTTATTTGATAATGAATGTTTTTATAGGAAGGAAGTCAGCCATTTTCTCAATTTCTTTTAATGCATGCAAATACACCTGCAATTTTAAGGATATTGAATGGAATGATAGAATTAAAATGCATGATATGTACGAACTAAACCAAAACACCAACAAACTACGAGGCGAATGAAATGTTGTCTGGTTGACAGTGAAAGTATGAGAGAGAAAGAGGTAGGTTGTTTCTAATCTGGGATTATTGAATTGAGATAAACTACAACTTCAATTTACGAATCGGTTGTGAGATTTTGAATAGGATATTAGGCAATGAGACATTTTAAAATACATTATGATAATGAGATAATTACAGCAATTAGGCATTTTTGGAAATTCTGTAGACATATACACCAGACTGTGGGGCTGATGAAGGTCTAAGCTTCACAGTAACTAGATTTCTTCAAAGGTCTAATCTATGTACCTTCAAAATCAAATCATGTACAAATAAGTACAGTGGGCAAATTCAAATTTTCAATTCCTAGAAATAAAAAATAAAACAATTCTGTCTTGAATGTTCAAGATTACACAGGCAGCTTTATGGCTTATGGGTGATCGCCGGTTGCTATAATATTCCATAATCCGATCTATTGTTACTCCAAGTGGTTTGAAGCCGCTAGGTTTCGATATGAATCCCACTGAATGAAAATATAATTCTTCCTTGCTTGAATAGAAGACTACAGCATGATGATAGCCGTAGATAGGACATTTTCTCTAGTTTTAAAATCACGGTTTACATAAATACTGGTTCAGTGTCGTGAAACAACCTGTTATTCATAAATAATTTTGAAATAAAAGAGAAATATCATACTTAACTGCTCTAAAATCTTAGCATATACTCCATCATTATTGAAGGTCTGCACTTGATATTAAAGGAACCTAAGGAGCACAAGGTATACAAGCTAACGAGGTATTTAGAAAATCGCAAATGGAAATCACAAGATCAGACAGCAATGTGAGAGTGTAACCAGAACTGACGCAATAAAAATTTATACTACTGAAAAAAGTGGAACAACAAAGGTAATTACTGTAAAAAAATTGATTAGTAGGATTGAAAGTAAAGAGAGCAACAAGAATAAAGCAAACCTCGGCCGAGATTCTAATAATAAAGTTGAATGAAGCTATTTTTCCACATTTGCCAGGCCCAGGCCCATTTGAAAAAACACAGAAAGTTGTTTGTAAGCCAACTTGCACAACAGAGAAATGTTGTTTTTAGCAATGGCGTGAGGAGTGAGAGTGAGCAGCACCAACCTATCGCCTACTCGCAGTTCTTGCTGGTTGCGCCCATCAAAGGAGACCCAAGCGGTTTGACGGGCATCCGAGTTCAACATAACCTGTAACATTACCACCCGGTCAAATCGGTTGCCTTTTGTCTCTATCGCTCTCTGACACAAGGCCAAGTTTTCTAATTGAATCATCCGTGCGGTAGGGTGGAGCCTATAAGTACGGGAATGGGAATTTTGGGTGATTTTGAGGGATGCCTGGTAAGATTTGTTTAATACGAGAGACCACATTTCCTCCACACATGTGTGAATATATCTTCAAACTAATATTAACTCATATATGATCTCGCTTGTTTCTCAGTCTCGAACCCCAAAGATGCTTGCTTTTCAAACTGGAGTTGGGTACCCATGACGGATCAGATTAGAACTTTTACTACTGTATTTCCAGTTACAGTTTTGTGTTTGGAAGAGTATTTGAGATGAACGCATAATTTGAGCTCAAATTTTGATACTAATTAAGGTTTTTTTATAGAATATTTTTATACATTATAGAGGGTATTTAAACTGTTGTCATTTTTTAATATTAGGTGCAACCGTTGAATACCAATAATTATAAATATTTTCCTACTTCAACACATATCACGAAGACGAGGATTAGACAGATTTTTTCTTCAGTTGTGAATTTAAAAAATGTTTGAGTGGATTCGAACAAGTTTCATTATATATTTGTGACAACAATCTTTATTGAAATATTTGTGCCAACAATTTTTATTTGGCATTGGAATCTCTTCAAGAACTATATTCATTTCAAATTTATCATCCCCTTAACCACAAATTGTCCAGTTTTAATTGAGAGAGCTAGCTTTTTTAAAGGGAAAATTCAAAGTCAACAAACTTTTACTACCTCATCTCTCTTACTCTCTCATAATTTCACGCAAAATATTCAGAATCACAATAATGAGCATACCATAAGTTAATGGTAATTACAAGAAAGTGGATTATGGAAACCGATTTTTCAAATAACAATAAGCAATGATATGATAATATGAAAATCAAAATTTCAAATGAGTTTTTCAAACGCATACATTACGGGAATAATTTGTCACTAAATTATGAAAGTTAGATGTAAGATGCTTCCTAAAATGTAGAAAAAATGTCAAATGAACGACTTCGAAAAAGCGGCGAATGGCGTAATGGGATTGAAGCAGGTGACAAACATAACGATAACCATGCTGATTTGTACAGAGCGGTGATTGGTTGGTGTTGGGCGGATGGTGGGTGGCGAGCAGACAGACCTACCTATCACCATGGAACAGTTCTTGGCGATTTCGTCCATCGAACGAGACCCACGCAGTATTTCGACTGTCAGGTGATACTGATATCTATAAAAAATCACAACTCACCTGAAATATTAACAAGTTAACAACTTTCTTTGCTTACATAATCAATGCGCCACAGACAGATTATCATTTCGAATCGCTTGAGGAAAGTAAACCTACAGTTCATAAACGAGTATAAGTAGTATTCAATTATTCAATATGAAATAAATTAAATGAATACTATAATAAGTACTACTGCAATGTTGTTCTACACAGTTACTGTAAATGATTCATCATTCAAGAATTATTATATCTTCCAATACCGCTAATCAATACTAGGCTAAACAATGGAATTATTGACTTTCACAGTTGAACAAATATTCAACATTTTTAGACACTGAGAAACAATAGATTGATAAAAACTGTTTTAAAAAACTATAAAAATCATGACTATAAAGTAATATTGTTAGCAGATCAATTTCAATTGGATTAGTGATTATCAATAATTATTATGAATCCCAAGCATTTCGGATATGACACACAAAATGTATTCAATTATTATCCATGTGACAACGATTTTACAGTAAAATCGACGAAGAATTATTAGCTAATTTTTTAGCTAATTATTGAAAATTAGCTGTAAGAAAAGCTATAACAATGAAATTGGCCATAACACTGACTTGGAGAAAAGCGTGGCTGAGTCTGAAATTACTTTCGAAAGTCAGAGATTTCTGACTGGCAGCAGAGGAAGAAATTATATTCTTACTCATTTTGTCTCAGAAGCAAACTAATCTAGATGGCAGATTAATCTAAAATAATTAGAAATACTGAATTTTTTATAAGATCTAAATTATTCTGAATAAATTCCATAGATTTCAACTGATTTACCTGTTATTTCACTATTGAATGAAGTATGTTTATTAAAAATTAGAAAAACACAAACCAAACACGAATTTGGTTTTGCTTACTTTGAGCTCGACGCCAGCCGGCACCACGATGGGCCTGAAGGAGAGCGAGTGCGGACAGATGGGCGTGACCATGATGGCTGGCACACTCGGGTGGATCATCGACGCACCGGCTGCCACCGCATATGCTGTGCTCCCTGTCGGCGTCGACACTATCAAACCTGTCACACAACACCCAACAATCACTACTAATACATTACACAATGTGCACTCCATAAATAAGGTTAGGTACATTGGAAGTGGAAATATGCACTCCATAAATGAGCTTAGGTGCATGAAAAGTAGAAAGATAAGGGCATGAGATGAAATTATTGAAATCTCATCAGACGAAAACTTGAAGTCTGAATGAAAAGAGAGTATGGACCAAATAAAGCAGTTGTTCAATACTGTACAGTCTACGAGCATTCTGGTTTTACATTGTACGAAGTGCGCCAGAAAAGTTTCTTATTTGAAAGGTCAATAAAAACAAAAGTACTTTAGTTATTGTTTTAAGCCACCTGTGGGTTGGGGGAGCATTGAGTCGATCATCGTACTCAAGAATGTGTTGAAAACCAGAATTCACCCACAGTATCCATGCTTGTCGTAGGAGGCGACTAAAATGGACCTCAAGGCAACTCCAGAAGTTGCCTTGCCTTCAAACCCACGGGATCTGCCCCATCAGGGAGGTTTCGGAGGGGCAAAAAGAAAAACCCAAGAGACCAGAGATGAGTGAAACTCTAGGCACAAATGTGGGTCAAGAGGCTGAGTCAAGAGTGGCCGGGCGCCCTAGAGGCAGCTTGGCCGTCCCTTCCTGAGCTTTCTGACCTACAAAGAAGGCCAGAAGTGGAACTCATGTAGGTCACGAAGACTAATCAGTCTGAAGAGACTGCCAAGCATATCACACTGGATTGCGACAAGGATTGCTACCAGTTGATGAATGAAATGTTACTATAGGGAAAAACTCCTGGTTCTTGTAAAGGACATAGGTATTGGTTTGCCTAACTAGCTTACTACTTGGGAACACAATAAGCTTCGGTTGACGTGTGGGGTTCTTTGGATCCTTGAATCCGTCCCTTCAAAAACAATATTGTTTTAATATTTTTTTATATGAGAATACAATATCGCTATTTTTTTTCATGCAGTCTAGTAAATGACATCAGATCAATGGCGACTCCCATTGCGCATACACTGATGACGTCAATTTTTGAAATTTTATCCACTCGTGGCAGTAGCCTATATCAATCAGTATGTTGACAATGGCGTCGCAGATGTTGTTCTTGAGGTGTGCTATGGTCCGTGGTTGATCGACATATACCAGGGATTTCAAATAACCCCATAGAAAAAATCGCATTGAGGAAACGCATGTGAGCCTCGTCACTGAAAAAAATTTCCGCGAGTACAGGCAGGTTGTCAATCAGCATATCACATGCATTTTGACGGGCAGCAAAATCAGAACCGAATTACAGCCAGGAACGAGTCTGTGAGGAGGAATTTCAAATCGAGCGGGGAAGGCACATTGCGTGGCAACAACAAGTGATCGAACATTAGAAAAGAAGCTCTCAAGTGCGAAAGCCCGCTGCTCTCTAGACCAGAGCATGATGGCTACTTACTTGAGAGAGGATGAACTTGGGAACTCCCCCCTCTAGATGCGCCTCCTCCTGCCCCTCTACACGACCAATTCAGCGCGCGGGATGTTTTTTAAATAAGTAAGTTTCTCTGGCGCACCTTGTACTTATGCTTTTTGATACAATCAGTACCGTACAAAAATATTAAACCTTGAACACTTGATAGATAGATGAATTTGTTGGTAAGAAAGTGGATACCATTGATTATGGACTCAATAGTGAGTTGTAAGAGAGGAGGCCAGGGCTCGTTTTGGGCTGTAGCGCCATCGAAAAAGAAGAAGTGTGTTGTAAGATTTCAGAGATATTAATGATTACGAAATATGACAGATTGTGTAGTTCCAATGTATGGAATAAACTTTGTAAGTGGTAAAATTCACAAATACAGAAAATGCCAATGATATTAATATTTCATGTCCATAGACCTATTTATTTATTTATAATTTTTACAAAGAAGCAGTGAGAGAAGAAATAAGGATACTCCTTGTAATATTTCTCACCCAAATTTAGAAAATATTTTAAAACTGAAATTATTTAGAACAATGATCGATAAGAAAATGTGTCTCTTGAGAGACTGAAATATTTTAGTCGAATTTATTTTGTTGCCTTACGGGAATCTTCAAAGAGATTCCTAGACAGCTTTGTTACAGAATTGATGATTGCAACTCTTCATATATAAAATAACTGAATCAAAATGTGTATGATCTTCTTTCTTTCCAGATCTATCTATTGTTCACTCAATGCAAATAAATTTCAGTAATCAAAATGAAAGTAGATCTCAACAAACGCAAATATCCACGGAAAACAAGTAATAGAATGAGCCCCACACTCACAATCTCTATAAATACAGAGTGAGGCGAAGCCGATTGACGAGTTTGGAAGGGTTTTAAGTAATGAGCCGTTCAACTTGAAAAAAATTCTTTAATGGGTTTAATTCAGTTTGAAATATAGTTTCTAATGATAACTTTTTTGAAATTATATCAGTTGAATGGCGGCCATAAGCAGCAATATACTAATGTAGCGTATTTTCGAAGTTTTAAAACGCATTTTGGCACACTGTGATTGGTAAGGCTCTTCTGTGATTCGCTCCTTTAGTTCTCCCAAGGTGTATGGGCGATCTTTGAAAACTTTATTTTTGAGGTAACGCCATAGAAAAAATCTCATTTGCTTAAATTGGGTGAGCGTGCCGGCCACCTCAAGTCCACCCTTAGTGAGATAAGCCGCCCTGGGAACATTTGTCTCAACACATTCATTGAAATGCGCCCTGTGTGGACTGCAGCTTCATCCTGCTAAACCATATTTCTCCCAAGTCATGTTCCTCAGCAAGTTCTTCCAATTTGGGGCGCAGAAACGTTTGTAGCATTGTCACATAACGCTGGGAGGTGACATTGGGAGGTGATGTTACCATTCTCAAAGAACTATGGCCAGCACGCTCACCCGATTCAAGCATATTTTTTCTATGAGATTAACTAAAAAAGTTTTTAAAGATCACTCACACACCTTGGAAGAACTAAAGGAGTGAATCAGAGAAGAGCCTCACTAATCACAGTGTACAAAAATGCGTTTTAAAACTTCAAAAATACGCTACATCAGTGCTTATGTCCACCATTCAACTGATATAATTTTTAAATAATTAACAATAAAAACTATATTTCAAACTGAATTGAACCCATTAAAGAATTTTTTCCAAGTTGAATGGTTCATTACTTATAACCCTTCCAAACTCGTCAATCGGCTCTGCCCCACCCTGTACCTCCATCTGTGTATGATGTTTACATATTTCAGACTACCAGCGAACAGAATATTTCATTCTTAGGAATCTATTCAAGGTTAATACGTATGAATAACAAACAGGAGCAAAACCTCAAAAGTTTTAAGCACTAGTTTACAAAGCGTACTATGATAGACCACAGAATTCTGTGGTCTATCAATCAATCTTCAATCTCAAGTTTTGAGTCACATTTATTATCCTTACAAAATTGAGACTACTTTTCTTCAATCCTGTTCTTAAGACTCAAGCAAGATGACAGAGTTGAATGTCCAATCCAACCCACAGAACTTGGAAACGTGGGGTTTCAAATATTTCGCGAAATATCTCAATAAATACCATAGTTTGAAATTGCACTGACCATCTCCTTGTACAGATGTGATGTGCTTTCCATCCAGATAGAGATCGATGTTGGAGAGGTAGGGCGAGGGCCCCCTATCGATGACCACTTCGTTCAGAACGAGCAGATTCGTTGGCTTCGTGTTTTTCGTTACTTCCTCGTTCTTCCTCATGATGATGCATCGGAGCCTGCTGCGTAGTGTCAGTGCTGCGTGGCCTAGAATCATACAATATAAATCATGATTGGAACAAATATATTGCAATGAATGGAACTGTAGAAAGGAAAATATTGATCAGAGAATACACACTGGTCATTTATGGTGCAAAGCCCCCTGTGAGTTGGGGGAGCTTTGAGTCAATCATCGTACTCAAGAATGTGTTGAAAGCCAGAATTCACCCACAGTATCCTGCTTGTCGTAGGAGGCGACTAAAATGGACCTCAAGGCAACTCCAGAAGTTGCCTTGCCTTCAAACCCACGGGATCTGCCCCATCAGAGCAGTTTCGGAGGGGCAAAAAGAAAAACCCAAGAGACCAGAGATGGGTGAAACTCCAGGCACAAATGTAGGTCAAGAGGCTAAGTCGAAGGTGGCCAGGTGCCAATTTGGCGACCCCTACTTCAGCGGAAGAACCTATAAAAAAGCCAGGAGTGAGACTCACGTTGGTCACGAGTTTGTGGTTGGAGAGACCAAAACTCACCACTGCTCAGAGAAGGGCGGCCATTCAGGCAAAATTTCTTGGGAGAGTTGAGGCTTCTGACCCTTCAGAGTTTCGGAGGGGCAAAAAGAAAAACTCAAGAGACTAGAGATGGGTGAAACTCCAGGCACAAATGTGGGACAAGAGGCTGAGTCGAGGGTGGCCAGGCGCCGGGCGCCCTAGAGGCAGTTTGGCGTCCCCTCTCTCAGCGGAAGGACCTACATAAAGACCACGTAGGTCACGAGATTTGGGTGGAGTGACCAAACCTCACCACTGCTCAAAGAAGGACGGCCATTTAGGCAAAACTTCTTGGGAGAGGTGAGGCTTCTGACCCTGCAGAGTTTTGGAGGGATAAAAACAAAAACCCAAGAGACCAGAGATGGGTGTAACTCCAGGCACAAAAAATGTTGGTCAATAGGCTGAGTCGAGGGTGGCCGGGCGCCCTAGACGCAACTTGGCCAACCCTTCCTCAGCGGTAGGACCTTTAAAGTAGGCCAGGAGTGGAACTCACGTAGGTCTCGAGGACTAATCAGTCTGAAGAGACTGCCAAGCATATCACACTGGATTGCAACAAGCAACCGGGTGATGAATGGGATGTTAGTATAGGGAAAACTCCTGGTTCTTGTAAAGAACACAGGTATTGGTTTACCTAATAAACAAAAGACTTGTTGCAATGTTCACCATACACAGTTATCTACTTAGTCTTGGACCTCAATTACATTAGCTAACTTATACAGGGACCGGCATATTAATCTGACGATTTTGTAGTAATTGTCATTGACACCACTGTCATTGAAAAGGCGGAAATGTTGTACATCGAGGGGTCCATTCTTGCCATTTCAGTAGCCAGTATGTCGTGGTCAAGTGAACATCAAGCGTTTGTGATTGAAGCTTATTTTAAAAATAATGACTCAGTTATTTTAACACATCGTTCATTTCGCAGACTTTCAATAATTTAAATCGACACGCGCCTGTTCCCAGTGGGAATACGATCTTGTTGTGGGTAAAGAATTTTAGGAACACGACGTCTGCTTTAAAAACGAAACCAACAGGACGAAAAAGGACTTTGAGAACGCCTGAAAACATTAACGCGGTAAGAGTAGCTGTTACACGACGTTCAGCAGAGAAACATACTGTTGCGCTAGCCATTTCTGATCGAAGTGTACGACGAATTCTTCATTTCGACCTGAAATTCCATCCGCATAAGATAATGTTAGTGAAACAACTTAATGCAAATGATTGGGCACATCGCAAAGCCGCTTGAGAGATCATTCTCGAAAACGTCCACCAGGATGACGTTATTCTTTCAAGTGACGAGGAACATTTTCATTCGTCGGGATTTGTAAATAAACAAAATCAACGTTATGGGGCAGTCAATAATCCACAGAACTGAAGGAAGTCATCCAACGAGAAATCGAAGCAATTCTACAAGTGATGATTGAGCGAGCAATTGCAAAATTTAGAATTAGGTTGAGTGTGTGAAAAGTAACGGAAATCATTTGGATAACATAATCTTCAAATAAAAAACATTTTGAGTAATCTATGTGATTCACTGTAAATTGCACAATTTGATCTTTGAATTGATATATTACAAGTTTTAATTGTACGAAACACACTTTAATTATTATCCCTAAAAAATCGTCAGGTTTTAATGCCGGACCCGATATTAGCAATTAAAAATAAGCTTACATGAATATCATATTCCCATGAGAGTCTAAATTACATACATCATCTTGATTATAGTTGAGGATAAATTACATTTCTACACAGTCTTATAGAAAAACTACAAAGATACCCCTGAATCGATTATCCCTTTATTATGCAATTGTAATAATTTCCAATAGAGAACTGCACAATAAAGTAATTTACATAGTTATGGGTTAGTAAACAAGAATAATCAATATAGGTGAGCATAAAAAATGTAATTATAACTGAAAATGATTTACCTTCAAGTACATTTGTAACTTGCTCTTGAAAGTTCTCGAACTCGAAGGGTGTTAGGAAACCCAATGAGCCCAGGTGGAACGCCATGACGGGTGGCACGGATTGCTGAAATTAACAACAACCAATTAATTATGGGTTATAATTATAACTACATTTCATTAGCACTACTTGACTTTTTCGGCCATTATCAAGTGCCCAAAATTATTAAATTAATATTATATAAATTATTAAATATAATAATATATAATGATATTAAAATTAATTATATTGTGTTATTTGGAAATACTAATACAAATCATTTTTATAAGCCCCATGTTTAAATGCCTCATTACACCTGCATATAATATAGTGAGTATAAATGCCAATAATATGTAGCGGCTCTAGATAGTTGATCGCGCATATATAAGGGCTAGTCTTCCAGACAAACTTCTAACCTCCTTTGTCTATCTAGTTAAAAATTGAAGTAATGTATTTTGGGTTATGCTTTTGATTTGAGGTTATGGTTGTTTTGTTGCTCATTTGGAGTTATTCAGGTTTAGTTGTTTCGAAGGGTTTATCACAGAAACACATAGAATATACAGTTTTGTAAAAGGTTTTTTCGACTACATGTATGCAAGTGTACAACCAGTCCACATAAGATAAGTAGTCACTATACAGTCATCATCTAATTAAAATCTCAATTGACTACATATTTCAACTCCATTATAAGGAATTTGCAGGTGTAGTTCAAGAGACACTAATATTTTGAGGATCAAGCACTTTCAGATGCAAAAGCTGTAGTCTACTTTTCAATCAAGCATATGAGAAACAATATTGATGAAATTTTATGCAATGCTATGCTGTAGAGTTTCAATGAAAATTCTCTCAAGTAATCGAGATAATGAATAATGTTTACCTGGAATAACAGACTTGCGTAGAGTAGTGTACCATCTCCTCCGAGGCAAATTATGAAATCGATTTTATCAGTTAAATCATCTTTGCCATCTCGGAAGGTCATGAGTTTATCTTTGACTCCAGTGAACTCGGAATTGGTCAGGAGAAGAGAGTCGTCCATTACAGACTGCTCTACAAACACCACCATACGCTTCTCCTGCAAACAAAACAATACATGACCAGATGCGAATAATTCTAAGTCAAGTTTGATAAAAAAATTAAGGAACTGAACCAAAAGAGCACTATGAAAATATCAGTATTTCTTTTGAAAATATACTTATTTCAACTTTCAACATTCAACATACAGCATATAATAATTATCAATAACTAATCTTGAACCATCTCACTAGTCTTCACGCTTATGACTTTGAAACCTCCTCAGTTCAATATTAGCAAGCATCCTCGTCCTAACACACAGAATCCGCTGGATCAAAATCATAACATATTATGTGATAATTGGCAATCTTTTCCTGTCAATTACACAAGAGTCGAACACATTGAATGAATGACATTCACATTCAGATAAAAAACCGAACGTTTGAAACATTCGAGTTTGTTTGGATGATTCATAGCCTACATCAAATTCAATTTCCATTTCCTTTTTCTCAGTCAGTGAAAATCTCTTATCTATTGTTGATTTATTCAATATATCTTTCACCAGATTATGAACGCTGTTCATTAAATTAACTGAAAATTTCCTTTCATAAAGAGCGTAATTTTGAGATAAGAATCTATTGTTTATCAATAAATAGAAAATATAATGTTATAGGAAAAATGAACATAAACACATGAAAGGGTGATTTGTATCCATAAATTGACAGTTTCAAACAATGTGATTCAAATCCTACTTTTCGAAGAATTTGGAAAGTATAATGTACCACTATAATGCGAAGTTATGCATGTTGTAAGCCTCCCATTACACCTGCATATTTTTTATAAGGTTAGTGAAATATTTATTCCGTTAAGTTATCGATCAAGATATGCGGAATTGCATATAAATATAAGAATATCATTATATGAAAAAACCTCATACGAAATTCAACTTGACGCCTTTTCCTGATAAACCTTCAAAACAATTGCAATTTATATTTTAATTTGATTGATAGTTTGTTATTTATGAGTTGTTTGGATAAAATCAATGGAATAGTTTATATGAGGATTAACATACCCTCTAATCCTTCAATTTCCACCACATATAGATACATATTATCTTGATTGAAAAGCTAGCCACAGATATGTGCGATCTTAAGAGCTGACTCATTATTGGAAACCTTAAAATATGCTGTTCTAATTGATCCCTTACACACGCATAGTTGAGAGATGATGTGGGCATCATTCTCATCCACAAAAAGAAAAAATCGTGAGCCTACTGAAAAAATACTGTATAATATGAAGAAGGGTTGCTTTGCCAAAGTAAAAACTTAGATTCAAGACAGAGCAGTAAAATTGTACCGAAATATACTAATAAGATTTCAACGTGGATAACGAAGATATTACATCGTGGATAACTTATTATTGTAATGAAAGATGATGTGTGCAGCTTACCTCTATCAACCATCGCACCAGTTGGACGAACGGCGACAGAACGGACACATCTCGCACCTTTTTGATGACCAGCACTGTGAGTGGAGGCTTGTACCATGTCAGCCTTTGGCTTGCGGGGTCTTGAATTGTCCTGTAATGTTCAAACACCATTTTAATCTTCGATGATAAACCAATCTAAACACAAAAACAAACAACATGAGACTTGAGAGATCGATTCCTAACACATTCCACTCGAGAGGTACTGATACAACTGAAATGTAAACAACAAACTTGTCATACTATATATCAGGTTAAGTGTCTCGAAACTGAAGCGTCGATGCACTGGAAACTCCGAGTCTGCTGGCTGATTAGTATGCAGCTATTCATTATAATTCGTTTCCCAAGACCGCTGCCGACAATTTCCATTACAATGGATGAAGAAGAACGATGATTAACAATTACTAACGACACATGAACAAGCTGTCTGTTTAGAGGATGATGTGCACTTTCCGTTGTGAGTTATGTTCATAGCTCATCTTCCCCAATCGTTTATTAAAACTCATTCATTATTTTTTGCTTCCTTTCGCCGGCTTATAATTCAATTCCAGGGCACATGGAAAACCCAATATCAACATTACTATTAACATTTAACATTATAAGCAGGAAATTCCTTTAATAATGGAAATGATTGTGTTAAGGTACTACGTTTTCGTAGCTGCGACTACAACACGACCGACGACTGCCAGAAGTCAAATTAGGTAGTAGCTTTTTGAAACAATGATCAGAAAAAAATGTACAAAAAAATAGAAACCATTTAGAACCAAATAATATTAAAAAGTTATTGTGATAATGTGAAGTATTAATATTCAGTTTATAAGAACGAGTAGGTTCGATTTCCGGTTGCAAATAGTTGCTATTTTCAAACTAAGACACCTATCTATACTGCTATGCAAGCGTAATGGAAATGGAAAATAGGCTACTTGAATACTAAATTCAAAATTATATACTTGTATCATTATATTATTTATAATTATCACACTCCATAATCAAATGAATAAATGTATGAATGTACAATTTTATTTTATTTATCATTATGAAGTTCTTTCTGTAATATTATACATAAGGTAAATTATGTAAACAAACAATTATTTTTTGTCATAATTTTTGTATTGATGTGCAAAATAAATAAATTTTTAATTGAATTTTTGAATATCTTTAGAACGTTTCAAAGCGGTTTTCATTGTAATGTATATGGGAAATAAATTAAATATTTTTATACAGAAAAATGCAATCGCTATCAATCACATCATCAGAAATTCGTACAATAAGTTTACTCTCTAATGTTTCAGGTAACCTCCATGTCTACTAGTAGGATTGAAGTGTAGACATGGAGTGACAAAATATAATCCTTCAAGTGGGATCGCAAAGCTGAAATTTCTGATAGCCAATGGATCAAAAAATGTAAATACCTCTGATAATATGCATTCAACTCAAACAAGTAGAGACAGCAATTACAGTACGTCTAACAAATCATGAATGATCATTATTATTATTAGCACCACAATGTTTATAGTTCCAACAAATTGGTAATAAACAATTACAGTCACAGGTTTGCTTTCTTCAATTATTACAACACCATTCAACAGGGTGGCGCGGGGGAGCGAGAAATATTTAATGTATAAAACTAATGGAATGGCATGTATTCATTATGCCATTTATTTTCCTACGGTCAGAATGTCGAAAAGTACCTCTTCGATTTTAGAAATGGTATTGGAAAGACGTGTTCACATTAGACGTGCACGGCTAATAGGTGGATTGAAAACAGGAAATTTTGAAATTCCTTTTCCGCGAATAAATTCATAAAACTATGGAATCACGAACAAAACAGCACGTATTTATAATTTCGTGATCATAATAATCAGAATTACAAAACTGTCTTACAAAACTCATCTTTCATGAGAAAGATGTCTCATTCGACGTTTGCAGCCTGATTTATGGAAACTGTGCACTGTGCACCTTACTCCAGATATCTCCTTATACATTCATGATACGTTCATATACGTTCATGACGTCAATGTGGTAATGCCGCCAAAATATCAATAGTGCGGCAGTTTCTAGATATTTTTTATGAAATGCTCTCATCTTTATTGCACGTTTCAAACCGGTCCAATGGCCCTTGATTACAAACTGGCTATGTGTTCACTTGAATTGTGCGAAATTTCTAATCCATTGACTCCCAGCTGCAAACTGTAATATTTGAAATTTCTCGTTCCTCTGCGTCACTCTGTATTAGCGTGGTGACCAATTATTATTACACTATAAGACCTATAAAATTGAAATAAAAAATAGCATCAATAACCCTTTTCACATTTTATTGATGCAATACACAAAAATGTATTAGTTGGTAATGTATTAGTAAAGTACACCGGTAAAATATAAAAAAAGCACTTGATGCTATTCTATTCCAATAAAAGTGGTATCCCGAGAGCAAATTGAATATTTAGTACAAATTCTATAGAATGACTGAACTATCCATAGAATTAACTTTCAATTAATTAAATATTGAAGGATATTAAAGTTAAATGGAGCTGTAGTAATATTATTTTTATGTCATCAGTTCAATGTATTATATCAGTTCATTCTACATAGTTATCAATATATAGTAGTTATAGTAATAGTGATTATATTTTTCAACTTTATGACAAAATTGAATCATTTCAAAGTGAAAAATCCATTAGGATTGACCAAAATTGATGAGTTTTAGAAATTTCGACAAAAAATGCTCACTTCGGAAAAATTCTAACAGAAAAAAATAAATTCAAGTAACCATGTCTTTATTTGTATTAAAAGACAGATTTAATTTATTGTAGTTGTATTATGAGATGTATCGAAATGTACAAACGCATAGGTTATCAAACGTCTCATATGCAGAGCAAATAATATAGAGTTAATGAAAAAGACAATAGAACATTGCAATAAACAAGTAACAGAGTTGTTAAAGTAACGTAATACTTTTCTTATGATGAAAAAAATCTTGATACTTTTACTGTATTGTCATAAAGTAATGTTACGTTTTTTCTAATAATGCTCGAAGAGCTTGTTGGACAAGGATCAAATTGGTTACTAAATACCTGATTTTTGAAGAATTAGCAGCTTCCTTCTTATGGGAGAGCTCACAAATTCACAGAATTGAATTTGTGAGCTTTCCCTTAAACTCAATTATATTTTTGTCCACACTGAAGAGCAAAAACTCATTGGAAATCAGCACTTTACACTGAAGTATTTGACGTTATAATATTATCAAAATATATATTTATATAATTCAACTTATAAGACAAAATTTGATTACTTACATGACCATTGCAGAATTTTTCATTATACGCCCACAGGGGCCAAACTGCTGAATGGGACTAGGTGCATTGAGAGACCTTGTTCTCCTGTAAAAACAAAAATTTAATTACTATCAATTTTACCAATCAAGTGAAGAATTACTGACAATAACTCAGGATAGAAGCAATTAACCAACAGAAAAAAAGAAACATCAGTTACAAAATAAACTTTAATCAATATAAGGTCTAGATGACCTACACAAAAAAATATTTCCTAAACAAACCGTATTTCTCATGTAACTAGACCATCATTTCTTTAGATTGAATAAATAATCAAGTTGGGACAGACACAAATCTTCACAAATCAATGATACTGCACTCTTGCCAGGTCTACGAACAGATTAAGGGCGATAAATTCTGACTCGACAACAGTGCAAGACGGTAATGCGCCTACAAGAAAATTGAGGGGGACCTTGCGCCAAATCGGACACTTCCCATAAATATTTAATTGAATTGGTGGTGCTGGAAAATCAACTGCCGTCTCAACAAAAACTATCTCGCAAATATTGAGTCTAATAAGTTTTAATAAAATGTAAGCAAAAACACAGTTTGGCAATTGATGTTTTTTTTAATATTAAGTATTTATTTCTGCCTTGAATAAATTCAATACATTAAGTCTACATTCTTTCAAGTGAAAATTATTATGAAGCATAAATTACTAGCCTCATTATTAAAAAAAATCTACAAATAATCACCAATAATATTCTTCACAATGATAAATCTTAGTATAGCCAATTAGAAAGAAACCGTTCACTTATTATAAACTATAAACTTAAATATTACGGCCATATCTTATAAAATAGTGTTAGCTTAATCAATCTAGCAAAGATCCAAGCCAAGCTTTCAGATTAATAAGATATTGTTACATAATGTACAGGCTTAAAATATTAAATAGCCTACATGACTTATATAACAAAGAGTTACTTATAACCAGTTCCTTTAACCTATTAAATGAAATGAGGGTATAATTCGGTTAGTATGGTTGATAGTAGCAAATCATAAGCAAAGTTACATTCATAGTCTCTAATCAAAATCCTATATTATTACCATAAATCACACATAACATTTAAAACTTACAACGCTGGCTTCTTTTTCTTTGCATTACCATGGGCTCTCAACATTGCTCAAAATTATATAAAGAACTCAATTACGTACATTGATTCAAAGAATAGAGCTTTTTGAATGTAAAACAATATAATTTATTAAGATTTGCAATAAACTATTGATTTATCATAAATCTCTGAATCATAACCTAGCCATAAAGTAATACAATACTGACGGTTCACAAGATGCCTCTCCCATAGGCTAAACTTTGGAAAATCGACTAGGATAATATAATATCAGAACTATTGTAATGTATTCATTGTAATATGGATAGTAAACAGTGTAATTTGCTAAAACTAGAATAATAAACAATCGACTACCGTACAAAAGTAGCAGACGGCCGATTTGATAGAAAGTGTGGTTAGGTTATCTTCAAGATAACTCTTGATCAGCTGATTTGAAGGAGATGCCGATCATGGTAGCCAACTTTAATGAGAACAAAGAAATGAACCGGACCAACGTTGGTTGTTGGATGATATAAATTTATAATACGTCTATTAGAGAGTACTAGTTATACATTTCATAATATTATTATCTGTTGAATAACTATAAATAACGAAAGATATGAGAAAAGCCAAATGTTAAGTGATGTTTTGTTCAACAGCCTGGGAGCCCGGGAAAATCAAATGCAAGGCAAGTTTAAATTTTAATAAATCGTTACTATTAAAATCTGAAACCTTAAAAATATGTCAACAGTTCAAAGTTTGCAAAAACCACCAAAGAGATTTTTAGTATTTTTTCAATAAGTGAAAAATATGATATAATATAGATAAATGAGACATTAGGTATTAGTCTTTGATAAGAAGAAGGGGATTGCAACTAATTTATTCTTTCTAATAGAATGATATGCAGTATGCAGTAGTTTTTTGTTTTATTAATAGCTAACATGAGATTCCATAACACAACAGAAGAGGCTATATTCAGGAGTGCCCACCCCTCAAACCAATAAACGCACCCAACCCCCCTAAATTAAAAAAACCCTGTTTTCTTCCCCCCCCCACTAACAATTTCAAGGACGTAGTCTGCGTCCAACCCCCTCCTTGTGGGTCCCCATGCTATATTTTTGAACAATGGTCAGATATTATATAGGTTATTCTTGGACAGCTTTGCATACAGAGCAAAGGTCATGAGGTTTTTAATGTGTATCATTCACCATTCGGATCACTCTATATTATCTCTATCATTCCATATTCATATTGCCTTTGACAACAGGAGATGTTTACAAGCAGGAAACAAATCATAAATCTCAGATCTAACAAAAGTGAATAGCGTGGGCGTGCAAGTTGGAAAGGAAAGGTTGACATTGTGCGGCGGCGAGGAGCAGGAGCTTCCATATCAAGGAAGAGCACGATAAAAGTTCTGTACACAGGAGACTGTGTGTATCCACAAGGCATCTCAAGGTAAACGTCAAGGTGATGGCCTCAATAGGCGGTGCTGTGAATGCGACATTTCAAAGTGAAAGTGACAAAGCGATGAGTTCAACTGATAGCATTGGTCTGGTCGCTGTCTTGGACTCGCGAATGGTCAGCGGAGCGAAAGGGCGCACACCACACTATTCAGCAGGAGTAAGCAGTCACTAGTACACTAGTAATCAGTCTATTTGCACCTAGTTCAAACAAAACACATTAAATTCATTGACAGACATGTTCAGTGGAAGGTCAAGTACTCAACGACTGTGGCAATGAGAAGATCTGAAGGCAATAAAGAAATTATTTATTCAGTATAGCACATAATGCAGGTCATTTTGCTAAATAATAACTCATAGATCCTCTGATGCTTTGGTAAGGTATAATTTAAATATATAATTGAAAATATTTATCTACAATCAGATTCGTTTAACATCTCTGTAGATATGTATGATGTACTTTGGTGAATAAATAAAATAACTGAATATGAGTAGTTTTGAATCGTTTTTCGAAACTTGAATAAGTTTTTCAATAATTGATATTTGCAGGAAAAAATTCTCAATTACCAATACCGTGAGAAATAATATTTATTCTAAAAATTCCATTTATTTATCTGTTAACTAAAGTAATCTGTTTGGAAAGTTTCAACTTTTTTCGCTCATATCTCCAAAAGTATTAACAAACATTTTTTCTCCTGGAAATCATTTAAATTTTAATAAATCGATACTATTAAAATCTGAAACCTTTAAAATATGTCAACAGTTCAAAGTTTGCAAAAACCTTACGCACAGCCTTAATTCATGCCAGCTCGAGTAGTGAGTAGTGCAATATTTAATGCAATGTTTTATTGTGGAAGTTTTGTTTTTGAACTAAGATAAGAAGGCATTCTTTTGATAAGAAGGCATTTGAATAGAGATTGAAAAGCTAAAGAAAACCCCGTTCAATGGAATTGGAAAGAAAAATTAATTTTTGTGAAGGCCTCAACTCAACCAAAGCATGAATAATTCAAGACAATAGAAAGCTTGATAATGAATGAGCCACATCATTAATGGTTCTCGTTCGCGTTCATCATACCCTTTCAATCATTTAATGTTTTAAATTTTATTAATGTTGAAAATATTCCAATTGAATAGAATTTCATGTATATTAAACTTTCACACATACGCATTTGTTCAATATAAAATTTTGTGTGAATAAAATTTCTTCAATGGATCCAAGCTGTAACAAATAGATTTGAATCTTCAGTTTAATATTTGATACGATTTCAAGTAATTCAGTGGACTTGAAATGAATTGTTCAAGTTTATTCTATTAAGGAATAATGAAACATGAACACTACATAAATTTAAAGCATTGAAAAATTAACTAACATTAAGAGTTCCGATCTATCCATTTCAATCTCTTCGAATAATTTCCTCAAAAGTCAAAGCTTTTGGAGACGTTGTTTGAAGTATTTCCAAATATTAAATAATGTTCAAAGACTAAAGAATATTAGCAATATTAATATTGGTCTGAGTGTAATTATAATAATATTCCAATGTCATTATGTACTTAATAGGGATTGTCACTGGCAATGGACAATGAAATCTTCAAGAATAATAATTCAATCATGATGCATGATTTAAAATGATGACTGATTCTCTAAGAACCTTGAGCTGATTAACAGAGAACTGGAGATCTGATTGTTCGTAATTTACTTAGCCTATATATAAAATATGTGATGAAATTGTTCAGATCTACTATTTACCTAAATATAAGCAAGAGTTCACTATTGTTCTCATTGGACAGAGAGCATTAATTAGAAAAGAAACACTGAACTATAAATATTAGTAAAAGACTTCTCCAAACCAAATATTCGATCACTCTAACAACTCTGGTGGCAATTTCAGGAAGTGTAGTTGAAGAATAATTTTAAGTTTTTATGGATGTTATCATTATCAAGAGTTAGGAATACACAAACTCATGAGCATTACTTTCAAATTTGTGGGATTCGAAACGAATTAATTGAGAATAGTCTATTTTAGAGCTGATAAAAGTAGGGCATCGTTCGAATTTTCAGACAAGGCTATCATATTAAGAAATTGATGATTCGGCATGAAGGAGAGAATTGTTAAGTGGATAAATAGAACAAAATAATATATTTTTTCTCATATCCCTCTTCATTTCCCCTTCAACACAAAGAATACAACTCTACTGGATCAGAAAAGTGGGATGATGAAGGTTGGAGGATAATATTTGTCAATTATTTAGTTTTCAAAACTATCATCCAGAAGTCCTGGATGAGGTTTAATTGTTCGGCAGCTACATGAGATATTCGATACAGCCTCATTTCAAATTAGGTTTCTAGATCAAAGTATATATTATAGTATATTTATTGTCCATTGATTTTTTGGAAGTTGAATCTCTATTTTCATAGATTTTTAGAAGATGGCCGTATATTAAAACAGTGCTATAGTAGAATTGACAAACTCAACCACGTTGATTTGAAATTTTGAAAATATGACATGCTGAGTTGTGTGATCAATCAAATTTGATTATTCGAGTTCTGCATATTTCCTATTCAACACTTGTATGGTATTATATTGCATTAATTGCTCGTGTTTTACAAGCTTTCAACCGATTCAAAATAGCTTCAGCATTATTTCATTCCACTTGAGAGTGTATAAAATTACTGGGAAGCACACAAAAAGATTGCACAACCTAGGATGTACAGTAAAAATTTGCAAGATAAATATGCAAATCGACATTATATGAAGATGTTGTACAGAAGAAATAAAATCATAAAAACTGCATGCACAGTTTCCAGATTGGAGAGAGATCCCATTTTTATCCACATATTGATAAACACGAAAGATTCTTCCGCATATGAGTGCTCAAATTGTGAACCAGCTTTGAATATCGATGGAGTTTAAGAGAGTAATTTATTTGATGAAAAACGATTTGACCGACCGGTATCTGAGGTCCTGTTCATCAACAAGGCTGTGGCACCTCCAGAGCGGTGGGTTGTTGTTGCCTTCATGCTGCATTGTGATGCTGTAACTTCCACCACGTCCGGGTCTCCACAGCTGATTCAGCTGATCAACTAACACTGCAACTGATGACCACCTCTGGCGCTCCAAACACCTACTGTGACACTGTCTGAGAGCGCCACAGATGACACACACAAACCAGAGACTTGATACGCCATCACCCACCACTTGATACGCAAGAAGAATAATTACGACGACGTCTCCTTTCACTTTCCTACAACGAAGACGACCTATCTGTTTACGTTCTCACCTAGCGCTGGCTGCCAAGGACATGCCCTAAAGCGGATCATGCCAACTGTAATATTTCACAGATTGAAATCTGAAGAGACATTCTATAGTGAGATTCGCAACAAACTGTCAGCATTGTTTGAATGAAAAATGTTGCAGTTATTGACAAAGAATGCTGTTCAAAGTGAATATTACAGTATAAAGTGTGAATTTACTATGAATTTATTATTCGTTTCCGGAGTGATTTCTATGCAGTGAGAATCAGTGTCCAGGAAATAGAAATAATGAGAGTTAAAAAAATTGGTGAAGTGCATAAGGACAGGGATTAGCTTATAAAATATGAGAAAATGAGAGGTATTTGCTTAAACTTACATTAGCAAGAAGATGGAGATGGGGCAATTGGACATTTGCGACCAGCTCGAAAAAATGACACTACTTGGTACCAACTGTGCTGTTTCTATCTGCAAGGTAGCCGTATAGTCGGGCCTTCCGACACCTTCCTCCCTAATCCCTGATCCTAGCAGAAGAATGACTGACGCTATGCAATTATTTCTATCCAAGATGAGATCTAAACGAATATGAAACATTCACTGATATTTCAAGATGTAAGAGCTGAAAATTTGAATTGCTATCATAAGAAGGATGACTACAATTGAGAATTTTTAGCAAAATCTCACATGAATAATATTTCTATTGTATAGAAAAATCACGACTGAAGGATAGCTTCCGAAAAATCTTCTGATCGGATAGAATAGATGATTAGATGCTGTTTAATTCCCTAGCTTTCGAAAGTAGCATTGATTAGAGTGTGAATAATATCAGTATACCCTGGATTGGAATCATAATTTAGAATTCCTCGGTATATAAATTAATTGCTTGTATTATACCAAGAGTATTGTATCTATTCTTTGTAACAGGAGTTTCCTCTTCATAAATACATTTTCAAAGAGCGTTCTTCAGACATTATCGCAGAAAAGAGAACAGTTTATTTACTCCGTGACATTATAAAGGAGAAAACCAGATACTCATTATCTCAGCACACTGCATGCTGCATCTTCAGTGGTTTGTGATTGGGAAGATCAAGTTGATCCATTTGCTTATTTGCATAATCATTTTCGCGGTATTTTTTAAAAAGATATAATTCTCTCGTTCATGCATGAGAGAATGATGAAAAGTTCAAGCATCAAGAAGATGGATGAGTGCTGATACTCTTGTAGCAGACAAATAGCTTTCAGAAATAGGGAGAATGATCACACAAAATAAGATTAAATCTATTCATGAAGTTTGAAATGGACGAATACGTTTTCAAATATACCACCCTAAAACTGCGAATGCCAATAAAGTTTTGCAGTATGCATCATCCCTGTCCATTCCTCTTTCCAGTCAGAGATTTTTCAATTTGTTGATAATAATTACAAATTAAATTTCACTTTTTTTATCAAGTCATCTACATTCTACATCGTCTGATGATGCAACATTTTTAGGAATAAGTCAATCAATGTCAATAGCGTGTGAATTGCTGGCTAAGAACTGATGCCACATGCCGAGGTTCTCAGGTCGCACCTGATCAATTTTCAGGACCTCTGACATTACCTAGCGACATTTCTTAGGCAGCTGGGACCCATGATAAACGTTCAACTGGAGATAATCTTTTGCTAAACACTTTTATAACTGATTTGATAGAATACAATAGAGCAATGAAATTGGGAATCAGTGAATAATAATGAGTAGTATCAAATTCAGAAGACAATATTAAGATAGAATCCATCCAAACAAGTTTAACGAACTTGGAGTTAACATACTAAGCTCTTCACGAATACGATAATTATTATTTATCCATGCTTCATTTATTCTGTATTTCAGACTTTCAAGTTTAAATCGAATGTGTAATACTCGAAAAATGTCGAGAGTCATCTTGCAAAAGCATTGAAGAGCTTGCACTGAGCAATGAGCAAGCGAGTGCGTGCGACCGGTAACCTTGTGTTGTCGGCTTTATCCTTATTATTTTACCTGTCGCGCCTGAATTATAAGAGACAGAAGCGCCGTGAGATTGCGATCTCTTTCTGAGAGAGATCACTTGCTTCCGTATAATCCCCTCCATCATCATATAACCTGCAGCAAGGCCATCACTACTCACCTTAAGTATATACAGTACATTATACTCTTAGCTGTACTATGTGCATTTCTTTATCTAAATTGACTGGCTTTTGAGTAAACAGAAAAGAGGGCTAAATGAATGACCTACTTTTATAGACTGACATGACAAACGAAACGCAACAGAAGTTATACTTCTTTTTAGACATTCTTCAAACCCATGAAGAATTTACAGACTCCCACAGACTTTTAAAAATTGATATAAAATGTAGGGTGTTCATGTTTTTGGGACATTTTTAGAGGATGATATCATCGGTTTCAGGAAATCCTATAAATTCAAGTTGAGAAGGTAGATTACATGAATATTCCTTGATCATTTCTAGGTATTTGGTAAACTGTGGTTAGCTTATGCTAAGAAGTATTACTTTGAAATTGATTATTCATTCGACATTTATTACTTTGAAATTTATTATTCATTCGACATTTTCTAGGAGAAACATTATTCCATAATGTTTGTGGTTCTGAATTAACTTACTGAGAATTGGAGAATTATGATACGTTGCAGAAGTCAAGGATTAATCGAATTCCTTTTACATGTGACACGGGCTGGTTGGTGTTTGGGGATGTGCTATTATAACTTGCAACCTTGCCATACCTAACAACAAATTGACAGACTTTCCATTACATTTTGGAGAATTATTTTCCATTATATTTTGATTGAATGACGTTTTTGGAACATCATCTCGGCTCAAGATGTAGGCCTACATGATTTGTTAAACTTATAACAGCTAGTTCAAGATATTAGAGTCACTATAACAAAAAGAATGTTTCAGATATTCGTATTAAATTGTCTCCAGTTTATTACAAAAATAAAGTAGTATAGTGAACTCATTACTGCACATCATATAATCAGTATCTACATGTAGTAATTGGGTGAGGGACAATTCAAATACTGAGCGTTTCCTTGGTCCTCGAGACAGAATGCAAAATATAACATCAAAAAGATGAAGAATGATGGCAAAATGCAATGGCCTCATATTTCATTGTTGTGGATGACCTAGTTTGAGGCGCCACCTGAACCCGATACGTACTTTCAAACATCCAATTTGTTTACTGCAGACTTTCAATAAACGGTGCGAGCTCTCACATGGAACACTTTGTTCCCCATTATCACGGTTCCCATAAAAAATTCCTAAGGAGAAGGCCAGAAGGTCAAAGGGCTCTTGGATAAAAGAACGTTTAGCACGTAATAAGAAATAAATGCGAATGAAAGAAATATTATTTGCTGCTAAGGGTGATTATTAGTAACGAGAAATACTGTCGTTTTCAATCAAATATTAAAAACCCTTCATTCTGCAAATTTTTCAATTTTCAATAAAGTAAATACCACCATTTCCCAAAATCAATATAATTTCTCCCGAGATCTAAACATTCTTTTCTTATTAAATCGCTTAAAAATAATCGATATTAATCTGATAATGAGTTGAGAAAAATGAATTGCACTAGAAAACCGCGATAAAGTCAGACTTTTGATGAAAAATTGTAATGTATCAATTTGAATTTCAGTTTTTAGGACTTCACCGCGGTCAATAGACTGCGGAATTGTCAAATAGCACTCTAGAGATGAATAGGCTACATAGTTTTATCTATATGATAAGATACTGGAAATTAAAAATAATTATCAAGTTCCTCACCAACATATGGAACCAATTTTTGATGGCAATAGAGCTCGCAACTGATGGAAACTGTATGAAATACTCTTCGCTTGTAACAGGAAAAAGCACAGACCTGAGCGAGCTCTGGCCGAAATGGCAGTGCAGCACCGCCGTGCACTAAGTACTGATAACTAGCGAAGGCGAGCAATTCGAAGTAGCACTAGGCTAACGCCGGCGCACTTATAACACTGGACACTGACGACCAAACATCAAACAGTCACTGACACCACAATCAAGTGCGACTCAAATACGAATCGATCTCCAATACTGGAAGAAAATGTGCCACAACACCTCCACCGTGGTTATCTGTTGATTAATTAATCAATGTGTTAAGAATACAACACAGAGGAAAACCTCCCTTTGCTGGATTCGCTCACATTTTTTGGTGGCCGAATCATAGACTACTTATTGTTTCTTGGGAAAGCGACTGTTCAAAACGACTGTCTTTTTTTCTTGAGAAAGCGACAAATGAAAATCACTCAATCAATTAAGAGCGAATGCAGTTTGATTATTGTAACCAATTTTGTGAAATAAGGATACAATATTGAAAAAGAACTATAAACAATTGGAGCACAGTTTGCAATATATTTATCGGACTCATGTAGGAGTCGCTTATTAAAATGTTGGAAGGCTTAAAAATCTGTAACATTGGACTTTATTTGAATACTTATGTGTAATTCGTCTTCACTTCATGTGTAATTGTATTTAAACATTAACGAATCGATCAATTTTCAAATTGGAGTTATTCTAATTGGCATGGTACTTTTCATGCACTTTCATAGTACTCACAAAAATCTTCCTCCATAATGTAAATTAATACATCAGTAATCTATGAAGGGACTGATTGAATAAAACTAGAATAAATAGGGCATGATAGTGACACATAAAAAGATCCATAAGTTTCAAAAAGAGTGAATGCAATCGTCAATTTATACTTTTATATTAAGGGGAAAATACTGTAATGACGAAGTACAACACAAAATAATATTATTTTTCCCATTTCATCTCATTACATCTTGATAAAATTACATCACAATTTCATTACTTTTCAGGTTGACTTGTGAATCATACTATTTATCATTAGATGCCTTCATTAGTACCTTATGCATTAATCATTATGCTTGAGATGTTTCAAACCTGTATAATCATAATGTAAAACAAATAAAATGTAACTGGTTGTATTATTATTTTCAGTGGGGATATAATCATTAGTGAGATGAGCGTGCAATTATTAAAACATACAACATGTGCACGAAATTGCCTTCTCTAATGAAATGGGAAAAGAGAGATGGATGCTACGGTATATCATTAGTAAAATGATTGTTGGTTGTAATGTTGATAAAATGATACTTCATGCAACTATGTAACCTTGACAATGAACAATGTCAAGGGCAGAAAGTTATCGATCCAATTACTCTAACAATCTTACTAGTAACAAACCCTATTATTTCAGAAGCTGACCAAAATTACACCTTGTGTACATAATATAAGTGTAACGAGTTGAGTTAGGAATTCAATTTCAACTTTCTGTTAATAGATGTTTAATTAACTTGATAGTTTTATTTTCCACTACATTGATTTCGCAATATTTCTAGAATATATACTATGATGAATATGATTTTCATTCGTTGAAAAATGATGATAGAGTACTTCTCGATAAACAGCAGCAGTTCACAAGTATTGCCTTCTTTTCTAGATCGGCAACACACTCATCAGAAGTGTATTGCGAATTGCCACAAACGTGAACGAAGGCGCTATGTTAGCTTTCTAAATGAAGTACTGTACTATTATGCCTTGGTTTAGTCGAGTTATGAGTTGGTCAGTTCGACGTGGTGCAATGGAACTTATTGCTCTTATCGTTTTACACTTCATTCACATGGAATTCATGTCTATTTGAACTGTTTTTAAATGCCTATCATACATTATGATAGAGACAATATTGTATAATCAATATTTATTGATTTATCATTGTATAATCAGTCAATGTTCAAGATAAATGATTTTTTTTGTTCTAGATGCTTGAAACACAAAAAAATGTCAATTTTCTAGATTAGACGAGAAAATACAAAGTTCCGAATCATCACCTGACTTAAAACGTTTTCTTCTCCACATTTTGTTACAGTATCAACAATTTGAATATATGTCCACACAAATACGTATTCACAAAAATAAAATAACACTCACTATAATATTCAAGTTGAGGCAATGCTATTTTATGACACAACACTCATGTTTGGTTTCACCAAGCTCGGTCAAGACATTGGAACATGGTCAAGCAAGCTTCATAATTATTATTGTGCACTGGAATTATTGATAGGAACTATCACCACAAAAATCATAAGTTCCAGTACACTCGTTATAAACCGAACGTGATTTTACCATGTTCAAATGTCTTGACCGAGTTTGGTGAGAACCGTCATCAATTTATTGTGCAATATTGTTTTCAGTTTGTCAAAATTATTTGAAAATAACATCTTTGCTTCCAATTCAACTAATGTTGACAGTTTGAAGTGAAACTTATTCTCATTGCAGTAAATTTAGAGTAACCTAATTGTAATGAAACGATTGCTTACGGCCATGTTCCGCAACGTCGGAGTCGAACTGGTGGAGGGGGAGGGGAGCAGTCGGCGTCCGAGGATGACTCATTCCAGCAGAAGACGCCGCTGTCGTCGTCCTCACACCACCCGTCTAAACATTCACACACCAACACTCACCACTCATCTCTCACTCCTCGTAACCTCCACTATCTTGCTGACAGATAAATAAATATGATAGCATGGCTAATAAAGGGGCCTACCCTATTGTTGATTTCGTTAATCTCGATCGATATGCGAAGTGATTGATGTTTTATTGGCCAGATTTTTCAAGAAACATTATGAACCATATCGATGAACATTACTGGTTGGTTACTTGACTGAAGTGACACATAAAAAGTGTAGAAAATTATAATATGATTTGATATTTAAACTGTTTCCATTAAAAGCAGAGATACATCAGATCTACACCTCTCTTTGGGAAATGAGTTTTTGGAGACCTTTGTGAACCACTATGTACTCCATTTATGCTTCCAATCTAGTACTTGATATAATACTGCAGCTACTACTTGATAGCACAGCAGCCACATACCTTTCAAATGCCGACTTCAACAAAATCAATTCGAAATTCTCAAGCAATTGTAATGAAATTCCATTAGAATTCTCATTTATCAATCTAATATTATGATGAGAAATCACCAGTAGGCCTACTGAAGTAGGCCGAATCATTGACATGTGATTTGACAATGCACATTTCACATCCGCATAATTGGAGAACAATGATCGAATGAAGTCGGACAATTAATTAATCTTGTTTCTACATTAAGCTTGTATATGGAATCAGTTACAGGGTCAGGTCTATTTCCTTAATGCAAAATACTATTGTAGTCATTGATCTCAACAAGTTAACCTCATATCATGACTTGATTAATAGATTTAGGCTAGCCATAATTCAGCGTTATTGAGAAGAGATGGAATTAAATGAAAATATCCTTTATAAGGTAAAGAGTTAAGAAAAATAGAATAAAAGAAAATTGGAAGTTTGAAGACAGTTTTCTCAAAGTTTCTTTAATTTGCCGTACTCTTACAATCAAACGGAAATAAGATTTGTTGAATGTTCATTTGAATGAACGGATGAATAATCTGTGGGAGGATGAACGATGATCTATGCTTTTCTTCAAAGATAAACCTCTTGAAAGAATCTTTCCAAATTTTTCATCTGGCTGTGGATGAAGATATCGAGTTTTAGCAGTCTATTCAGAATATTGGTCACTTTATAAATTAAGAATCTGTCAGCAGGATAGTGAATTCACGATGTGGTAGATTCAACTTCAGTCCGATAATCAAGACATTCAGTGGTTGTAAACAAACCCTATCTTGAACTTCTTTGGGAAAGATATTTCACGTTCATTTTGACTATTTGGATGCTTTCTCACTGTAACTTTAATGGAAATTTTGGAAAGTGGATAGTTTTCAGTTGTTTTGTCAGGTTTTGCCATTAAAACGTTTTAAATTTATAACATCACGCAAGAATGATCCTCAAGTAAACTTGATCAATAAGTACAGTTGATTACTGCAAGTATAAAATTAAGTAAACAACTGAAAAAATAAGTAGCCTGGGTACTAATGAGAGTGCTGAGAAAGTGAGGAAGCACTTCAAGTGTTCTAGTGGTCATGCAAGTACTTATTGCCACTGTTTGACATTTGAAAAACTCATTAATCATTTCAAATCAGCTCAACAGTAGATTTAACATTGCTTTTGAAAGGGAAATTCAGGTGCCATTCAACTGAGTCTTCAGGCTCTGATGAAATTCAAATGTACCAATGCATCAACAGCATAAACTTGAAAATGATCTCAAATTACTTCATTTTTCAATAGCTGTTTTTTTCTCAAATTGTACATTTCGAATAGTATCTTTTAAAAAATTAAATTTCCTGAAATTGAAATTCGAACTATATTCTATCTAGAATATATGGCCAATATCTAAATTATGGCCATAATATCTTCCATCATCAATATTTCAGTCTTAATGCGGAGTAAATTTTTTTTTTAATAATTCATCCTCTCAAAATTTTTAAATATAGTGATGAATTTTACAATTTCTGTCAAATTACTTCAAACCATTCAGTCCAGCCCAAGTATAAATTCATTGATTCATTCCAGCCCAATCTATTTGAAGTCAATCTAATCCTACGAGGAAATAGAAGGAATAAGAGCTCCAAATTGTCGTCTTTCACTTCAAACTCCCGCATTTATAAAAGCTATGAAAATAGGCTATTTATTAGCAACCAAAATAAAAAAACGCACCTAAATTTGAAATCCCAACTGGAAAGATAAAGAGTGTAACAATTTACACAAGGGCTGGATCAAAACACAGGGTTTGTTTACAAACATTCTCTTGAGAGGCTTGACGAAAGAACTGATGGATGATTGAAGTGAGAGGGAGGGAGCACTCACCTCTGCGTCGCCAACGTGACTGTCTCAGGCGACCGCCCTCACTGCACATCGCGCACTATTATTTCAATCACTTTAACACAGTAGCACACAGTATGCAAATATCGTGACCAAACTAGGAAGCGCCGCAAAATGTAGCCTGAGGTCAGTACACTCCAATTAGCGGGATAGTATTCGCGAAACAGCCGAATCGCGTGCAGCCGCAGCAAAAGAGGCCGAGAGAAAACGCGCGCGGATGTGTGTGTGTGCGTGAGTCACATTCACATTGATTTGCGCGTTCGCCAACGCCGCGACGGCGATCTGCTCTCTCACTCTGTCACTCGGCAGTGGCGTCTGGCGTCCCAGCAATGACTGACGCGCCACTCAAATCTCAAACACAGTCCGGCCACTCTACAAGTTTCCCACTCCACTCGTGTTTACCTGCTGGCTGTGTAACGTCCCCCATTCACACGTTCTTGACATACGATACACCAGTGTACAGTAGTTATGTAGACAGTACATTGTACAAATAGTACAGAGTACATCATCGTTGGTGAGCTACCCTGAACAGCAATATTGTGTCATAATAATAATAATGAGTAGTATCTATTGATAAGGTGATTATCCAAGAGAAATTCAAGATCACGGTATGTTGTAGGAGATTCAATTTATTTCAAATAGAACTGTATTTATTTCCTCTTACAATGGTTTGATGCTCAGCGAAGAAAAATTAATGGAATTAAATCCTCGAAATTTCCAAGTAAAATTAGCCAAACACTGTATCTTGTAGCTATAAATGATTGAGTTTTTATTGTTTAATGCAGCTAGGAACTAAACAGTTCTGAAATATATTCTGTTACTAAATGTAGCAATTTGGATTATCATCATTTGCTAATGGGTAAAGAGCTTACATATGATTCATCCTGAAAAACTACCCTAGTTCATGCTATCGAGTCTTAAATCCTGTTTCTGAAATCCTGGGTCAACCTCGAACCAATGAGATCCAACACAATGAGAGATCCTACTACTTATTATGGTGGAATATTTTTTAAATTATAGTATTCTGGTAAAAGTGACTTTGAATGATTGATCAGTGAGTTGAAATATGTATTGACGCAAGTTGGACCAACATCCTATTGCTCCCCTCCCTTGATCGCCCGGCCCGGCTAGGCCAGAAGACTTCATCCAATGCGAGACAGTTCAACTACCAATCGGCATTCAACACAAGTTGTTGGTATTCCGTAATGCGTGTCCCAACGAAATGGAATCGACCGATTTCTCAACCAATTCACTAACAGGTGCAATTCATGGCCTCGATTACAGAACAACGCAAGAAGCAACAGCATGCTCGTACTGCAACGGCTAATACCACTAAGTTTTCTGTTCATTCGCTGTCAGTCATTCTCATGGGTGGAATCAATTTACTAATTACTGTGCTTTCTCATTATTTATAGTAGAGTAGAGAAAAAACGTGAAGGCGTATCATCAAACTGTATGATAGAGTAATATTGTGAAGCCAAGTTATATCTAAACTTCAATAACTAAGATACATCAAATTGTAAAAATCAACCTGGATTTCGGATCTATCAAGAAAATAATCCTGAACTATCAGATTGAGATTAGAAGGATAAGATGTTTAGTAAAGCTTGTTTTGTATCTTAGAACAGGAGTGTTCGAATACATCCTATTCAACAGGTCGAATCTGGGGGTCAAATGTTTATATTTTCATGATAAAGATTGAAAAAAAGAAAAAGAACAAATTTAGAAACCAAAATATCCGTTTTGAGAGGGAAAAAATGTTCCCCTCAATTTAAATGTAACTTTTACGTACTATCCGTACTCTTGAGAAAGGCTGGAATAAAAAGAGTTCAGTATATCCTATTATATTAAGCGAGCAATTTCTGTATATCTGTTTATATTTTTATAAGTGGTTATTTTTATATCTTGTTATTTATGTTCTACGGATCTCGAAAACGACTCTAACGAATTTCACGAAATTTGGAACATAGTAGGTTTATGGTATAAAATCCGATTGGACTAAGTCTCATCCTTGGGAAAACTGGCTGAACTACATTAAAAGGATAATTCATCCTTGGCTGAAACAGCTGAGACTTTCGTCGTCTGTGGATGGTAAAAAGTGAGCGAGTGATTCTGTGGAAAATCAAAATATCGCATCCTCAAAATTCATAAGCTGACGTATAGCCAGCTGTAAAATATGAACAAGATCATTTGAGAGAATTGTGTTCTGTCATGGCTTACTCTATGGCTTTACTCTAGTGGGCTATGGTTCTGTTTATCAATAAATAAATAACGAGCAAAGCTCGGTGGCCCGATATTTGCTTATAAAAACGATAGTAAATGGAAGGTTTCGGCTGCTAACAAATGCTAATGACTAAGTACATCAGCCATAATTAGCCATGGCACAAAACACCAAGTATCTATTCTGGAAGGAAACTCTGGTTTCCGTTGTTTGAATCAGCTGACCTCGATGCAGTGCAAAAAGCGCAACTACTATCAAGGCCTGGATATGCATCCAAAGTGGCACAGACTTCTATATAAGTATTGTTAAAAAGCATTGTTTTCACTGAATGAGCAACACGCTTGCATGCTCGATGCCATCAGAAACATTAATTTTGCATTACTGACATCATCCTCTATAAATGCTAACTTAGAGAGCAATGCCATATTACTACACTACGATATTATAAACAATTTTCATCAACGATTGCAATTGTTATTAAAATTAATTATTAACAGTGAAATTGTGAGATCAACATCATGATTTTAATATATTTGTGATAGAGCTCGATTCAGTCTGGGACTTGAGTGAAATTAATGAAAATCTGATAAGCAAGTCATGGTAACCAACCAATTTTTCAATGAAATAATTAATTTTAAATCGAGTTAGCCGACATTCTTCATCATTATGAATTAGGTTTTTGCAATTTTGCGAATCCCAAAACTTCAACTGATGCAAGGAATGTTTCTCGTGGGGAAATTATAATTTTTCCCTCCAAAGTCGAATGCAGACCAAACGAAACATTCTAAATTGTGATTTATAATGGAGCAGTTTATAGAGGAATTCTGTGTCAGCTCAAGTTTGTCCTCAAACAAGAATCTTCATTATTACAAAAGAGATAACAAAAATCCTTATTATTGGACAAACAAATATACAGATAAGCTCTGAATAAGTCTAAACAAAAATTTCTTTACTTCATAATCTAATTCTTATTCATTGGATCTACAAGATGATTATTTCAAATCTTCTTTGTACAAAATGGAACCAAAAAGAGTAATAACAAGATCATAAGTCGATCCTGACTCCATTTACTACAACTAAAAATGAACAAGATTTTCTCATGCTTGAAACTTTTTCAGTTTGTCAGTAGAAGGGCCTAGACTACTTGAATACCTACTGTAATTCTCTAAAAATTAGATTTGGGTTAATTCGACGAAGAAATAGATGACCAGCAACAGGTCGGAACGATCGTCACTATACAAAAGTAAGTGCATTTTCACTTCAAAAGTTTTTTAAAATTCAAGTTTGAAGAAATAGAGTTTCTCGTAGTTTCATCCAAGGTGAAAACAATTTTCTAAAGTTATCGTGAGTGACGCAGAGCATAAAGTAGAGTAAGTTACACGATAGAGAATCGAATGATGTTACCAATTGATTCAATTACTTTTCAATTTAACGCGAAACGAAAGCATCATACCATGAAAAAGGCTAGACAAAATCGAAAAACAAATCTATGTATTTCCAATGTGTACTGATCAAATTGAATTGATAAATAAATTACTAACTGCAAAAGAACATAGAACATGATCTTTTATATGATATAACTTCTCAATACTTATATTCGTAATAAATTAAGTTTCATGATGTTTATGATGAACAAACACATCTGATGGAAATGATGGAATCTGTGGCAAGTTTTATCAAGCTCGGTGAAGTCATTTTCATGATCAAATCGAGTACGGTTTACAACGAGTGCACTAAAACATATCATAACATAATTTCATAAACATAATTTCTACGGCGATAGATAATAATCCAGTGCACACTTGTAAAAAGTACCCGGCTTGACCATGTTTAAATTAAATGTCTTGACCGAGCTTGGTGGAACCAGGCATTAAAGTCGAGGAATTTCATATTGTACTTCATACGTGCATTTTACCCTATAATATGAAATCATCAAATAATTCATACTACCTATTGTCAAATTCTCGCTCATAACGATGCACAAAATGTAAAAGGGTTGGTTAGGAATTTGAATTTTGAAAATATATTATTCAGTATTTTAGTGGCTTTAGCGAATTAAAAAAGCTCACCCAGAAGACGTAGTCACTCATTCACAAATGAAGAGTTCATTTACCTGCAACAAAACATATAAAAAATTAATACAATATTGCAGATATTAATACTTGATGGAAGAGGAAAGAGATGTGAGGCAGCAACATGGAAAACGAGTCTCCGTCAGTTAAATATTTGAAAGATTTTCATGAACTACATTATATTTATTAGTATAACCGAGAAACGTCTATCATGTACATTTAATTAGGTTTAGTTTTATAATGTGAAGAGTAAAATATAAGATCAGTTTCCCAGAATCGCAATTGAATTTGGTATCATTCGAGCACTATTTGTATAGACGTCTTTCCTTTTTCCATCACCTTCAATATTTCTTTACATTGTACAAATGATTATCCGAATAATTATCAATGAAATAATAATAATCGTGATAAGTAACAGAGCAAAGCCTACAAAAAAGATTGCACCGCCCGGGAATCGAACCCGAGTCGCAAGAATGGGAATCTTGCATGATACCACTACACCAGCGGTGCCCTTGAATCGATTAGAGATAAGTCCGGGATATAAATGGTGCTTAAAACCAAGTACCCTTGCAATTGAGCATAACAGCCCCTTCAGCTCAGCTCGCCATGCGAGACCACCCTACACCCTACTTTGGATTGTAGGACTACAATACACGCTCCAGTGTAGGCAGGGCTACGATCTAATGATTTGAATAAGATTCCACAGTTGCATTACACATTATAGCATTGAGCATGTTATTGTAAAAATATTAGTGTACATTATTAGTGAACATAATAGACGATATTGCTTGGAAATATTTCAATAGACACGGTGCAGACCTTTTTTTGACGAGGATGTTGCCCACATTAGCTTTAGGCTTGTGCGTGGGTAATAAGGCGTATTATGATGAGATGAATGGACCTCCATTTTTAGGTGGGTTTCGAACCACCGGCAAGCGATTTTACAACTCATGAATCATATTCAGAGGAGTTGGCTCAAGCGATCACCCTTCCAATTTTTTCCAAGGCGCATGATTCTCAACATATCTAAGCGATAGCTTATCAGCGCGACCACTTAGTCAAACTGATCCTATAAAACTTTACTTTTATTATTTGAATCAAACATGAAAAATGCTAACTTCACCAATAGTTCTCAGGCTTATATTATTATTTTTCCTGTTTGCAATATACAGAGTGGGTGAAAATTCCGAGAACAGCTCAATATCTCATACACAAAGGTACCTAATTTTACGGTGGGTGTGATTGGGGATCCTACTCAAATTGGAAAAACTACTTTACAATGACTTTAAACATCTGGTCCGCCATCTTGGATCCGCCATATTGAATGCAACTTCATTTTTTTTATTAGGGAGGTGGTCGTGCAATGCATGATTTCGATAAGGAATTTCAAGAGAAAATGGATGGAGAAAACCGCATATCGATATCTCAAACCGTTTCGAAGATATTCACATTATTAATCAATACCACTCATGTATTTCATTTCTGATTTGCATGGTACTGAATATATAATGTGAATATCTTCTGAACGGTTTGAGATATCGATATGCGGTGTTCGCCATTCATTTTTCCTTGAAATTCCGTATCGAAATCATGTATCGCATGACCACCTTCCTATTTAAAAAAATAAAGTTGCATTGAAAATGGCGGATCCAAGATGGCGGACCAAATTTTTAAAGTCATAGTAAAGTAGTATTTTCAATTCGAGTAACATCCCCAATCACACCCACCTTGGAATCACTTCTTTTTATGAGATACTAAGCCGTTCTCAGACTTTTTTCTCTCTTTTCTGCTTTGAATAGTATTGATTAATAATGTGAATATCTTCGAAACGGTTTGAGATATCGATATGCGGTTTTCGCCATTCATTTTCTCTTGAAATTCCCTATCGAAATCATGTATTGCACGACCACCTTCCTATTTAAAAAAATGAAGTTGCTTTCAATATGGCGGACCGGATTTTCAAAGTCATTGTAAAGTAGTTTTTTCAATTTGAGTAGGATCCCCAATCACACCCCCCGTAAAATTACCTTTTTGTATGAGATGTTAAGCCGTTCTCGGACTTTTCACCCACCCTGTATAATTTATAAGAATACGATTGAGAAGTTACCAATTATATGTAAGATTTGATGAAGTTAGTATGTCTAGGAACCGTATTGCAATATAAAAACCCGGTAACAAAATTTTGTTCACATCATTTTCAAGATATTGAGGGATAGTCGAGTAGAATTCAAATTTCCTACAGTTCATTTCAATGGATAATGTAGAGCAATGAATTTTCATAGACATGAATTTGAGTCTTCTGTACAACCAAAAATAAATTAGAATTGTACTGAAAAATTTCAATAATTGCTTCTATGTTCCTGAAAAATAGAGACTTGTACTGATGAAAAATGGATATGAATCATAATACAGTAGTCTTGAGTTTGAATTTGAAGAGCACTCGTAAGTTCATTTACGGTAGGGTTCACGTAAAAAGCACTCGCAAGTGAAACTAATAAAGCTCTAAAGATCGAAATATTTCCTCCATAATATAAAATTTTCAACTTGATTACGGTATCAAATTAATGTATCATTTATATAATGCAGGGATACCAAGGATAACTACAACAATTAATTTTCATTGAAGTGTCTGAAGCTTGAAAACACTAGCACACTTGCGAGTTAGAGGATTCATGAATAATTTGTCGGATATTGTTTTAGTAAGTGAACACTAAATCATGAATGATTACTGCTTCCAATCAATCTATCGATTCTCGAATAGAGAATAATTTTTCGACCTAGTTGAACATTAACAAAGCGAGGTCGACTGAGACAGCCTTGAACTTATTTTTATACAAAGTGTAAGTTGAAACAATTCTTCTCTGTACTTGAAATTCGAGATGAAAATGTTATTGTTTCACTATAAATAGATATCAGAAATTAGTATTTTGTTCGACGCATTAATAAAGTTATCATGACTTTGAATTGGAGAGTTTCATGTAGCGAGTACAATAGCAGAGGTAGGGAAAGGTCTATCGAACTGATAACCAAGTTTACTCTTACATAATAGGTTTATCAGTATTCCTCAACTTTATCAATAATTCACAATGCTCGAGAGAATGGAAAACTATTCAATATGTTCTATTCGTTTCATTATTCTACTCTCTACAGTTTATTACATTGAAATTAATAATCATATTTCACAACAAGACTCCAAAAATTCTATATTAGAATTTATTTCAGACTACACGATTGCAGACTGATAGCATCACTTTGTAAAGATTTCTCGCAATTTATTTAAAAAAAGGAGTGTTGTAATTAAATTTCTCACGAGGTCGTTTCAAACTACAAGAAATGGGAGATCCTCAAATTTTATGAATAAAAAAAAAGTTGAATATAGACTACAAAATTTAGAAAATACAAATAGTTTTAACATAGAATGATTCACGTTCTTGGATTAGATTATTGAATCTTGGACAAGTTTGAATATGAGAAATTGGAGATTAGGTAACAGTTTCAATATTAAACACATTACAATATTCTGCTGAATTGCAGTAACTATATAACCAGCTATATGGTTATACAGTAGCCTATAGTTAATGTAGGCTGAATATCCTATTTGAAAAAAGTTGCATTATTAAGTGAATTAATTCATTTGAATAAGCTTCATATCATGATTTTTCAGTTATACTACCTGAATACAGTACTATATTATATCATATACCACATAATAATACTATACCGAATAAGACGAACACAGTATTATAAAATATTAAAAGGAATGAGTTCACAAAATTCAAATCAAGAGGTGAGTCTAGCGTTATTCATTTTCAAGATAGAGCTGGGTTTTAAGCTAGAAGTTGGTTTGTTGCCTAGCAACTACAGTAATAACATGGACCAATCAGAACAATAATTCTATTACTTATTGGTACTTGACTCAGTTACTATATTATCAAAGTTTGTTTGGAATCTTTATGGCGCATTTGTATCACGTGATCGTGCTAGCCAATCAAAAACGTGACAGTCAATGGCCATATTGTGTTTATATAGTAACTGTAGTACTTGGTTCTAGGCAGCCAAACAGAACTTGGCTAAGACCAATGTACCTAGAATACCTGTATTCTAGGATCCTTATCTAAGACTAATTAGACCTGCATTATTTTAGAACCCTCGACTACTGAGGAAAAAACGAGCTTCCTCCTTTTTATATACCTCGACCAAGTGATCATAGATGGATATATATTACGTCTGGTTGGCCTCAACGGCGTCAGACAAGTCAAAGTGCTAGCAAAAGCGCAAGACACCAATAATCTTCGAAAATTCAGCCGGAAAGAAGAACCCTTCATGCAGATTGGTTGTATTATTTATCCCATGCAATCTGAGAAAATATATGAAATGATGAACCTGGTTAGAGAGCGACGCGTGTGCCAGGACCATGTGCGCAGAGAGCGGCTGAATAGGTTTGGTTTGGTGACGCTGGTGCGACCGTCGCGCAGTGGAGCGGCGACTGCATGGTGTGTCACAGCAGCGACGCACGAGCAACATGCACGAAGACCCCGCTGACCCATGCTACACCATTTGACAACATCTCACAACACTATCAACTATCCACTATCATTTCACATCACTTCCACAGTTATCAGTAATGACACTTATAATTTTATTCTATTATTAGACTCGGAGAAGAAAACTTGCTAAACTGTTTCAACCAGAAACAAATTGAGAAAAACTACGACAAAAGAATATATCTGTGGCACCAGTTGACTATATTTCGCAGTTTGAATAACATTGGAAGATCAAAAGTTGGTTTTCATAATGAATAAGATAAAAATTTCGAAGTAGGAATTTTTACGAAAATAATTTAATCACACTTGAAAGATCTATTTAGAACCTAGATCTTAGTTGCGGGTCGTCGAACGATTGGTGAATGTGTAGTATTTTTAAAAGCCTAATAAGAAGCTTCACTGTTTTCTAAAAATGTGTATTCTTAATATTTTGTTTGCGTATAATTCTGCATCAAATTACAGGAAAATTGGAAATATTATCAATAGAATTGATTCAATCTAGGAACAATCACCAATACTAGTTTCTCATGATGGGGTTTTCTGTGTTGGTCATAGTTTAGAAGCAAGTATAGTAGTAGTATTCTTATGTTACAAATCACTGACTCAAGTCACCAACGTTTTTATCATTTTATCGTTTGTAATCTCTGTGTAGATATAATAAACGCAGGACGTAACGCTGTTGATACGCTCCGTTTGATGCAAATAGCGACAAAACAGACAAAGCATGTCACTCACTTTGAAGTTCCTCAAATTTTTTTTCATCTACCCTAAATTCACATATCAAAGATTACTAACACGCTTCTCCATTCACACGTGAGCCGGCATGAGAGAGCATGCAACAACACAAATACTGCGTAGAGCACTGTCCTACAAAATTCATTGGACTTCAAAATGAATGAATATTATAAAGCTGACGACACGAGTTCAAATGGAGCATTTACCGTGCGTTAATCTACTGATGAGAAGTCAGTCAGAGACCAGTGAAATCACTCCCCTCCTCTTCTGTTTCACCACTCACCCATGCCTAGGCCTGATAACGCAATCTTCACCAGTCACAAAGTCCACCCCACACATGCGTCGTGATAGGCTCAATTACTATTGACAGTCTTGCAAGTGAATTGAGCATAATAGAAGAGTGGTTGTAGTGGTCTTTATTGAATGCGTTTCTGCCTGAATAGGATAATATTGATTTGTATATAATACGTATTCTTGAACTGTTAGAATATCAGAATTCCCTAGGTATTAAGTAAGGGAGGACGATAAAATGTCTTACTGAAAGAGCCAGATAAATAAGGAAATGGAGGAATAGAGCCCTTAAAATTCGAGAGTGACAAATATATCGATGAAAAATTACTTGAAAATCTTATTCATTTTAATTTAATAAAATTAGTTACAAATGAGAATATTCTAGAATGAATGTTCCAATACTGTAATTCAGTTCGGAACTAGTATTTGTTTTATGCAATAACTTTCTACCAAAAAGAATATTCCAAATAAGATGACGAAGTTTGGATAAGATATAATAATGCAACATCCAGCAGTGGAAGGAGGATAAATCTAGTCTCTTTCATCAGATGCAACATGCAAAAGATGACTCGGTCACTATTAAATCAATAAATAAATAGCCAACTGTGAAAATAGGTGTAAAAATTAGTATTTTTCGAAAAAAATGTTGATCCATGAACTCCGAATTCAATTTGTTTAGATGGAAAAATAAGTTTTTGACGCAACAATTCTTGACCTACTCACAGTGGATATGTAGGTCAAGAATTGTACACAACAAATAAGCACATTTTATGCTAATTGCTGCAGCAAAGCAACTAGATAATCATCGTCAGGTAATTTCCTGTAAATGACTTGGAAATTCATGATGCAAGGTGATAGTCACTGACATGCTATGCATTTTTCAAGAATTATTGATTATTTTGAACAAAATATACAGCAGGTATATTTTTGAAGATGACAAAAATTTGGTACCAAGTTTTTGTCATTTCGAAAACCTTGAGTGAAGGTGAATTTATAATTAATATTATAATAATAATAATAATAGATTATTAATTACTATTATTACTTTAATAATTTATAATTTATAATAATTATCATTTTCAATTTTGTTACAAGACACAAGAATCTGATGTCATTAGAGTGTACTCTTCCTTTATTGTGACGATACACAATTGTTAGGAGAAACAATGCTTCATAAAAATAACATAATTGATCTATTCCATCATAGAAAAATAACTGGAGTATTTCAATGGCCTCGATTGTTTTCCGCATGTGAAAAGAAAATCATGCAATATTATATAAACTACGTTAAAACTAAACAGGATCTATTAGCACAAGTTCTGTAAATTGGAGCGATTGCGTAATATCTGCAAAAAAGGAAGAATACTATTGTTAAAGTTTTAGCAGAATATCACAATGAATGAGCTGCTTTTCTTGTATTGAAAAAATGTTCACAGAATTTCTACAATGAAGGGTAGGCTACTTCATACAAGATTGTTAATGACTGAATCGAGGAGGAAAATCATAAGAAAAGGGGAAAGGTAACTTGAGGTCATATGCAAAATAATAACCAGGAAATGATTTAGATTACAGTATTGCATTCTGAAATAAGATCATGCATCGTCAAGTGGTAGAACTCATCAGGAATCGAAAGAAAAACGAAGTGAAAAAACTGGTTAAATTTGGATTGGAGATGCAGAGTGGGACGTGAGTGAGTTCCAGTGAGTCACTTTATAATTGCACTTCTTTCAAAGGAAGAAGCTCCATTAGTCAAGAAACCTGTAATTGATTTGCAAGTAGAATTGAGTGCCTTGAGTGGAATTGGAAATAAGAAAGGTGACAGACAGTTGAAGATTTCATTATAAATTTTCGTTTTTTTTCTTGTTGGTTTAAATTCCTTAAATCCCTGTAGCAATCTTCTGTAAACATCCATGCCATCACTCCCTCGTCTCTCTCATCTCACCATTTGCCTTCGTGTTCATTTTTAGTGAATGAATAAATTTCCTATTGCAATTCCAACATATTTGACTATTATTTTGATCTTGCTAAATATTTGAATTTTTTCAAGTTGATTTTCAAGGTAGAGAGAAGTTTTAGTTGAGTAGAGAGGAGAATGCAGGGTATATAGGATTCCAAAAAATATATCATAGGTATTCCACATAACAATATAGAATTAATATGCTCCGGTATCATAAAATGTATACCGTATCTAATATTTGATCTTTTTGACGAATAACATTTTATGAATAAATCAGAATTAAAGAAATAACGATATCATTACAAAGCAAAATCAATAATAATACCACGTATCTATAGAATTTTAATTTAAATTAGAAGTTGGATGATCATTTTTGTTTAGTGATACTGAGAGTTTTCAGCTTGGGAACCAGTTGAAATTGACTTGAGTATGAACGAGTAATGTACCAAATTGCGACACCATGTGAAAATTGTTTTGTAACTATTATGATTATTGTATAGATATTATTATATTTTTTTTTTTTATTCACAATACAAACAGTTGAGGGTCCTGCCAAACCCAAAGGTTTTTCGGCGGGTGCCCAGTTACAGGGAAAAAATGAGTTACAAAAGATAAATAAACTTAGACAAAATAAATATTACACTTCAAAGATTTTAAGTAAAAAATGAAAGAAAACTAATGCAAAATGAAAAAAATATGGATATTCAATATACAATATGGATATGGTTAATTAATTATTGAATATGACTATTAATAAATAAATTGTCAACTATTTGAAAAATTAATCAGATTATCCTACGTTTATGATATATTTATAATATGATTTTTGTTACAGTTGAAAAATGAAATTTAACTGAATCAGAGTTTTTTGGGTGGAATGGAAGACAGAAGCAAATAGTTAATTTTCCAATATAAACGCTTAAACCTGTATAGCACTGACCAGTTTCGTTTGAAACCGGTTGGATAAGGCGTTAACCCATGTTTAAAGTGTTAGGTAACACACTAAGAAGGCTCTTACACGCGTAGAGTTAGGCTTCATCCATACTAATCTCACATTTATACAAGGCTGGAATAGTTTTTTCAAAAACAAACTATCAAACTTTGAGATAAAGCGTTCGTCATGTTTACCATTTTATCAATATTTGAAAAAAATGTGAACCTTGATCGCATACTGAAAAGCTTTTTCTATAAATTGGTATTGTATAAATCAATGCTCGGTCTTTGAGGAAAATCAACAATATCAAGTGAGGAAAAATAATAATCTCCCACCTTGGAAGGATTTCAAAAACCATCATGGGAATATCACATTTCTACATGTACAAAAGATGTCTGCTTCAAATTCCTTCCAATGAATGAATAATATGGATATTATTAATACTTATTCAAATATCTATCAATTAATTAGGTCAATATTATTGGGTTATCAATAAACATTTGTTTATTTTTTCCAAAAAAATTGGACACTGAAAAAAGTGGTAATTTCTCACTTATTCTCACTACATACATCTCTTTATCACAATATCTTTAATTAAATAAAAATAGCAAGAGATCAATAATGTTCAAGTATGAGAGATAAAATGAGAACCAAAGAATTATTTCAAGTTTGAAATTTCTACTCTACTTCATTGTTGAATATTAAATTACCACAACACTATATTTCCAAATTGATAAATAGTTTCTATACTCTACTATTTAGAGTTTGGAGAGCCAAGATGATGCAACTTTTAGACATGCAACATGTACAGACTATCAGATACTTTGAATAGTAATTAAGTTAAGCCCAAAATAGAAGAAAAAATGAGAGAAGAAATTTTGAAACTGTATATAATTGTTATATAATATTTCACTATTGGATTGTGGAATGAGATTAGTAGTTTCTAATTACCTAAGAATTAAATAACAGAACATCACCAAACAAACTCATTTTTTGTTCTTATAGAAGAAATCATATTTGAACAAATAAATAGTTAAAAATAGGATTACCGTATAAGTAGTACGCAATGCTTTTTGATCCACTTGAGCATTGGTCTCTATTGATAATTATATAAGCTTATAGTGAACGTTTGAAAACATTTATCAACGATCAAAATAGAACAAATGCGAGAAAAACTTATATGAACTTTAAAACTGTCCTTGTTCTATAAGCTTAAATAACTTACCATACTTCTACATTTTGCATTATACAAGAGTTTGAAGAAACTTCTAGATTTAAATTCTAATTCTCAATAGATTATATTATTCCAACATAATCACAAACAATGATGAATTGACTAGCATCGTTAAGCCATGTTTAGGCCTACACCAGAGTTGTCAACAAAATGTTGTACACAAACAGTTTTCTTCAAAAAATTTGTAAATTTTCTCTGTAGAATACAAGTAAAATGATATTGTGTTTTTTTAAAGAAATTGGCAAAAAATTATGGAAATTTGTTGAAATCTCAGTTGACAAAACTGTGGTGTAAACGTTGCTTTATCATCATGATCGTCATCATTCATTATTGACAATGAATTTTTCAACTGCACGGTTACATAAATCGAATTTCCAAAAAAGAAATAATTTCCATGATAGGATGCATGATTCTAGATGATGAAATCAATCCAGACTCGTTTTGATAAGGAATATGAAAAAGGCTTTTCATTCAGATGACAGTTTATTTGAATGTAGTTTGGACACACTTCCATGATGAACTCTCGTGATAACGAAATTCACGTTAAGAATCGGTAGATATAAACATTATTCAGGAGTTGAATGATAAATAATTTATTTTGTTCCATATTCTGATATGTTTACGGCAGTTCAACCGCTAGATTAATTCCTGTCTATTCGGACTCACAGATAGGGAAATAAGGTACATTACTCAATCATAAATGGGGTACAGTTAACGGGAATTGGATTAACGAATTGCATAAAAAATAAAAATAAAAGAACAACATATTGATGTGTTGTATTATATTATGTGTGGCTTTATGTTAAAGGCTGGATGGAAAATAAGTACCTCTTTATCTTGCAACAACATCATTAGCCATTAAAACAGCTAATAAAATATTGAGCAAAACGAATTTTATTGTTAAATTTTAAACTGGCGTTTGGTTATACATCAATCCTACCATCAATCAACATTATTATTTCAATCAATATACGTGTTTTTTCTATATTCAATACACTGCAAATTTATTTATCGTCATCATCAACATCATTATAATCATCAACATGTTCAAGCGACATTACTTGAATCACATTCACACACAACAGTTAAGCCCGCCCCGCACACACACATCGATTTCTGCCCATACGATATTTTGCCGTTATTAAATTCCATCAGATTAAACGGAACTTGACTTGAAAGTTCTTGTGAAGTGAAATATATAATTATTAAGCAATTAGTATTTTTATTTTGGCAGGAATTGACTGTATATATAAATTTATACTTTCAATTCACTGTTGAAAATAGTATTGCTTCAAATGTTATTGTCTTTTTATCAGAAAAAAAATTTATTGAGTAATGACTATGAGTAGCCTAATATTTGCATATTTATGGTGTCTGAATTATGGTTCATTGACGGCACCACAATTTCAACATGACAGAGTTAACTAACAATAGCGTCATACCGCACCTTCAAAACTACAACCGAACAGGTGTATGATTAGCAGACAGAACCGAATCCATTCATCAGCATGGAAAACATTCCTAACGGCATGAACCTCCACTTTCACCTTGATCAAGCAGCTATCAGCTAGTTAGCTCCATTGAATTACGTATGCAGACATCATGTTCTAACCAGGGAAGCAGAGCACAAAATAGAATAAAAAATATTTCAGTTTTTTGGAATCATCCAAGTCAGTTTGAAGTTTCTAAGAATACCGTATTTAGAAGAAGCCAACAGTTAATGATTGGAAATGAATGTAAACCTAATGCATTGCCTTTCTGCTGAAGGTAAGCATGATTATTGATATTGGAATGAAAGCTAGATGAAATTCTTATGTTTTTACAATATTAAACTATAATCAATAATTGTTACATCTGCTTTCGACATTACCATATTTTTCATTACATTTATGTATTTTGTATTCATGTACCATCTATCTAATTATATTCATCAATATTTTGATTATTGTAATCAAATATCATAATAGAAAATAATATATCACATTTTGAGTATTTACAATATATGGCTAGAAGACAAGAATATCTTTTTACATCACAAATGAGCGACAAAGAACGTTTTAAATATTTTATAGATTGGACTGAAAGAATAGCATTTGGAATAATATATTTTAATTTGTAATAATTGAAAAATAATAGATATTGAAAGCTCTTGCACTACTCTTATCATTTTTTCATATAATTGATATTAAGGGCTATCAAAAAAGTTTTACTCTCATGTTATTTTCTTATGAGTATCACATCAAAGTCGAATCAAGGACATTTCATGATACTTGCCAAAGATTACAAAACATCTACAACTATTGAAGAAATATTTCAATTGATTGATCTATTGTAGCTCATACAAAAGCTTAAGGCTTTTGGAGGTTGAAGTTCATATTTTATCAGAAAAGCTGATTGGAAGATAGCCTTTGTTTATCAAAACAATTTTTTAATAAGTTTTTTATCATTGTAAATCATAGGTAGGTAGTTTAGTTCGATTTTTTCTACAAAATTGTCAGAAAATGGATTAATTAAATTTACTAGTTTCAATTTTTTGTAAATCAGCAATGTTGATACCAATTTCTTCAAAAATATCTAAAATGATAAAATTTCAATAGTGTTGAATGCAATTAGTCAACTAAAGGAATAAACATTTGTAAATAAAACCCACGTTTACAAAGAATTTGGCTACATGTCGTACAATAATACATTCTTTATCATTTTACATATCATTAGACATTCAAACTTTTTGGGATGAATGATAAGATGTCAGAAACGCTATACTGCAGGATTAATTGATAGATTGGATTAAATTCTATATCTCTATTTATTCAAACAGATACACTGAATGATTCGGTTGCATCATTTGTAATGAGTAGCAATTTATTTCTACAGGAGAATGCCCATAGGGATGATTATTACCATAGCTATAACGTTCCATTAATAACTATTCAAGTGTATCAGCCTGATTATGACGAATAAGTGACTTATCCCCCTTATGAGGTTGACAGGTTGAGGGTTATTTATTTATTGCATTTATTGACAATCACAAATCTTTATAGTATAGAACAATATGATTGGGAGAAGACAACAGGCATAGCCCAAAACTGTCTTCCTCACAAACTTTGACAAATAGAAGTTCATGAATAGAAGAATGAAGACTGTCAAATTTTAACTCTGTTAAGACTAGAATAAAGAATACTTCATAATGGAATTTACTTTGAAGTATCCTTCAGACCCCTGAATAAAGTGAACTCAAATTTCAAAAACCTATTAAGTTCGTAGGTTCGAACTCTATTCTAGAGTATGACGACATACCATAAGGAAAGCATGCCCTCTAGAGACCATCGACGCTCGAGGTGCTCCTCAAGGCAGATTCCGCTCTCAGGTGAAGACGACATGACGACACACGTGTGCTCCTCGAGTCACTCACACTCGCACGCGAACACTCGCGAGCGCGACGCACGGAGACAGCGGGCAGCGACTCAAACTGGCAACAACTGAAAACTGAACTCGGCGGCCGCAAGAGAAAGCCAAGTCATAATCACCGTCATCATCATCATCCGACGTTGCGGCTTTCACAAAGCAATCCCTTCTCAGCACCCCCCTCCTCCCACTCTTCATCTTATCACACTGCCTCCTCGATGGTGTTCGTAGCTTCGACGGTCACAGAAATGATGTTCTGGCAACATGCGATGATATCAAGCGCTAATGTTGAAGAGTACGTTGAGAACTATGGACATGATATCTTGCTGGATTGTAAAAAGGAATGTTGGAGGTGTCAAGGATGGACGCAAGGTTATTGAACCAAGACTCGAAATGATAGGCATACTTGTATATTTCGATTCTTGGATTCAGGTGAAATACTGGTTAGTGGTAGAAATGCAGGACGCCATCCCATCAACAGCGAACAAAAGTTCCTCAAAATGTGACATGCATTTGCATTACCATTCAATAACTTGTTTTTGATAAGAAATAATTTGAAATAATTTTTCAGTTCCCTGGGATATTTGAATATTTGGTAAGGTAGAATAGTCTCTATAATCTTATTGAGAAGCAGTTTGTTATAGAATAAGTTTTTCAATTACTGATTTTATAATGGAATTAAATTTCAACTCAACAGATACAATATTCTATTGTTGCTGTTGACACTTGATCTCTTAGTGTTTCATGGAAATGATTGTATTAGGAGGCATATAATAATAATTTTAGAAGTGTAGAGAACATTTCCTAGACTCAAATACTGATTAAACTATTTCAGTTCAAAACTTGACTAAAGCATTATGTTTCCAAAGACGACAACAACGGATTAATATATCGCTTATATATTATTTATACAAGTTATGTCATTGAGAAATCGACCATGTGATGTAAATGTGAATGATTGACGGAGATCCATTATTTAGGCAACATTAATTCTTTATAATATTTATGGCCAGTGCCGTTCAACTGTAGGATATTCTATCTGAAGCAACAAGAATTAACACCTACAATAAAATAATACAACTAAATAACTAAATACATATGTTTATTGCTTCGGATAATGCCAAAGTTGTATCTCCAACAGTAGGTGGAAAGCATATTTGAAATGTTGACTAGGACGATGTGAAATACTAAGACAAAGGCCTATAAACTGGAACCGAATTAAGGTATCATACGAGTCCGTAGTATGAAGAACGATAGAAATGCCGTTGGCACACATGTGTGTTGTGCAGGAAGCCATTCAGCCCCTGCGGAAACTTTCTCAATGAATTATGCAGATTGTACAGGTGGCTCAACTCACAAATCTCTGACTTCCATAGATTACGAACTTAGAAGTTTTTTTCAATGGATTCAACAACCTACTGTTTTGGAACTGGTTTACTTGTATTAGAAGTAATTTCAATAATTGAATAGTGACAGGAATATTTCTAAATGAAATAAATTATATAAATAAAATACAGGTCTAAAAACAAAATATATATAAACTTGTAAAAATTTCATTTAGTTTTGAGTTTGATGAACTATCACGAGAAAACAATTTATTGGCACGATAAAAGCCACGAAACGTAACTATTTCCAAGGAATATTATGATAATATGGTTTGAGTAATAATTTCAACAATACTGCTGAATTTAATTTATTATTGGAATTATTAAAACAAATTTGAGTCTCTTGAAAAATATGTTAAAGCAAGAAATCACAGAGTTATTATTTTTAAGAGAAATCAAAGTATTTGCTATGGCTTTATTGTGCGTAGTTCAGTAACGAAATTTTCTATTAGTTGACGTCATACACGGCTTAAAAACGAACAATAGTATATTCTTTTCATTCGTTTTATTGTTATCAATCAGATTGGCGGCATGAAACAATAGAGAAGTTCATTCAATAAACGGAGCAAAAAACTTGTGAATTTAATTCATAGTGAAAATCTCAGTTCAACGTCAACCTCACTGGCCTTGACATTGCACAAAACGCTCGCCATTCGGCATTAGATATGCAGTGTTTCAAATTGCAAATATAAATAGTAAAATAGACAGATAAATTATTTCGTTATAGGCAACGGAGTCTTCAGAATAACTACAAACTATGCAAAGATGGAGTACATAATTAATTATGAAAACTCATTTGATTTGTGAATTTTGGTTGTAGAATATAATATAATATCTCGTTTCATTTTTATCGATTGTCAGTTCTTCCTTATACAATAAATAAATATTATTATAATACAATTAGTATTGTAAATTAAATTTATTCCACAATAATGATTAATTATGAATTAAATATTATCAGATTAGTCTTCTTCAAGTGATGTCTAGGAAACTTGGAAAATTATAATATCTATAGACCCATGCTATAACAATACATTATACATTACTGGGGTATAGTTTATCAAAGGCAAAAATCTCAAGGTTGAATCAGTTTCCTGAGAAGACTCAATACAAGAGCTGTACAATTCAGCAAGGAATGAAGAGGAAACATGTGAAGAGCATTGAGTGCATGTAGTATAAATATAATTTTGTTTGTTTTCGTGCTAGTTTTGAATGTAGATCTTTTTTATAGGTTTTTGAACACAATTTGAGTTACGAATTCAATCCAACATTACAAGTTACATTTAATCCAACTACAGTAACTATATTACCCACAGTATGGCCATTGGAATTTTTTTCCCGCCGCCGCCATGAAGATTCCAAATATTTGAATTTTACAATGGAGCTTATTTATGGGATTATAAGTAAAATCGCTTGCTTTTACTTATTAAAGTATATTTTTGTGATTATTAACTTCGATATAATTTCTTTCATGTTTTTTCTATATTCTCAATATAGTTTTGGAACTTGAAATAGTAAATCGTAGATAATAGCGAGTAAAAATGAAAGATAGGTAACGTAACCTGAAAGCTGAATTTCCAAAAAAATACCATAAAACTTTTGAAATGTGTCATGATATTGTAATACATTTTGTTCCATTGACAAATAATAAAGTTCTCATATCTATTTCTAGAAGCATGGTGGAATTCTCATCACAATAGATTCCATTTAAATAGTTTGTTTCATTCAGCCAATAAGTCTGACGAAAATATTGTAAAGCACAACATTGAATATAAACTCTGGAAGAGCCAATTATTCTAGCCATAGTACTACTTGATGAATTTAATAAACATGTAAGAAATTGAAAAATATTAACCATTATTGTTTATATTAAGTGATATTTCTAATCTTAACCACTGCTCGTGGTAATGCAACTCGAAAATCATATCAATAGCTATTGTATCAACATGTTATGGGTAGGGTACTCAGTACTGAAGAGAATCAATCAGGGAAGTCAAGACTTCTTTAATCAGCACTTAATCATGGTTGAATATTTTATAAAATGTTATATTCAATTGAGCCACAAAAATTATTTTGAAATTGGATTATTTGAAGTTCGATCCAATAAATGGGATGAGGAAATACACAAAATTGAAATTTATCTTTCTACATATTTATATAGACCACTGGTTCCCAATAAGTTGTCCGCGAAAGCTCCAGAAGTGATCCGCGAGGAGTCCGAGGGCAGGAATATTGATGTTTTAAGCTTTATTAGTGTTTTTTTAAAGTTATCTTTTTTGTCTATATTAAAGTATAATCAATTTCTCTTCGAAAATGATACATCAAACTCATCTTAAGTTCATATGTTTCCAATCAGTATAAGTCATAAGTTCCAAATGTCTAATGCTATAAGATGCTATAGGACTTAAAAGTCTAATGCTAATAGTGTGTGTCTAATGCTAAAATGTGTCTAATGCTATAGGACTTGAAAGTTTGTTTGGAATCTTAATGGCGGATTTGTACCATGTGACCGAGCTAACCAATCAGAAGCGTGACAGTCAATGGCCATACTGTGGGTAATATAGTTACTGTAAATCCAACTAGTGCGATGCACAGCGGCATGATAATTCTTTCGTATGGAAATTGACAAAATGGATGAACATTTAGTAACACAGGAGAATTTGAAATCTCGCCGAGTAAAAAAATCAAGGTTGATACTCACAGATATTTGATAATACAAGCGCCATTTAGTTGAGACGACGGCAGAGAGGTGGAAACCCTGAGCTGAGCAAGACACTGAACGCGCACATCTAATCGAAAAGAACATCCAACCAGCAACAGACGTACGCAATCATAATTTGTGCGCCGGGTAAGACGACTTGCCTGGCCCTGGGACCTGGGTCAACATTCCTTGTCCAATAGCTTCTTTTCCTCATCATCGTCGTCGTCATCAACATCATCAAAAACAACTAAGACACTAAAACACAATCTTCTCTGATATCAGGACCATCAATTCATTCATTTTCTTTTTTCAACTTGTAAACTTTCAACTTGTTGTCTTGGAGCTTATACAGTCTCCTTTGAAAATATTGCATTCGATATTTCCGAGCTGAAGCTAGCCTGTTAGCCATCGACCTTGAACTGGTATGTCTGCCATGTCATTATCACACTTTTACTACGTTCAGGCAACCATATTGTGTAATTCAGGAAAAATCACATGTATCAACCGGTGTAAAGGGAAGCTCTGTAGTCGAAATGAATGAAGATCAACAATAACTCTATTGATGTATTGTCATCGAGAAAAGTATTTATAAGAGTGTAGGGGTGAATTGAATACAAAGTGCTGGTTATTTCTTCATTTATCAATCAAGGCAATTAAATAGAAACTGAAAAAATACAAAAGCTCCAAAAGAAAAAAGTTTAAAAATGCTCATTCTCTAAAAATAGTTGGCAGAAAACTTATCCCATTACTTCAAGTAACCAATCATCAATACTATAAATAAATCGAAGCTATATCAATCAAAACAATCGTTGAAAAGCAAACTCATTCAAAATTGACAATGAATTACTGTAATTTGAATAAAAATTTGGGTCTAGATTTTACCAAACCATTTAAATTTATTCTGGTAATCCTATACTATTAAACGAGCAATTTCTGTTTATCCTACACTATTAAACAAGCAACTTCTGTTTATATGCTTAGATGTTTAGATGTTTATATGTTTGTATTTCACCGGATCTCGAAAACGGCTCTAACGATACTCACGAAATTCAGAACATAGTAGGCTTATAATATAAAGATACGATTGTACTAGGTCTCATCCCTGGGAAAGCTCGCTGAAGGACATTAAAAGGATAATTATTATTGATCCTTGGAAAAGCAGCTGATAATAATTATTTCGTTGTCTGTTGGTGATGGAAGTGAGTGAGCGAGTTCATGTGTGTGGGACTGTGTCAAAATTATGACTCAGCTGTTGTACTTTTGTAATCATTCAATCAGGTACTTAGTGCCGGTTGCAAAAAAGCCGGGTTATTTTCAATCCTGATTAATTCCACTACATTCATCTTTTTGAAATGGTCTTCTCTGATTTGGTTCACGTGAAGCTAATCAGGATTAAAATTTAACTGGCTTTTGTGCAACTGGACCTTTGTGAGGGAAATGTTGCATTCCTCTGGGAATTAATCTCAATTTACTGTGATTGGATAGAACATTTCTGTATGAATGTAATTATAATTTCTTCTTTCGTAATAAATGTTTTATGCTTTTGTACTCCAGAGCGAAGCTCGGTCCCCGATATTATGTTTAGATGCTTTTATGTTTACATATATATCTGTATGTGACCGGATCTCGAAAACGGCTCTAACGATTCTCACGAAATCTGGTAGAAAGTATGTTTATGATATGAAGATTCGATTGCACTAGGTCTCAACCCTGAGATAACTCGCTGAAGGACATTAAAAGGATAAATACGTCCTTGGAAAAACAGCTGGAAATTTTGTCGTCTGTCGACACCGTAATGGAAGAGAGTGAACGAGTGCATGTGTGGGATCATCCAGCTGATCTCACGAGAAGAAAAATTCAGCAAGAGAAAATTATTTTAGTTTATTTCTCTTTTTTTTAGAAAACATGTTTACTTCAGAAAGTTCAAAATAGTAACTAGATGCTGTTAGTGTAGAATAGTACAATATTAACAAATATCTTAGCAAACATAGTACATAATTCTAAATCGAATCCATAGTATATCTATTTGTAATATTGATGATGTGTTTGTTTTTTGAAGTGTGAATAAATTGTTATTTTAATGAGTGATAGTAGCTTAACCTAGATTTTGTTTTGGACTATAGTATAAATTTAAAAAGGGACAGTTTTGGGCGTAAGCCTGTTGTGCCTCCTCATATAACTGTGAAAATAATTGAACAACTGAGAACATGAATAAATAAATATAAACTATAAATTCAATCTTTGGTTACAAATTTTCTATGCTTTTACACTCCAGAGCAAAGCTCGATCCCCCAATATTGATAATTTATGAGTAAGTAAGATAAGCAAGTCAGTGAATACATGCAAAAACCAAACTCTAAAGTTATGACATGAATATATTCAATAGAAATATATTACATTCTAGAGCTAAAGAGCTTTTTCAGAATCTTAGTCATCAAGAGCATTATTTATTTTCCATGATCTTGAAAATTTGCAAGAAATCCAGTTGTCGTAGTATTAATGCAAACCCCTTTTCCAAGAACAGGAAAATTAAGTGGCAAATTTCGTATATCGAATGCAGCATGTCTCCTGTGACCGCCCCTGATTTGTGTCAAGTTCTCGTATCATCATTGAGATTTGTATCCTGACCTGACTCGTTTTAGTTGCTTCAAAGACGTCATTCCCACAGGTTGTGGCAGTTTTCCGCATTACAAACTTGCAAGTATTCAAAACAGCTGAGTTTGTGACGTAGTAGAGATTGATTACAACGGTCAATCAAGAACTCCTTTTGAAAAAGAATGCAGCCCCTGACATTGAACTGTTGAACAATATGCATCAACACTTATTTCTAATTGGAATTATTTTAATTGAATAGAGTTTAATAGTTATTTGTATATCTAGAGTGAAAAATACCGCTTTTTCTCCCAGAGGAGAAACATTGATAACAATTATTTATCAGAGGGTGAAAAAGCATTTTTCACTCGTGATGTACACAAAATTTTTCCTCCAACTACATTTTTATAAAGACTGCAAATAAAATAGCTTAAAAAACGTTCGTGACTAGTAACAATGTGTTACGACATAACCTAAGAAGTGAACAGCTGGCTTGTAATCACAGTTCACCGCCGACAGCGCTATGCGCTATCTGTCGGCAAAAGTTGTAACAACTCATAACTACAACTATGATGAAGTTCCAGTTTCAAATTTGATTAGTTTATGGGAGATATTCGTTGGCTAATATTTAGAATAACATGATTAAAGATTTTTCATGTGATCTTTTCAATAGTTGTGAACCAAAGTTGTTTTCACAGAGAAAGATACGGTATTCAGGGATAGTTCACAAAAATATTTGAATTTATTATACTTGTGAGTTATAATAATAATACTTTTTGTGTAGTTGAGAAGTTGATATTGTGGTAATTATTCATATTGAATGAAAAATACTAAGAAATTGTCAAAAAACCACTGAGTTTATCAGAGATTGACAATGGTGTAGTAACCGAAACCGGTCTTTCTAATAATCAATAATTCAGTGTTTTTTTGACAATTTCTTAGTCTTTTTCATTCAATAATAATAATTTATATTCTAGGTGTGACATGACATGCACTATTGGATATATAATTATTTGGTCAATTGATTTTCCAATGAAATCTTAAATAGGAAAGAAATATCAATTTTAAACTCTGTGTTTTTTCAATCAAAACGTTTAGACATGGATCTTTTAACAGAAAAATGAAAGACTTTCAAGTCTAATAAATTTTAAAAGCATGAGAAACAGAAAGATAGCTTTTTCTTTGAAAAATTTACATTTCCAACTAATCGTGAATAGCCCTGGTAAGACAGTTCACAATAATTGTTCAGCTACGTGCAATTCTGGCTTACAACGCCACATTACTTTATCCTATTCTATTAAACGAGCAATTTCTGTTTATATGTTAGTATTTTACCGGATCTAGAAACGGCTCTAACGATTCTCACCAAATTCAGAACATAGTAGGTTTATAATATGAAAATTCGATTGCACTAGGTCTCATCCCTGGGAAAACTCGCTGAAGGACGTTAAAAGGATAATTATTATTCATCCTTGGAAAAGCAGCTGATAATATATTTCGTCGTCCGTTGGTGATGGGAGTGAGTGAGCGAGTTCATGTGTGTGGGACTTTGTCAAAATTATGACTCAGCTGTTGAATTTTTGTAATCATTCAATCAGGTACTTAGTGCTGGTTGAAAAAAGCCGGGTTATTTTTAATCCTAATCAATTCCAGTAGTACCATCTTTTTGAAATGATCTTCTCTGATTTGGTTCACGTGAAATTATTCATGATTGAAATTTAACCGTATTTTGTGCAACCGGGCCTTTGTGAGAGAAATTTTCGCATTCCTCTGGGAATTAAACTCAATTCATTGTGATTAGATAGAACATTTATGAATGAACTATGCATATTATTATAATTTCTTATAATAAATTAATCGTAATAAATTTTTTTATGCTTTTGTACTCCAGAGCGAAGCTCTGTCCCAGATATTTTGTATAAAAAGCTTAACCTTTTTAAGATCATATGCACCATCTACGTTCAACGCTAAACCACGTTTACTTGTTGATATGGTTGCATTCATCATAATGTGTTCCATTCGGGGTTAAATCGAACAGCTGACATTCCTCCGTTTAAACGGAGTATCTGCATACGGGTCTTAAGATATTATTTCATCTCGTCAAACTTTCAGGAAAGGGAAGGTGAGAAGATAAACAGACTTATAAAGATATTAGATTTGATAGAAATTGACACTTATTTTCGTGTTTAATCAGTAACCTCAAAATATTATTATCAAATTTGGAAGCGCTAAAATTGCGATCACTGAACTCCTTCAGCCTGCACGTCTCAAGATAACAGCTCTAAATGATTATTATAATTATGCATAAGATAATACACACATTTTCTGTGCTATCGCTAAAATAATTCTGAATTTCCTACCAATGTTGGAGAAATATTATGATGTTATTTATTTATTTATAAATTATAATTATGTGGTTTAGGAAGACAGAATATAGATATCAATCACACATTGAATATTTTCCTAGCACTGATACCTAGTAATTATATTAACAAATATTCTATTTTTTTGATCACAATTTCCAGGTGGAGTAGATGAATTTTCAAAATACAATAATTATTATTGCATGATACTTGACATTATTCCACTAGGCCTATTCATATTTTTTTTTTAATGCTGTACAGTAAGTTGAAAACTATCAACATTTTAGAGAATTGTGACAATATTAACAGGAATCTCAAAAAACTAGATAAGACACTTGAATGAAATTTTATAACAAAATAACTATTCACAGTGAACTATTCATTATTCAACTCTCCATTATGAAATTGAAAATTGGATTCACACTAGAAGAGTTTTTTTAGCAATTAGCAGAATTCAAGCTGCAGAAATGAGGTTTCTGAGGAGTGTGTTTGGTTGCACCAGGACGGACAGAATCACAAATTAGGAAATACAAAGAGTTTCATCTGTTACCCCTCTACATCATAGGATAATAATAAATGGAGTAAACTGGTGTAACCATTTTAGAAGAAAGCCTTCCGGAAGAATTTCTCTAGAGGCTTAATATTATAAACCTACAGGGGAAAATACGTGGGGAGGCCGAGGAAGAAATTGGTAGGTACTGGGACAGGTTACTCACTAAATCCATTCCCTGAAGTGTAGATGATGAAGTTAAAAATGTTCAGCATGTCAGAGATATGTATTGTCAAATTCTAAATAAATTATACTGGAAATTATGATGAATCGTCATGATATAGAAAGATAAGTTGTAATCTCAAGTCTATTCGAAGGTGTTTCATTACATTTCAAATTTCATATTACAGTAAAAACTGTGAGGAGGTTCTTTGAGTGAAAGAGCATTCAGTAGAAAAAATAGGGTCTCACGTACTCTCTTTCTCAGCAATAAATGCAGATAAAACTCACTTGTATCAAGTTTTATAATTTTAAATTATTCACAAATATTCTGTTATTTCTTTTCAATTTCTATCACGATTAATGAGAGGATATCAATATGAGGGATATTTTAAGGATTATTTGCTCTAATAATTCAGTAGGAACTAGAGAAAACTTAAGATTGTTCTATTCTATGGTAGGAACTCTTCAACTTCCTAACACATGAAACCATCATACCTTGACGATATTGTACTTTGCACTACAAAAGAAGTTCACAGCGTATTCATTCACTCAATGTAATGCATCAACGCAAGTCCATTTGAGCTTCTAAGGTCTGAATATTACAACAAAACACGCTAAAAATCTTCAAAGATAATGAGACAGATGACAATACTGACAAGGCCAAACTATAAGCTATTCTAAAACCAGGAGTCAAGAACTCTAAATGCAATTTTTCCATCCACAAAGTGCTAATCATCGCCAAATTACGTTTGCGACACAAATGCCTTGAGAGCAGAAGCATTAACCTCTAAAAACGTGAACAAAATCGGTAGATGAAATTAGAATGTTCTTAAAATTTAAAAGGAACATGAAAGAATGAAGAAGCTCCACATTACTGTTCATAATCATGAAAGGCTCATTATTTTCAATAACAAAAGTGATTGAATAACCTGATCTCATATAATTGGAGTGGCTTTAGAATTGCCTTTCCAATTACAGTTTAATTGTATTTCTAGACAAGTTCCTTTTTTGAATGGTTAAATTGGTGATACGCAATCAGAAGTATGTAGATTACATGGGCCGTCTTGCTTTGCTGAATTGACAGATATGGATTGCAATTTCTAACGCAATGATTACAATATTACAAGGTTGGTGTTATTTCATTATTATTATTGTCCATAGACAATAGATACTAAATTTGAAATACTAATATTTTTGGACAGAAAGTTTTGATGTGGAGTGAAAAGTGAAAATGACAACCTGATTTCGAACTGATATTAATCTAAATTTGGAAGAGGAATATTAAAGGGATCGCCTGTTTTCTTCTCTTTCAATTTGATTTTAATTAAATTTTCTTCCTGGAGACTGTGCCTGGCCTTTTAAAAGATAATTTTGAAGAAAATTTTTAGAATTTTAAAAGTAGGCCGACACATCTAGAAAATACCTGAGTCTATACCGTACTTAATTCATGCAGGTGAACGGGCTCAAGAATACTTCAATTAATCTTGCCATGCCTGATTTAATAGGTTTCTACTATAAACTAACACTACACTTTGAAATAATTGAAAAATACAAACAACTTCAATAAACAATGGCAACAAAAATCGGACAAAGGAAACAACAATTCCATGTTACTTTGACATTCTTCATCTGATTTGGGGGCGCATTACCATCCCTCGTTTGGATAGAAATACGTCACAAAACCAAACAATATCAGTCATAAAATAACAATTTAATTTAAATGCAAAAACTCGAGAAAGAAAACCCCGTTGAACCCAATTTTCGTCGATAATAACCCATTTCATAAATTTCAAATCCCCACTTTTGATTGACATTCTTGAATGAACCTTTTGTTTCACTACACTGCACTTTCGTTGGTCTGTACGTTGCTTTATCGTCGAGGTTATGGTACCTTGTTTTTGGCGGTGAACTTTTACCGGTTGAATTTGGCTTGATGGTGACGTCATCTTACGTTCCAAGACCTGTCATCTGAACGGGTGTCTTGAAGCGTTGTTTCATAAGGTTGCGGAACCAAAGGGGTGGTACATGAAGTTGGTTTGGTGTCACACATGAACCTCTTAGCGGTTATTTGAAGGAACAATTATTCGTACATGATGAAGAAACACAATTAAACTTTTCAGGACATGGCACTACTAGAAAATTTAAACTTTAATGAAAATAAAACTAGCTCCTACATTAACTAATGATATAAACTTACCCAAAAAGGGCGAAACAAAATGACTACATCTTCACTCTCGTAGTGCTCCTAGCAAAATGTCCTCCGAAACTTAATCTGGTCTCTCGGCTGGGGAATTGCCCCACTACTGTATTTAGAAACAGGTCTCCTATTGGGCGAAGGGAATCAATTTGACCAATCGTCGCGTGGCTTCTAGAGCCTTAGGACCAAATAGTAACTGCAAAATCATTATCTTGTTAAAATTTTAATATATTGCTGTTTTACTCCTTATCGCACTCTATGTCGCGACAGGAAGGCTATGTTTGAGAAATAATTCCATAATCTACATTCCTCGACGACTCGGAGCCACAATTTTTAAATATCTATCCTGGGAAACTCGAAGTCATGGCTGTTCATAATAGAGAGAGAAAATAATTTATTTCGCTAACCCACTTACAATAATGGCTCTAGCCTTTGCGTTTTGAATTTACTTTTATAACTTGGGAAAAGGCCTGAATTAAAAACAGTGCTCGGCACAAGACTCTTGACAGAGTATAGAAAATCGTCAAGAAGGGCTATTTGTCCAAAAAATAAAAGAATACAAATAAACATATATACATCACATCCTACAATGTACTTTACAAAATTTAACCCTACCAAAAGCTTCATTCTCAATCCCTAAATTCTTGAATACTAAGGTATTCCCCTTTTGCTAGATATTTTTTCAATAGCTTATTGAAAATATCCTTATTCTCATTTTCTCTCAAAGCTGACGGCAGTTTACTCATTAATTTAATACCCATATAAGAAGGCTCTTTCTCATACTGAGCTGTCCTGTGGTATTGTGTAGAAAATTTACTCTTATTTCTTGTGTCATAATTATGTATATCATAGTTTCTTATAAACTTTTCATCTCTTATATACATAATCACTTCGAAAATATACAGAGGAGGCACTGTTAGTAATCCTAGATCTTTAAAATACTCTCTAATGGCTCAAGACCTTTTATTGCTCTCACAGTTCTCTTTTGAATTCAAAAAAATCTATCTAAATTTTGGAGACTGGAGCCGCCCCATACCAATATTGCATACCGAATATGCGACATTATGATGTACATGTCGAGAGAGTTTTTCCAGTACTTAATCTTGAAATCTGCCTGAGTGCAAATAAAATAAATATCATTTTAAAGATAACTATTTTGTACATATGGATAAGTATATATCGGTATTTTTGTAAAGCAGGAATTTTATAAAGTTTGAGAGGCGCCCACCCTTCCAATCCTAAGGACGCAATCCCCCTGAAATTTAAAAAATGCAGCTCCTACCCCCCTAAAAATCTCGTCAGTAGTCAACACTGTGACCTCCCCCTGTGGTCACCTCCCCCTGTCATCAACTTCTCACAACTTCTACAGGAAACAAAAAATGGACGCCATTTTAATGATGCAATTTTCAGTAAATAACCAATTTGACTACAAGTCTTTCCTCTCTGATTATGAAAATGGTATTATTAGAGGTAGGCTACCCAATAAAAGGAACAAATGAGTTTCGTTAAAAATATATAACAGATATTCCATATATACATATAACAGATGTTACATATATAAATATGTAACAGATATTCCAAATCCTTCATACTTCATTGCCCAACGCTGTACATATAGGAAATTAATGATAAATTGCATTTATTCAAATAATGAAGTTGATTTAATTTGAATTTTCGTTTAATATAATCAAATCAAATCAAATCATTTTTTATTTTGACAAAAAACACAACTCAGTGAAATAAAGATATAAACTTCTTTACAGATATAAACTTACAGTTACTTCCTGTTAAAATAAAAATATTACTTGCTAAATTATTCTCAATTTGTATGCAAGTAGGAGGTCAGTGAAAAAAAGTTTTTAATGCTACGCTACATTCACACACACACTCACACATCTTTCTCTTCCAAGTTGATATGTGCGAAAAAGGTAAAAGAAGTATTATAATAGAATGGGAATCAGATAATTACAGAAAAATAACTCTCAATAGTTTCAGGCAGACATCCAGTAAGCCATTTTGATATTTGTTTTTTCAAAAGTACTTTGTTCTCAATATTTCTTATATAATCAGGTAGATAGTTGGAAAATTTTGGCCCCAAAAAGACAAAGGATTTCTGAAGAAAAGTGTTATACACCCTGGGGTGTCTAGCTAAATTTTCTACTACTCTTCTAGTTCTGTATACATTATCATTCTCGAACATTTGCCGACTTCGATTGCCTGATAACATGTAAAAGGATGTTAAGACTTTGAAAACATATTTATAGCGCAATGGCAAACAATTGAAAAATTGAAAGATAGGTAAAGAGTGTTCGATCCTTTAATAATAATTATTCTTATACATATTATTTACACAGAAATTCAGTGTACAGCAGTTGAGCACCACATCATGCAATAGCATGTGAAAACTCATAATTTCTGCATGAAATGACTGTGTAATGTATGATAAGCATTATAAGATTCTAAAATCAATTGAACCGGTAAGGATTTATCTCGTCACATCCGCATTTCTTCATGATTAATCAAGTTGCAGTATTCTAGTTACTATTCAGTATTTGAAGTATATACTAGTTCTCATTCGACTCTACCTCATGTAGACTGATATGGAGTTCCACAAACAAGCATTCGTAGACCTAAAAAGCTAAAACCCAAATACAGATAGCCGTTGGAGGCCAGTAATGACTGGATGCAACTAAACGGAGGACTTTCCATGTACACGCAAACACCCATGAGTTTGTCCTATAGAAGGCTAATCAATCAACAAGGAAGAGAAATCTATAAGCCTATCCTTCGTAGAATACATCCACCAAACTAAATTAGTTATAAAAATAGTCAGTCCAGATGATAATGGAAATTAAATTAATTATTGCGAATACTGTTTTAATATTCACTTGATAGCTATATTTGGACTGCTGTATAAATTAGAATTGGAACCGTTTTTGGCGTAAGCCTGAGGTACTCTTCTGAAAGTTGTGTAATTCTGAATGATTAAATAGATAAATAGTTGTGGTTTTTATAGGAACTATTATTTTCAGCGTTTGAACGATAAAAGACTTTTTGTGCTTTACTTTCAAAATGTTTTTTTCAGTCACCTCCCAGAAACTTATCAAGATCACTTGAACAATGCCAAAACTTATTAGTTTGCTTTTAATTGATTAATATTTACTACTGTACTGAAAGTTATCCTTTTCATAGTTGCATTTTCAAATAGAAAACTCACTTATAATATTGTATTCTTCCCATTTTTTTCAAAAGAGCTACGATAGATTTAATGATATTATTTATTTGTAGTAGGCTTATCATAATCATACATTCAGAATGAAAATCATGTTCCACTATTTTACATACTATCCCTAAGAATGACTTGTTTGGATCTTGAATTTAAAAGGAAGATGCAGTGCAAGTTGAAGTGTCTATAAATACAGTGTATGAGTTAACAATACAGAAGTGATTAAGTACTTACGATTGTTAGTGATAGCTCGCCATAGCTTTGAGAACCTAAAACTGGTTTAATGTAGACTGCTACCGATTGGGAGTCATATTGAGTATTTATAATTACCTGAAACAGTAAAATAATAAATTAGATTCGAATTCATACTATTACTATCTCTCGACAAGAACTTGACAATTTTTGTCGGCATAACCGAAATTTTCAGAATTTTCTTGTTACTTGGCAATTTTCTACATTTTTATCCTAAAATAATTGAACCAAACATAGTTATTAATGTATCAGAGGAGAGTCTCAAGGAGATACTCAACTGAAATTTGAAAAATGCCCTTCTTATCCTATTTTTTAAGGAATCTCAGTTTGTGTTGTAATAAGACATTACGTTTTATTAATGGGTGATGAATTATCCCAGTAATTAGATCTAATCTTATTATTTGGATTTCACTCTCATTGAAGGATATCCAAACAATGAAGATATGATTATTACATTTATGTGCTACTTGAAAATTTTACAGTTTTCACATAATCGAATAAGTAAGATATTGTAAAATAGTTAAAACAAAGTAAAAAAAAATACATCGAACAAAGAAACTTTTGTCCCGTATTGTAAATCAATTTTACATTCATGCAAACAGTTTTGAATCTTCCAAAAACTCACATCAGGGCTTCTTAATTTTTTATTTGTAAAACCTTAGTATACCTTAAAACTTGTGTACCTTAGTACCCTTTTGAGAACGTTTGTTCCAAGTTCCAAGGGAACAAGTTCCAAGTTCTCAAAAGGGTACTATGGTGTTAGTTTTGAATTTATATAAAATATAAACAATTTACAACAACTTTCTATGAATAAGTAGCTATTTTCATACGTATATTCACAAGGAAACATACAAATACAACGAACTTAATTTTGAAAATGAGACTTGATCAAATAAACCTAATCATAAAAAATTAGAAACATGTAAATTGTTTAGAATAATAATCATTCATATGAAAAAAATTCAGGGTTTGGTGAGTGATTAATGTAACATCTTTACAGGTTATTGTGAAAATAGTATTCAGATTTCTTGAATTTTCCAGGATTAGGCTATTAAACACTTCCTTAAGCACTTTGTCCACTAATTACTGATTCTTTGATCGTCCCACTAAGATTAGAGCATGCAGTATTTATATTTACAGAATGTTATATGTGTCATAAAACGATGTTACCTCCAATGCATCATTTTAATCCCAGACAATCGTACAAAATAATAAAAGTTATAATGTAAAAGATGCACGAATATCCTAAAATATTCACAAATCAATTATTATTAGTATTGATGGGTGTTAGCAAATTGATTAATATTTCTGATTATGATGATTCCGAGTAAGTTTCTTTACAGTCGATGATTGGTTTATTAATCGATATCAACATGATCTCGTTTGACCAACTTGAATGAGATCTGAAATCACTTCAATTTTCACAGATATTCTCAAATCTTCAAAGACAAGGAAGTAGTTTTAAATGTATGTATGTGGGCCACATATCTCATCTAAAATGGATTAAATCTTGAGCTGATGATTGACTGCCAAAAATGAGTAGGAATTTCAAGTGAGAATTGAGTGGAGAAATAATTCAATCAGCACCATGTCGACGAATATTGATGTTGCCTTTACTCCTATATCAATTTCTACATTTGAACAATCACAACTGACTCTTAAAGGCCAATAATTGACATAGGTGTAGGTGTTGATGTAATCATAAGGTACGAGTAGTTGAAGCTATCCAATCAGGCCGCAAGTGACACGATACACCAGAAACGAGGCCATTGTTCGAGACTGAGCTCCACCTCACAAAATCACCTCTTATCCAAAATGCTTCCTGTAAGACAGACAGTGGCACTCTAGGTCGTTCAGTCACCATTGTTTTATGACTCACTGATGTTCCTCAATCCCTTCTACTACAGTTTTTACACTTTTATAAGTTAATAAGTTTTATAAGTCTCATATGATGTAATTTAAGTTTGAATTGTTTCAATTATCTTGATTCTTATATCGTTACAAGTTGCAAATCTTATTTTCTGATTTGAACTTCAATTACCAATAATCCCTGTTTAAAAGTTTCACATTCTTATATTGCTACAAGTTAAATTTATTTAACACATTCCACATTCAAATATTTAAAAAAGCGTTGACAAAGATCGTTGATCCACTTTTTAAAAGAGTTGATTTCCCCTTATAGGGAATTGGAAATTAATCTTAATAGGGAATCGAAACTTATGAGTCCAATTGGACTATCATAATAATATATTCTATAAAAGATGACCTATTTCTCCATCAACGATTTTTTATAAAATATTTGAGATACTGTGATGAAATCCTTAATCCACTCTCAGAGAATATGAAAATAGGCGACATAGTTGCCAACTTGAAATAATAACAAATGGTTTTAAGCTATATCAACAGCTAACCATGTCAGTAAAAAAAATAATTATACTTATATAAAAGCCTAAGCATGATATAAAAAATGGAACAATTATAAATATGGACAATATAGATATTATACAAAGTAAATGAATAAATTTCCAATTTTCATTGGGTTTACCACGGCCATCGTTTTAACCAACGTTTTGTGAAATTTCAATGCTATGTGATTTTGTAGAAGATCCTAACTTGGATCTATTTTGGAAAGAATGATTTGAGAAAAATTGGTGATATCAGGTATTAAACTTTTCATGAGACCATGAAACAGTTGAATAGCTTTTGAAAACGAATAAAGGTAGTAATATACAAACTAATAATAATAGCATAAATGAAAATTCAATTAAGTTCTCCAATGTAAAAAATTCACATCCACTAATATAGCACTAGAAATAATATTAGCCTATTGTTTTTTGAGATGTTAACTATAATATTTTTCACAAGCTAAGCTTATCATAGACATAGGTATTGGAGGAACACAAACATATCTGTGTTTTTTTATTTAAGGCTTTGTTATTAATCCAATTTCTTGATATAGAGTTTTAGATGAAAGCAATATGTTTCATATTTGCAGTAAAAATTAAATTACTGAAGTTTTCTGAACATGATATACGGTAAACAGTTCAATAAGATACATCTTTCAATATTGTTCAGTTGCAGATGGTACAAAAGTAGCTCGATGCAGAAAATTCAAAATAAATGCATTATAGTGAGGTCTAAGTTAGGCTATAATGGCAGTATTTGATTATATTATAAATGGTGTTGTTTTCCTTGTCTATCATTCGACAAAGCAGATAGCGCTATCCTTTCTTTCCCCATAACATTTCAAAATCGTTTTAAACAATGCAGAAATATAATGAATTGGCAAAATATTTATTTGATCTCAATTATAAATATGTATTAATTAATCACTAGAAAAAACGGTATATGTTCTTGATGAATGAAATATAATTGATTATTTGAAACTTGAATAATAATAGGCCTACATCAGAAATACCAGTATCACCTATCTTCTTAAGAAGGCAATGACAAGGCAGAAAATCGGCAACGCAGTTCAATCTTTCTCCACTGCCATTATAACGTGGACATCACTATAAATGTAGCTATAGTGAGGTCCACGTTATAATGGCAGTAGATAAAGATAGAAGAATAGCGATACCGATTCTCTGCATTAATTAATTATATTTCTACACTGTCAAAAACATAATTGGCATCGTTGTGGACCTAGAAAAGGATAGTACCACCGGCTTTGTCGAATGATAAACTAGGACAGCAAAATCAAAGTTGAACAAATACTGTCATTATAACGTGGACCGCTCTATATATAACTCTATTCAATTGTTTTTCTGTTTGGAACAGAACTGCCATCTAGCAACGACTAAGCAAATTAAACTTCTCATGCCTACAATCACTGAAGTAAGTCGTTACAAGCAAGCGCAGCCTAGGAGAGAAATCAGAAACTACTAGCAGAAATGGAAGTTCCTGCAAAGGAAAGCTTGAAGCGCGCGCTTCGGTTTTTATATTTGTACTTTTCTTCTATTATAATTCTCTCAGTAGAACAACCGTAATAATAGTATTTGATTTGATACAGGTAGTATTGTTATAATCACGATACCAAAATAAATGCCTGTAAAATAAATAACTTTCACTTCAACTACAAAGAAACATTTACATAATTCACAATTCATCTAATCTCAATTCATTAAATTTACGATTTATGAACAATTATATTTGTGAAAATTCACTTCATTCACTTGACTCCAGATAATTTCATTATGAAAAATTCTACAATACAATGAATTGTTATAGGTGGGTGAAATAATAAAACAATCAAATAATAAAGTTATCACATAGTCATCATGCCATGTTATAGACCACATGCATTATGTGAAATGAACAATCTTCTTTACTTTTTGATGCCCTCATTTTACTTACAATCCACAATACGAACAACAATTAAAACATTCACATCAGATGATAACCAACATAATGTAACATAACATACATGAGAATAAATTTGACACAATTAACCTACGTGTAGTTAATTACTACAAGCAACTGTTAGATACCTAATGGTTGAGTAGTATTGCTGTTTTATAATACTCCTAGTTCCTTGTGCAATACTAATATAAGTTATAATTGTATAACAAAACAAACACAGTAATAATACACAGTACTTTTATTATAATAATAGAATACCCAGTTACATGCTAACAAAATATTGGAATAATTCTAGCAAAGTTATCATTGTCAAATTAGAGTTGCTAAACCAAAACTGTGCAGGTAGAGAGTGACATGATTGTGTATCCGATGTTATCTACAGAGCTTCAGTTTCAAATCTGTTGTGTGTTCTTTGACTTCAAATAATTTGGTGAGAATATTGAAATAGGTGTTTCAAAACCAACTGTAGGCCTAAATATTTAGACAAAGTAAGTTGAGTAATGGTTATTGAATACTTCATCTTGGGATGGTTTAGAGTATGTTTATACTAAAGATAAAGAAAACGGCACATGGAGAATGGTTCGGGTTCTATGATAAAAATCATATTATTTAGGATCATTTTCACTGCTTAGAATTTTAGTAGACCCATTAATAGTTTTTATTAAATGATTGGATGTAATGCAACATAAATAGTGATATAACGAATGTTTTAAACAAAGAATATTTATAACATTCATATTACTCTTATTGGTGGGGAGTCCTTGACGGAAGTCCATCTTGCCTGAATATATGATAATTTAGTATATCAATGAACATCACGACTGTTATATATCAGCCAGGACCGACACAATTTGAAAAGTAATATTGATTTTTGATATAGGATTTGAATAGCAATAAAATAATGCTATGTTCCACTAACACGACATTCGTCATTGAAATTATTCAAAGAGACAACTGTCTGTTCACACATAAAGTGATCCTGATGTCTCGGGTGCACACAGGGGATTGCAGACTGCGCCCTTGAAATTCTTGGAGGGAGGACTCAAAATCAAAACTTGAGGAGTTCCCAAATAAGGTCAGCAGTGTTTAAAATGATTATTGACATTTTTCGGATTTCCAATTCAAGGAGGGTAGCATCTAATTTTTTCAAATTTCAGGGGAGGGTGCGGCCTTGATCTAAGGGGGAGCACCCCTGCTGCAATTGTTGTGTTTTGAAATGTAGGTTGACTAATTCAAATTAGATAAGTAGGCTGTATTATAATGGATTAATATGTACATTGAATAATGATCGGACAGAAGATTCATAATATCCAAGTTAGATAATTGGAAGACGAAAGCATTTCTTTTTGTTTTACTATGATAGAACAGATGAATAATAATTCAACGTTAGAGCTTTATTTTACTAATTATCATTTCTAGCTCATAACTTAACAGAAAAGGTCAATATGAATATAATGTTGAGGGTAGGAAAAAAGTATGAACTTTAATTTGGTAATAGACTATTGTGTTTCATCATACCATTAAATACAGAAGCCCTGTAATGAGTGCTAACAATTAACGTATAACGAGATTTCGCAACAAAAATTGCGAAATTGGAAATTTGGGGATGTCTAAAAGATGGGGAAATAGATTTGAAATAATGTTTCTAATTCATTATTTCTAATCATACTATTTTGAAAACTTGGGTGGTATGAATGGTTCGATGCAATTTCATTGATCAATTCAACAATTGAGTTCTCAATCAATGAACTGGTGAAGTAGCTTTAACTAATATGTTTGATAGTGGTGAGTGCGGTCTAAGTCATTTCACGAATGCTCTAATAATAGAGTTAACGAACTTATAAGGGTGCATTAAACTTTCTATGGACCTATAAGTTTTGAAGAATCGGCTATTTACAGGTGTGAGAAAAAAGGAGAACATTATATAATTAGACATTTACTACTATATCAAGGCTACAGTGACAAAACATTGCATACAAACATTACATCCATACTATTATTTACAAGTGAAAATGCCTGTGCTTCAAATGTCTTTATTGAATCACTACTGCACACTACTGTTGATTGAAATAATTGTTATAAATTAACAAAATAAAGCTGATTGTGCAATATCAAAAAATATTTCACTACTGGTGATCATAACTATAACTATTGCAAGTGGAGAATTTAAATGGAAAGTGCATGAATTAAACAAAAGAACACATAACAGAAATGTATTTGGAAATCTACTGCAGACAAACGAACACACAAACACCAACTTTTTGTACCTTCTCAGACAGGCTTCATAGTGGGTTTCCTTAAATCCTTCTTCGTGTGATGCCACCAGTAAACTAGAAAACATAACAAATCAGATCAATTTAAGTTCTATATGTATGGAGTTTCAAATATGTAGCTCGTTTACTTTTATTGACGTCGCCAATAGCCTACGTTATCTGAATGAGAATGCTGATACAAATTTTCTCACTCTAACAGTCAGTCATGTAACCAAAGACAATAGGAACTGTACCATACATTTGTTTGATTGAATTTATTTATATGCCAGTATAATTTCACATGGAGGCAGAAACGTTCCAACTGAAGGTGTGTAAAACGATACTTTCATTTCTACCTCCACCTCAAATATAATCCTTCCTCACAAAATTTGTGTCTCGTTATATAACTAATATTACATACTGATAACGTTTTCAAGCAACTTTCAAACAATATAATAGAAGAACAAATTTCTCATTAAATATCCGCAATACAACCCAGAAATATGACAAAATATTATAAGAAATTTTATTCATTTAATTTCTGATTGGATAAAACTCATCAATATAACAATATTGAAGTTGGCTATATGGGAATGCCACAGCGGGGTTTGATATAAGCATACTCCGTCCCTTATTGTTATTTATCTAATCAATCAATATCACTTCAACTTATTTAAATTACTTCTGCCTACTCCTCCTCCAAACTTCTCTCCCCGGTATTATAAAGTTCGTAGAATTTCAAGATCCAAATGGAAATAGCATTTCCAAGAACACACAGGTATCAAACGTATACATTTCAATAGAGTAAACGCACCAATTTAGTGCTTCCATCATATAAAGATCCTTTTCGCGTTTTTATATAAGACTTACTTATACCATACTCAATGCTGGTACTCAAAATAGGAGATCAAAATAGTATTTAATTTCTTATGTCAGATTACAAATACAAATAAACCTTTGACCAATAAAATTTGATAAGCTTTTATTTGTAAAATCTCCAAGAAAATTACATTTCTGAAATACTTTCAATTTCAATGAAATAAAATCCACATGAATATCTGATTGAAAATACTTTCAATTTCTTAATTGATTATTATAATTTATTACAATTTTACAACATCCACAATATGCATATGCAATATTATTTAAACTGAACAAAATTTTAGATACCGGTACACAAATTACTGATGTGTTGTTACGAGTGCATATCATGAATGATTGGAAATCATTAAATAAGGCAGTGAGGAAATAACAAGCTGAACCCAGTTCCTCTCCCGAATTTCAAAATATAGGTCACCCTAGAAAATTATCACTAAAATTTCAGTTCAAAGAACAAAACTATAAACATTGTACTCAGAATTTAGAATTGGAAGTTTGAATAATTGCAAAAATGAAAAAAAATCTGTTAATAATGAATAAAAACTTTTTTAACATTGTATTAATCTATAAACGTTGAGCCTGAAAGGCATGAAATAGATCATTGAAATCTTTTTCAAGAGTACTCTTTGAACTCCAAAGAACTTATTGTATTATAAATTGTAAGACACAAGGACCACCGTCCCTGTTGTGATAATGGATGTATGGATGGGAAAAGCAGTTCAATGAGTTTTCAATTTAATATCTTAGTTTGACGTTGAATAAGATGAAAAATTCCGGAATCTAGTTAGTCTGAATAAGACAAAGTGCGCAGAGGAGGGGGTGCAGCAATGCAGCAGCAGCAGCAGCCCATAGGTCAAGGATCGGGCGAGCGAAATGGGTTATTGCCGTACTTTCATTAGCACCGCCATGCTCTATTCGGCAACTATCCAGGTTGTGAGCCAAGTCCAGCTCCAGCTCCAGAGAGATACAAGGATCAAGGACAATCATGAGCCAGACAAGGAGAGTGTTGGGACTTGGGAGTTGGCTCAGCTTACTTCCAGCAGAGAGAAAAGGAGAGAGTGAAAGGACATTCGTTTGTCTCTGCTTCCAGCAAAGACTGCCGAACAACTAAATATTGCCAGCAGGTGTCAAGACGGGCAATGACAAACTGCTCAATTAGGCAGACGCCCGCCCGTCCAACTTACCACACTAATTATTCATAGCTGTGATTTTTTATTGCGTAACTATATTTCAAACTTGTCAAGTACCGTACTGTTCCACAGCACCTCACACCTTAAATTTTATAATTTAAAGTGTCGTGCATCTGAAAATTGAACTTTGTAGAGTGAAAAGAAGAATGGAATTCTCATTTGAAAATTACTTTTTCAAATTGGAGTCAATGAACTCAAAGCACAGAGTTGTTACTTATGTCTAGTTAAATGGAGCCCGTTACATTTAGAAATCACCAATTTCTACTTTTGGTAAATTAGTTGGCAGCAAGTTTTTGAGTACAGCAGGAATCATAAACAAAATAAGTTACACTGAACATTCTTGACTTAATTAGGCAATAATTTTGTGAGAGATTTTGTTTTCAAAATAGCCAGGTGCCAAGTGTGTTACTGAAATGATGGAGAATTAAATATTTAAACTCGACTTTCTTTTTTTATTCACATTCAAAATTTATATTCTTCTGATAATTTTATGATAGGCGACTTGATGTAATCCAATTATAAAGAGCCATAATGAATATTTTTCATATATTATATCGGTAATCAACACCTCCTCCTCAAGTTTATTCACTTTATTATTGTTTATTGGTTTGAAAAAATCATAAAAATAAAAATTTGATTCATGACAAGTAGGAGATGTCGGATGACAAACTTTCAATTATTATTCATCAAAAGACTTCTTTATAATAGAAATAGGCTACAACGTACAATGGATGAAAAGATCAATTATTTGTTGAGTTTGCATTTAATGTACGACTGCACAGAGGTTAGGTTTATACTAAGAAGAAAAAATCAACAAATAGGCTAGTATTTATAACCAAGTGTAATCAATTCTAGTTTAAAGGCAAATTATCTTCAGGATATAGCAGACACAAATGAATCGTCTTGTAGAACCGGTTCATTTGATAATGACATTGCAAAACTCGAACCGATTGTACAGGAATTGAAAATAGCAGCCTTACATCATTTAAAATACACAGCTTTCAGTTCTGTAAACGTTATAATTTGCAAGTTGGAATTTGGTAATGATAATTGTATGCTGTAAGAGCTCAGTCCAAAACTAGAAAATTTCAGAGAAATGCAAGACACAGTTCTAGTATAGCCTAATATAACTTTTACCCATTCAAGATTTTGATGCAGTAGAACCGTCAGTTACAAAGAGAGCTTTTGCATCTACAGTATTCAGGATACTGTAGATGCAACACTTCTTTGTAACTGACTGTTCTACTGCATCAAAGATCAAACTCTTGCATGGGTTTTCAACAACCGCTTAGTGATTCTTATGGAAATGTATTGTTCTTGTGATGGATGTTATTGTGAAAATACATATTGTATAAGGCCTATTCAAAGATCCATTTTTGATATTTCATAATAAATTACATCTAGGGGACAACCGTTCCAGTATTCAAAACTGAGTCAAATCAACCCTGTTAGACAAGTTTATTCTATGCTTCAAATCATAAATATTGATATATTCAATATTGATTGAATAACTTACTCACTAAATTTGATTCATCCTGCATTTTGCATTTATATGATAATTATTAATATATTTCACAAAAAGTGTTTTTTATATCTCACTACTTGGTGACTGGTGAAAAATCCAACCTCTCATAGGTCTATCTGTTCATTTTATCTGTAGCTATTCACGTAAGTCACTAGAGCAAGCACTATATTTTTAAAACCAGTATTTTTATTTCAGCTAGACTAGAATTATTATTGTTACTGAAAGCATATACTTCATAAATACAGAACAATATGTATGGGCTTTAAAGATATACATTTGCCTCTGTATTACAAGGTATAGCATATCAGATACCGTACAACAGAAAAATTGCAAAATCATGAGAATAGAATAGCATAATCAAAGAACTAAGTATTGAGTGACTGAACACTTATTTATTTATTAAAACCAGTTATGGTCTTAAAGACTCGATTTATTATTCATATTTATTCATTGAAACCAGTTAAGCCCTATTCTTGTGACTGAGCAGTGAGCAGGCGGCGCATATTTAGTCAATGTTGAATGTGATCAGCGTACTGTATTTGAGAAAGGCCTCGTGTCTGCAATGCAAAAGGATTATAAGCGTAGAGCAAGAGAAAGGACAAAGACAAACGCAAATCGCTTGAAACGTGGAACGCTGCGGTATGAGGCTGTGATAATTAATTCGCGCAACTATAATGCTGCAACATTAGCACAATCTGTCAGCGACTTAGTAGTGATAAATCGTGATTTATCCGACTGTGTTAACGTATCGGGCTTGATAAGCTAGGTCTTAATGGTGGGCGACATAATAATAATTCTCTACCTCGCTATGACATTCGATTGTCAACAATATTGATACTGTTAGCTCCTTTGCTCAATTCTCGCATTGTCTCTACTTTCTCTACAAGTAGGACTACAAGGTTCATGTATAAGAGTTCACACACTTCTATTGTCTCAGTCCAAGGTACTGGAAGATATTTTTCCTCAATCATATCCATCGAATTTGATTTGGACTGCAATAATAATTGGATGAATAATATAAAGTATAATAAAACAGTGAGCTACAAGTTTTGATTGAAGCATCTTTGGTGCTTAGTCATTTTACAAAACCCCAATGATTCAATTTTATTATTATTTAAATTAATAGTATCATTATGAATTTTAAAAATTTAATCAGCTTTATGCGATGTTATAATGTCATTATTGAATCTGAATCCAGTTTTTCAACTTGAGCGTTTGATTTGCGTTAGTCTTTGTCTTTTACAAGATAACACAAAAATGTATGAATATAAGATATTGTAATAAGTTTATGTAGAAATAATTTGATTTGGTGTCTCTTGAATTTTCCAATAAGAAATTTAATTCGAGTGTCATTGAGTTTTTAGCCAACAACACATAAGTGGAACCTTTCTGATATGGTATTTTGATATTTTTATGCAAAAAGTAACTTAATATTATTTTATAATGATGGTGATGCATTTTATTTAATTGATTTTTTTCAACAGATCAGTTTATATTTTTCAAGTAACATTGAACCAGGCAAAACCAAGCCAGTTGAAGAATGCAGGCCATTGCAGGAGGGATGGAGGGTAGCAGAGGTTACAGAGAACGGCTAGCTGTGACCTGAAACGTATGAACAAACCAACTAATCCACTGCAAGTCTGCAAGCTTCCCGACTACTCTATTAGTCATTCTGTCTCTCTCGCGGTCTACGTGTATCTACCCACTAGTACATCTCTCTTGTTATGTGCCCTTTAAATTGGTCCCGTATTTTCATGTCAAATCAGAGCGCAGTGGGTAGGAGTGGGAGGAGTAGAAGCAGAGCCTAGGGCCAGACGCTACAAGTACGTAGGTACTTGGAATAAGTAGTCGTGTGATGTCTAGCGGTGTAGTGGCTGCGGCTGCGGCTGCGGCATCATGCATCAGACATCAGGGTCCTAGAACTGGATTCAGGTGTTTGGTGCCCCCCCTCCCCATCAAATAATCTCCCCGAGGCCTCCGAACGAGTTCATTCAACCGGCTGTTTGTCTTTTCGCGTGTACTGCAAATCTGAATATTCTGGGGGGTTCCTTTGTGCCCAAATACATTATCAAGTAAATTTGATACTGAATACCCACATACATAATACTTAAGGCTAAATGTTTGAATAGAGACTTGAAGTTCCCTTGCATTCGATTCACTTCCACATATGATTGAAAGATGAGTTTTGGTATTCTCTTAACTAATATTAATTCAGATTTTTTGTAAGTATTCTTAATCTTATTTCATGTCTATATGTATATATGACATATACCTTGCTTTCAAATGACACTCTCTGTAAACTCTAGTAAATCTTCTTTTCTTGCCTTTGGATAGAAACAAATATGTCAATTTACAGTATTTAATTGATAAATTTACCATCATGGAAAGCAATTTGTTTTGGATTGGCTTTAGCTGTTTACAAATAATACATAATGTTGATCTACTCCCCATTCTTAATTTACTCGTAGCATTAGAATTTCAAGTTACTTTTTTGAGTTTAAGAGGTGCCGTACATAATCTTATTTCTCAGTTACACTAAGAATCTCAACCTAAATAAGTATGACTCATTAATTTGATTCAAAATAGATATCTATTCAATTAATTCTCATTTCAATCATTCCAATAACTTGGAAAGCTAGTTCATTTCTAGAATTTTACAGTAGAGAATTGGCAAACATGAGAGAATGAAAGGTTTAAGATGATATACTTCATTTATTTACTTACTAATAATTACATACCGCATTAATTTATTTAGATACTTCATTGTATTTTGTACTTATATTGAATTTTGAATTAGTAGGCTACTCAGTGCAATTATTTAAACAGTTGTTGAGTAACTTTTCTATTAATCATGGAGGCTACATTGAACTGAGAGTATGTAGCCAGATATCAGCCTTTTTCCGGTTCCAGGAAGTTTCTGAGGAAGTCAAAAGCACCAAATGGGGCAAATTATCCTGCTTCCTTTTTGTCAAATGGAATGTCAGAAGGAACGCATCAATTGCAAGTTCACAGCATGAGAGAAGATGAGAGGCCAGGCAGCTCAGAAGCCTGTATGCGCCCACTGGCTCTCAAACCACTTTTCCACAGCATCCATTTCATTCGGAGCAAGCCACAAGAATTTCCTAACCAAAACTATATCACTGATTGGTTTTTGTTTACCGGCATCAAGGTCAATGCCCTCAGTTCGGCAAACTCGATCTACAAATTACATTCATCTAGATACAAAGTAGATAATTGAATTATTTTCCAAATTAATGCGACACAAAATTTGTGTACTGTGATAAATCAGTCGGAAAGATAGCTATCACAGATTTAAGCCTATGTTTATTAGCCTTAAGTTTTTCAAGTATGTGCTATCAACCGCTGCTGGAAGAGTTATGGGTTCGAATCCCTCTAGCGCCTGGTTGTTTGCTCATGTCCTCTTGGGAAAAACTTATTGAAGGCGAACTTGGAAAAAAAACTTTTCCCAAGAACTTGTTCTAGTTTATAGTATTTGAATTCACTAAAATTGATTTAGTTTATCTCTGTTTGAACTGAGAATAACAATAGAAGCATACTGCCTGTTTTCTCTATAAAGTTCAATGAATTGTATTGAGTGAAAGTGTATTGAATGAATATTAAGTATCAACGAATTAATTTTGTGAATCTTATTCCCTTGGATGCATCATTCCAACTTCATTTCCTATCAATGAAAACAGAGAAAACATCGTGTCATACGTGGCAGAAAGCTACTTGAATTTGAATGTTCAAACACAGATATTGAAATTATCTATAACAAGTATGATTAAGCTGTGTTTACACCAAAGTTATTAACAAAATTTTAATAACTTAATCCTTATAGATTCTATTAGATTGAACATAACTTATCATACACATGATGATCATATGTGTTAGTCAAGTTTCGTTCAGTCTAATAGAATCTATTTGGATTAAGTTATCAACATTTTGTTAATAACTTTGGTGTAAACGCGGCTTAAAGCTAACGATGCATTCACTAAAAAGATTACAAACAAAATTGTCTTGAAAATTTATTTTTGATAAAGTACAGTATAAAGTATGAAGACGTGACCAAATGTAAAAACAAATGTCCAACTTATTTGTGTTCACAAGACACGAAATATTTCAAAAATATTGTCAATTCTCAATCAAAGGAACATCATTAACACGTTCTCATATTAATAAATACGAGTACATATTCCCATTAGTATAGAAACATTTTTTTATTTTGTTTTAATTCTTTCTAAAAATTAATGTCCAAGTTATCAGTAAAACGTACAAAGAATTTCAAATAACTTTCTGTATGTCTCTTTAAAAAAATAAATAATGTTATTTTGTGAATTTTATGTTTAAAACAAATGACTAATTCGTCTGATTTCAATATCATTCTATAATATTATGTACTGAAATGAATATTAAATTAATAATATAGCCTACTTATGTTCACTTCGAAGTAAGCTATACGTCTTACAATGTTAATATCATTCTGTCATTAGAGCAAACTTAAAATTTTCGTATATCATGATTTTCGATATGGGCTATTTATTGTCAATAATTACATTATGTTTATTATTATAAATTAATAATTATTAAATTATTTTATTTGCTAATTCAATAAGTCATTCATTCTTGGAGTCAAATATAGTCAGTAAAGAAATATTATATAAAAATAAAGTTAATCTTGAAGACAAGAAGTAAAATATAATAATTTATTTCTCACTTCATTCGATTACAAAACCAGTACATCCAGATCAAAAAGGATGATTATTTTGATGAAGGAAGTCGATCCTACTTAGCGAGAATTTAATTACATGGAAATTTATTATTGAGATTGCAGATATCTCAGACTGAATTAGTTGTGTTCGGAATAAGTTTCAAGTTCGAAACAAAAAAAATCGTTTAAACTTAAAAGCAATCAGTGATAAAGCTGAGTGCGTCATATCATTGCCAATGATCAATGTGAATGCATTGTTTATACAGGTTCTCTTCCCACAATTTATTTGCAACTGATTCGGTTAATTTCTCACGAAAAACAATAATCTGATAAACAATCTTCCCTTCACAGAAGAACATGGTCAAGAGCCAAGCAAAGTGAATCTGATTACTTGGTTTGAAAATACTAATCAGAGTTTAATTTATGCTGGAAGTTTACTCCCTGGATTTCGAGGGTGCTCAAGGACTCTTGCATGAGTCTCATTACATAATAACCCAAGAACTTAAAAAAAAACAGAACAATTTGCTTGATTTAAAAGCATGTCTTAGCAGACGACTTGGATTCTGAAATTGTAACTTAATCATCAATTTTAAAAACTGAAATGGTTTTTATTTTTATATTCGGTTATATTATTTTATATATGGTTTTATAGTTTGATATTCACATGTCATCGAATATATAGGTACTTAAAAATTAAATTTTGTTTATTTGCATTGTTCAATATGAGACCTATAACACAGATCATCAGCGAAAGCACCCGAAAAAATATCAATATCTAAATACTTTAATTCTACTGCTATCAATAGGTATCAATAGGTCGCAACCGACTCCACAGAAAAAGTAACTGTAACAGTACTAGTACCGTAGGTCCATAGCAGGATTTAAATTTCACTCACTTTAAGTACAATGCTCTTATTAAACAGATCTCTTTCATTTGGACACTTGATAATGGGATGAACACTCAAAACTTTGAACAGTCTTAAAAGAAAATAAAAGGATTCCAGTGATTCAATTCCTATATAATAAAACCATTAAGTAGCCCAGTCAAAATAAATGATAAATATGCTATAATTCAAAGTATTTAATTTTCTCTTATTATTTTCTCTATATACTTTTTATCCTGTATACTAATTTCCATGACGTTAAGAAGTGAAGATATAGTATAATTGGCACCAACAAATCATCTCTATGCAACAACAGGCCAATGTTGATGTGCATTGCAAGATTGCATCACTAGGTACTACAAAATGTATCACTCGGTGCTATTCCAAAGCCGATTTTGAAATGAATTATATTACTGCAATACGTTTTAATATATTTTCCCAACTAATATGCTTAGAACAGAGCATAGAAGTCTCCAATTTTCTTCTCCTTAATGATATCGAATTAAAGTAAAAATTGTAATACCCTTGTCCTTGAGAAGAAGAATCCTGAGATTGAGCATCAACTCCTTTTTTAAGAGCATCATCTCTTCTCACACTGGATGGGCGGAATTAATCTGATGCAAGCAATTGTACAACTCCACCTTACCATAACGTTGTTACTTCTCTAATTCACAATTTGTATCCGGTGATTACGCCTCAAATATTCACAACAGACACTTATTTCTAACAACAGCGTCTTCCCACCTTAGGAGATTATATATATAGCACTTGGAACGGCAGTTGGAGTGCAAAAGCACTGACAAAAGCATTTATTTGAAGGATCTTTTGAATAGGAATGTAGGTGGGCGCTGGCCCTGGCTGACACATTTGTCCAAGATAATGCGAGTTTGTTAGTTAACGAGACAAGCTCACACAACTTGCAAGTTCCAACCCTTACTCATTTGAATACGTTTTGTAGACGTTTGTCTCTCTGCATTACCGTGCTCTGAACTTAAATTCATAGTATACTTTCCACTTCCAGTGTTCAATACCATTATCACTCCAATTCTAAAAACATTTTCAACTGTATTTCATGAAATTGTCTTTTATTAATAATTATTAATATTATGTCTATTGATACTATGCTATACATTCATTGATATTAATGCCAGTGAACTGAATGAAGTGTTCCAATTTTTTGTTTAATCCTATAGATTCTCTCACAATCATTGAATTTATTTTGTGACTGAGTAAATAAATGGAATAGATAATTATTTTACAATTCCAGAAATTATATTTGAAACATAACAGTAATCTTTGAAAAAATCAAATTCGAAAACACGAGCATTTCTCTAATGGAATTCCGCGGGTACTATTTGAAGCCAAAAGGAGATACTACATAAGAGAGCGTCTGTGTTATGATCAAACTTTTACTATGGGACTCAAAATTTTACTATAGGACCACACTACGATGATACAAAGTAGATGTAGCTTCATTAAACATTTCTTTGATGAACCGGGCCCTTCATGTTTGTAAATACTCCAATCCAATGAGTGTGAAAACAGATCTGAGATCATATCTTGAGCATCCTATCCAGTAATCTATTAGCGGTGGTCACTGCGGAAGAGCAATATGTAGTTGGGATATTTAATTGGATGAAAATGTTGCAATGCGTCACGACACAGTGATTCTTGTAGACTTGATGGCGCTGAAAGGTCAAGAGTGTCTGCCAAAACCGGTTAAATATCATCTTTCTGGATCGGCCGCTGAGGAACCCGATGAACTCTGTTGAGAGCAGAGCACAGCGGCCACCGGCCAACCATCAGCCATGAGTCTTGCACTAATTTCACACAACTCTACAGACCACATTGCTAGTCCTGTGCGATCAAAGCAGCACTTGCAATACATTTCAATTTCTACCAAATTGTAGAAGGGTTCATCAATATCAAGCCACACATTATAATAAATGCGACTATACCTAGACGTAATTGTAGATAAGCGTTAAACGTAGATGGGGCATATATTATGACTCTTGGACAAATAATAGATTCTCAAAATTTTGAAAAAAATCAATGTTCAAGAACAATGGTTCATTAAAAGAATAGAAAATTGAGTGAACGAAAAAGGCCGGCTATGCCGCATGCACCAGACCGACGTTCTGACAAATATTGTAAAGAGAGAAATTGGAAAAAACCTTTGGATATCGGAACAAGTTCCAGAAATTGAAGCCATGAAATGATGAATAACCCAATCAAAATAAGTTTCATGCATCCAATTCATATGAACTCTTTTGATAAGAATAATCGATATTACACGCTCCACGACTATTTCAGCGAGTTCACAAAACCAAAGTGTGCTACTCACTGGAACAACAAATAATCATGGTTTTGTTCCCTCTATGTTGGCAATATATTATCATCCCTCAACTGCTTACTTAGTCACAGACTTACATAGACAACATCAGATCGAAGATAAATTATAGTTATGTTGTAACTGAAAAATATATATTTTCATCAACAGCAGAGGGGAGATCAAGAATGATACCTACCTGAATGATAAATGAATTGATACGAAATTATTAGAAAATGACGATTTAATAATCAGATAATATATAAAAAAATAAAATTGATAATACACTGCACATTTCTCACAAACTACTAAGTTTAACAGAAGATAAGTATTTAGTTTTTTCGACTCATGAACAAACCGAGTGAAAGCATTGCATATTGTTCCAGTACTTGTGAAAATCATATCAATAAACAAATAATGATCATTTATATTATGTTGCTGAATAAAAACACGACTGAAAGACAAGTTTCTGACTCTATCAATAATTATTGTAATACCTACAAAAAATCTGACATAATCGCGTATTTGGTGCTGAGTGACGTGGCACTACTGGGCACTACATAACATAGAGCCATATGCATCTGGCAAATCGGTTGTCCTGCTCAAAACGTAAAGTGAGATTCACGTCGAACTGTCAGTATCGGTTGAATGGTAGCTGAGATGTTATTTATGAGGAATGCCGACAGTAGGCCTATAGAGTGAATGTCAGCACAGACGCCGTTGGAGCACTTTCAAAGACTACTCAAAACCAGTGACTCAGCACTCAGCACAATCATCCTCACTTGATGTTTTCCACCAATATTTATTGATGTCTACCAGTTGACAAATGCATTTTTCAACACAAAGTAATAATATTTTCAAGATAATGGTTTTCTAGAGACTTGATAGAAGTCCAAGGAGTAAAACAGTACACTGTATTAGTAGAAAAAATACGGCGATACAATATTAATTTAAGGTGATAGTTTTCTAAGGTGATAGAAAGAATACTCGATACTGTAATACACTAGCAAAATTGATAATAAATGTGTCAATGTTTGGGATTGATAAAAGTTATTTAATGAAGCTTTCCTCAAAAGATTCTTCTAATTCATTGTATCAGAGTAAGAAACTTTTCTAACAGTTCCCAGCTCATTATTTATTATCTCTCTTTCAATTTTCCATTATAAATACTGAAATATTAATTAATATTATTTATCCATACAAAATTTATTTGTACACAATATTCATGATTAGAGTTAAAATTTAGTCTCACTTTCCATTACACTTGACCTTGGGCATTTTCATAATAGCCTACTGTACAATCAAATTTTGAAAGATCTGTAAATATAGCGTTTGAAAATTAATTGATAATTATTGATTGTTATGATTTTCATTGAAGAAGACATCATAAAAAATAAGTTACTCATGTGAAAATTATTGTTTTAAAGGATAAATACCAGCAACAGATTGCAAATTCGATGAAACCATAAATTAAATTCGGTGAAGACCGGAATTGGCTGTAACTTTACAGAGTGGTTCCATCAAACTGCTGACCTCCTTGCTCCAAGCTCTACTTTCGTCAACCTGATGGAATTTTGTCCCTTTTGTACCTTTCGATAACAATTCTCAACAACATCATCATCATCATCATCCAATGAACTTTGCACATACTTTGTTCACAAGTCACGTTCTTATAACGATTAAAGAGTGCAAAACAGCTTAATAGGACGTCTTAGAGAATTTTGAAGCCTTCTCTTGAAAAAACGAATCTTTTAAAAGTCGTCTCTTCAAGGCTTTCATTGTAAGATGAGCTAAGACATGTATAAAATGTATCGATAGCTATGAATTATTATGGCCAGTCTAGTGTCCTTATGATAGCAAAGGAGTAGGTTTTCGTTTAAACCGGTGTTCACGGCTAATATCTACAGTAAGAGCCATGTTATATTGCTGATATTATCATTGTATTATTTTTGAATCATACAGGAGAAAGTTTGCCTGCATTTGATGTGAAACGTGTTCTCTGAGGCAAGACAAGTGATGGATGCTCGGTACTAGCAATGCAAGAATAACCTCTTGAGGCAAACTTCACTAATTAAAGTATGTAATGCACTTGAGAATCACTTCTTGTTAGTTTGCAACCACTAAATACCATAAGTTCTAGGGCTAATGTGAACATAATCTAGAAGGGGAAATAACTTTTCTACTTCTAGTTTGAAGTAAACACTGTAGAAAATGATATAATCTTAGTTTTTAACTAATTACTCTATTGTTAAAAGTTATCACATGAATAATTGTTAGATATCATCAGTGAATGAACAGAGAATTCATGGAATCAGTTTACTTAATGCATCCGCTTTTCTAAACCTGAGTAATAAAAACATTGAAATTATTCACTTTTGGTAATTGCTCGATTTTTCACCAGGAAAGGATGCTGTCCATTTGAATGTATCAACTCTGAATGTTCCCACTTTGAAAAAGTTTACAAACCAAGTTGAATAGCTGTAGGAAAAGTGCAGACGCCGGACATGGGCAGGGCAAGTTGCGGACCCCGAAGAATGCGCTGCTCGCTTGTCCGTAATTGTCCGTTTTCCGGGAACGGTCACGGTTGCCCGGCCCGGTGTGTGTGCGTGCGTGCGTGTGAGCCGCATGTCCATGTAGTTGCTTGTTGCGTTTTCGATAATCTCCACTGAGACCGTGACATGCGGCAATTATTTGGAAACGTGCGTTGCGATCTGCAAGATGATCGGATCGTGTGATAGTGGCTCTTGCCCCAAGTCCCAACAGCCTCCTTCCAGCACATTCCCACGCTTCATTACACTTCTCATCACTTTTCCGACATCTCCCTCTAAAACTATCGACTCCTCCTCAATACATATTCATTCATTCATTTCTCCATAATCAGCTGCTTCCTTACTTTACTCATTCTCAAATGTGTTAAAATTTATAATATTGTATAAAACACTTTTGTAATGTAATTTTTTGGTAAGATTAATGTGCATGGTTATTTGATTTTTTTGTTCTTGATAACACCTACATGAGTTATATAATTTTAGATGAGGTGAAATGATGAACGATGCGCTTGGCGTAATTCGAAGCCACAACTGTTCTGGCAGCTTCGATCGAGACTTGATAAGGCACATTATCCAACTGAGAACTGAGCTACCACCACAGTCATCAATATCATTTCAAACCATAAAAATTAATTAGAAAAGAAAAAAGTTTCAAGAAGAAAGCCTGTTGTTCCTATGAATACATAGGTTTTAACAGATTCATTATCGAATAAGAATTTCATAATACAAAAGAACTTCCAATAGAGCTTGGAATAAATATTGAAGTTGATAATTGAAAAACAAGTTCATAAATTTAATCAAGCAAATCAATAATTTTGAAATTATCATGAATATTCGGCAATGAGAGAGGTGAACTATATCAGCGACGATATATGTAACTAGACGGAATGTGACTCATATTCTGGGTAATTATGAAAAGCACCTAATTTATGGTTTTAGAATAAACATCAATGGTTTTAGTACCTCAAAGAGATGATTGATAATTAATCAATCAGTAATTGACAGTATGATAGCATATAAATTGACGAATTAACAGCATCTTAACACAAGTTTAGTGCAGCCACTGTATTGAAAAAAAAGAAATAAAGTTGAATTACTTCAAACAAGAATCTGCTCGATAACCATTCATTACTGTCCGCTTTTTACGTTCCATCTTCGATCGAAGCACCGGTTCAAACACAAAAACACATAAATCAAGTTCATCTTCTGCTCTGTTATTCAGCTTCTTAGGAACGGTTCGTAATTTTAAGGTTGAAAGCTTCATAAATTTCACTCCAATAAACAGCTAAATTCGATAATAATGCCGAATGATCAATTTGCATGGTAAATTTGACATTCGCTTTCTATAAATCACTGCCTCTATTCCTTTCAGTGCTTTTACAGACATATTGCTAGATACTAGCCATCTAGAACTTGGAAGGGATTGAATTTTCAAAACAGCTAAGAATGTATAGTTTAAGTTGAATGATTTATGAGATAATATAAGAGTATTTTTTAAAGTAGTTTTGAAAACAGAAAAACCCTCCAAGATATTATTTACCGTATACCGTACGTATCTGTTCAATAGTATACTTTAGTAATATCACAAAACAATAAACTTATAGAATCAGTTGGTACCGTAGTTAACGATATCTTTTTGTTACATAGTATTGCTCAAGGTTCAACAAAGTGCGAATAGCGGACTCCGCTGACACTTTCATCTTCCGCTTTATACTATCAGATCAAATTAGGAAAATGTATTATCAGATCATGGAAAAATATATTTTCTTGACGAATAAAATATAGTTGCCTATTATTAACTTATAATATAATACTATATCAACGAATAAGATATATACCGGGATGACTTGCTATCAAATAGCATGACTTGAATTATTGATTATTGATTGAATCATGCTACCTAACTAATATCGAAGGCGGTGGGGATATGAAACTTGACAGCTCTGTCGTCCTATCATTTCCACTATAACTTAGCACTTATAACGTGAGTCTCACTATAGCTATTAGGTGATCATTAATAAACATATAAGATGCTACAGACGAAGAAAACTTGTGTTTATCAGTTGACGAAGGCAAAGTAGAAACCGGCAAGCGGCATTGATCTTGAAATTACAGCTACTTCCACCTGAACAGTATCCTTACAGCTCCGATGTTGGAGAAATGTGACAAGAACAGCTAAGGAGCTGAGCTGGTAGCTGAGCGGGCATCGGTTACAAAACTCAACCAGTTCACTAAAAGGCGATTCACTTCAATCTGTCAGCTTTGATTGAATGGAAACATTAATGTTATTTATAAGGAGGCCTGACAGTTTAAAATGAATCTCACTATAGATACAGTACAGGCCTACAACAAATTGGATTTTGGGCTCGATCTTCCTGGTTGTGGGTTTCCTTCACCAACCAACTTCGCATCTCAGAGCATCTTCATTCTTCTACCATGAAAAAATTGCTCAACTTATCAAACTCATTAATTGAAGACTTTCACAATTTTAAATGTTTCATGTCGCATCTACATGTTGGCCCAATCACACTGCGCCAGCGACTAGACCAACATGTGGGCAACGCCAAAAAATGATACATTATTGTGGCGAACAACACATAACAAATTATTCATCATTCATTTATATAATCCATTTTCCTCATTTGATCTCCAAAAAATCACTTTTATCATGTATTATGCTTTGAGATATTGTATACGGTATATGCTATATTTATTATGATGCATAGAATCGAAAATATTTTGTTAGTTTTCCTGCGCTCAGGCTTATGCCTTAGCAGGTTTTTTCCTAATTTCTGTAAAATGTTCTGTTTCTTTTTGGTTTTCTTCAATTATAATAGCCTTACTTCATGTAGTGGTAAGTTAATTTCCAAAAAGTGTTTGTGAAATTTCTTTGTTTGTTATGGTGAAAATAAAATACATAAAAAATTCAGGCATCAGACATGAAATCTCACATTAACCATTTCTCATCGTTCTTGTTCATTAAAACTTGATTTCTTCCTCTTAATTTTATTTTTTTAAATCAATACCGTATCTATTTCATTGAAAGTTATGATGATGATTCCAGTCGTTGAAAGCACAGAATATTATAATTGTACTCTGCAATTTACAAAGAAATCTCCTTCACCAAAAAAGCAGTTGGTTGTTGAGCCCATCGGCCAACTCACCTGAAGTTCTGCTGTTTCTCTTGCAGTTTTGCAATCACAGTCTTTCGCGGTGTTTTGGGGCTGTCATGCAGGTCCATTTCTACAATGGCTTTTGCAAGATGCAAGTCTTCTTCATTCATCTTCAACTGCAGTGATTAACGTAACTGGAAAAAGTTTTTTATTCAAATTAATTATAATATACTTGTAATATTGGAGAACAATGCTAGCAATAATAATCTGCAGTAGGCTACCTATAGCAGAAAACATAACCTTAGTGGAATGTATTACTGTACTTGAATGAAGCAACCAAATCTTAATTTTTGGTATTGTGAGAAATATGATTATAATGATTATTATACGATAATTATATAATTATTATAATATTATATACCTCTCGCCTTGATAGAAAGGCAAGAATTTAACCAATCCAAAGTGTTAAAAGGGAATTTGAATAACTTTTCTATACAAAGATTATTAGCTAGCCCGGGAATCGAACCCGGTACCTCATAATTGCTGGTCAGGCATGCTTTAATCAAAAACACCAAACCATGATAAAATGATTATAAACCTACATCCCATTCTCTTTGACCAAACTGACAATCTCTGAATAGTAGCGATCATTTTATAGGTACAAGCTATAGCGGCCAGCCAGTCTACAGATGGAAATTAATGAGAAATTGCACTTGTTCAAACTCTAATAGATAAATAATAAAGTATTATTAAACGAAAATCCTGGCAATTGGGAGGTACCTTGATAGATTCCTGGGCTGGCAAAGTGGCAAATCATTTTTTAATTGCTGAATTTCCTTCTAACCATTCACCCTGTGGTTGATATTTTCAGTGGCAGGAGTCTAATTCGAAGTGGTGCGATAGCACCATTATTAATTCTCACTAACTGGTCTGTTATTCACACGTAGCCTATATCAAATTTTTGAAACAATTGAATAACAAATATACGAGGGCTATCAGAAAGTAGAAAAAACCAAGTACAGAAAAAAGATTTATTATATACATTTGAAAGAGGAACTAAAATACTATTTTTAGACATAATCGCCAAACAAATTTAGACATTTGTCATATCGGTGAACTAGCTTTGAAATTCCCGTGTCGTAGAGTTCCGCCGCCTGTGACGCCAGCCAGTCAGTCACGCCCGCGCGGAGATCTGCGTCGTCATCGAAGCGCTGTGTTGCAAGCCAAGTCTTCATCTTCGGGAATAAGTGGAAATCACTAGGTGCCAGGTCCGGACTGTAGGGTGGATGAGGGAAAATCTACCAATTTTTTCATTGACATTTGCAACCAGCTCATCACTCACAATGCTCGGTCTGCCACTCTTCTCTTCGTCATGAACATTACTTCGTCCATTTTTAAATCTAATGCACCATTGGCGAACTCCACCTTCACTGATAACGTTGTTTCCGTAAACTTCACAAACTTGCAGATAAATTTCAATCGGTTTATGGTTTTTTGCTAACAAAAACCTTATAACTGAACGCACCTCACAACTGGCGGGATTTTCGATTGCAGCGAACATTTCAAAAGGCTATTGAGACGATACGAGCAGCGCGGCCGACCTCTCTCTAGGACACCTGGATGCCGACTGACCTGCGGAACGCCCAGACACCAAAATGGCCGCACTCGCCCCATCCACCGCTACATATAAAAACGTAATCTACTTTCTGAATAGCCCTCGTATAATATAAATCAGCACCTAGCTTAAAGTGCGGCTAACATTATTTTGAGTGAAATCAGATTTGATTTGGCCCAATATAATGTCAACAGTGACTGCCTTTAGTTTTGCAAAATATATTCTATTCCTGAGAGCAAATTACGTTATTAATTTGTTGGCATAACATTCAAATTTAACACAAAGGTAAATGTTTAATATTATAATGAATTTAATGGATTGATTGAATAACTGTTACTTTCATATCTATACACTTCCTGTTGATCCTTCAGTCTAATTTGAACGATAGTTTTTACTTTTATGAGATGGGCCTTATAGTGTTTTTATCCAACTGAATTCAAAATTTCCAGCTTATAGGCCTATATATTTTTGAACAAAAATTAAACTTTAACGTTCAACAGTAAAAACATAACCTATTTTTCAAAAATGTATTCATTATCAAAATTTGGGGATAGGATAGTTTTGGGCCAAGCCTGTTGTTTTTATCCAATCATATTCATATGATCTTTAATAGCCTACATAACAAATAAATTAATTAAATAATTGAGGTTGTGCACCACGCTTTTAAAAATGTTTCGCTGGTAGAATTCAAATTTAAATAGGTTGTAACTTTATCTTTTAGCTTAGATTGTCAGTACGTTCTAACTAGTAAATCTTGCGTCGCCCCGTCATGTCAAAAACTTTTAGATACTGTATAAGCACAAAGCTCAACTTAACAGGTTACTCAATAAACATGACTATAACAGATATATTTATAAATTATCATTTGAAAATCAAACAAAAAGCTGTTTAACTTTTATGAGTTGATATTAAATGTTAGCTTTTATTTGACTGTCCATGAATAAATCGTTTGCATGAAAATTTGTTATCTTATTAATTATCATTTTGGTATAAGATTGATAAGCTCCCTTCTTTTCTTCAACAAATTTGAATTATATTTTTCAACATTGTCAATCTTAAATTTCTGGATTAACTACTTACCTTCATATCAAATTTAATATTATTAAATCAAACATTACAAGCAAAGAAAATTCAAATAAATAAACAACTAACATGTACTAAGAAAAATAAACTAGCTGATTGAGTATCATTTTACTTTTTTTAAATCAAAACTCTTATAACAAAAAACTAGGAAAAACTGTTTATAATAATTTGAAGGTTATAGATTGTACTGTAAATGACTCCAAATTTTCAGCTTTTATGAATAAGTGAATAGGTCATAATCCTTAGAATATATTATGTAAATATGGCATTATATTTTTAAACCTATTAATTTCTGAACATTAACTTACTGTATAAAAATGGTAAAAACCAACACAAACACTAACACCTGACACCGAAAACACACCGTAGCAGACTACAAACAACAGAAAAATTTGCCGTGTTTTGTCTTCAGCTGAGAAAGAACATGTTTGCCAACTGAAAGTAGAAAATAGGAGTAATTGAATTTTCAATTTAGATGTTTTTATTAAAATTAATTATAATTCTCCAAATATTTAATATTTCCGAATATTATTGATTCTTACTAATATTAGTGAGAAGCAAAAGTGTCGTGTATCATCACAAAGGGTTTACAACAAAAGCGCGCCAACTGGCAGGATTCAAATAAACTAACTGAAGTGTGAATTCCTCTTTTATTATGACTGTGATTTTGAAAATAGAAAAGCTATGTGAGTAAATTTCAATTACTGAAATCCGTGATAAATTCTATCCTCTTCCCAAACTAAAATAAAAGATACCTATAAATTATTTTTCCATAACGTATGCTGGAAGAATATTACTAAAATAAATTTAACGAAACTGAAAACTTACGGTATGAAAATAATAACAATTATGATAATAACAAAGAGGTGGACTCATTGGTTTAAAAGCCTTTCTCATAATATTAAATTAAAAATTATAAAGAGCTTTCCACTACAGAGGTTAAGCTGAATAAAAAAAGGAACTATTTAAACCTTTGATAGAGCATTTTAATAAAAGCTCGATAATTGAATTCAAATCCTATAAAAAATTATTGAATAATCTCATTACCAACACTAATATCCTTATTCTAGAAATGAAATTGATGAATGTGACAAAGATGCAAAAAAATGGACTTACATTAATAAGCTGCTAAATAATGGATGAAATGAGAGTAGGAAACAACTGAATGAGTGTTTTGTGAATATGCGTAGGGCTTATGCTGATAAAATAACAAAATATAAAACTGATTATTGATTTGATTGTAAAAAAAATAATTCGTCGAAACTGGTAAAGTCATTCTTTTTTAAATATTGTTTAATTCTTTAGAAGATGAACTAAAAATTAATTGTCTAAAAAACATATGGTACCTACTAGTCCAAGCATTGATGGATTTGATAGTAAGATTTTGCAAAAATAGCTTCTTCTATATAGTTGGCTTCTTGGCTGTTAACTTTCATAATGAATAAATATGCTTTGGAAGAGGATTTTTTTTAACTTCATTCAAGATTGCCAAGAAATAAGATTAAACCATTCTTCAAATCAAGTGATAGGAAAGCTTGCAGAAAATTATAGACCAATAATAAAGTTTATTGAGTTCACTCACTCAAATAATGAGAATTCAATATAAAAAACAAATTATTGAATTTTTGAACAAACAGAAGATTGGGTTTAAGAGTAAAAATAGTACAAATGGAACTCTGAACAAATTCTTAACCGAGATGGTGGATCATTTTTGAACAAAGGAAAAGTACTATAGCTATCTTTCTGCCTGGACCTATCAAAAGCTTAATATGACACTGATTCTCACGAGTCTCTCAATTGGATAAATTAGAGTAGGCTGGAATAAGAGGATTACCACTGAAATTATTTAAGTGCTACATTTCAAATAGATCTCTCAATAGATTCTAACTATCATTAATTCGCAGTAAGTGAGATCAGTGGCGCACTCAGAAAATAATTATGGGACTGGGGTCCCTGGGCCAACCAATGGAGAACTTTCTTAAAATTCCTTAGAAACACCAGTATTTTACGGCATTTTGAGATTATCTAAGCTCTTTGAATGCAAATTTTGAGTAGGAACTGTAGGAGTGAATGATAAAGCCAAGCACATAAAATAAGATTTTAGGTTTTATTTCGGCAATATCTTTTATATCAGCTGTCTTACAACACAATATTGAATCTTCTTCGGGTCTTCTTCAGTATGGATAATACACTGTCTGTGTCAACTGGAATTTCCCTGTGGGTATTGAGTTTAGCTAAGCCATTTACCCTACTCTCAGTCATTGTGTTTCTTAAGTATGACTTGATTCTCCGAAGAGTGGATAAGGACCGCTACTGCTGTGCTGGTTGATAAGGGTATAGTGATGAAAATCTTGAGTAGGATATGGATGTTTGGAAAGATTGTTTTATCACAAATATTTAGGAAATCAATTGCATTGACGTGGTGTGCCTTGTTTTGTTGGAGAGAAGCTTGCCAAACTTCCATTTCTGCCATCAACACGTTAAAGTTGTTGTTTTCCAAATCTTCTTCATAATTGAATCTCAATCAACTTCAAAAACCCCTCTTTCATCTCTTTACTTTCTTGACTATTCTTTGGATAAGTATGTAGCAAGCAGTGAAACGCTTTCAAAATGTTTTTGTGCTTTGAGAGACTTTCTTCAATGCAGGAAATAAAACTTTCAATCCAGGGGATGAATACGTTAATTCTATAAAATTGTTCTGTGCTTTCGGCTGAGACATTGCTTCTGTGTGTCTGCCTCCCAACAATCCTTGGAATACTAATTGTAGTTTCATTCAATTCGGCAATTTTCTGTGCCTTTTGAAACATCACTGAAAATTCTTCATCAACTTTTTCTCTTAGTGACTTCAGACTCTGAAGTTCATAGTCAGCATATACTTCAAAGCAGCCCAAAGATCCGCATCACTTGACTGTAGCTTTTGACACAATATCAAAGTGTAGCTGAGTAGCTTTTCAGCTGATAATAGAGCTACAATTTACTCTGACTGACATATATAGCTGTCAAAAGGACATTGGCCCCTGAAGATGTGTCCTTATCATCCCAACACTTGATTTCTTCTAAGGATGAAATGATAGGGTTGTACAGCTCTTTCATGACAAGAACAGCATCATGCCTTTGAATCCAACTGGTTGGGTATTGACGGATTTAAAAATGGAATGTAATTTTTTTCTTTTTTCTTGAGGAGGGGGGATACAGCCCCTTTAGCCCCCCCGTGGGTGCGCACATGAGTGAAATGCCTCTTTCATGCTATGGCCCTTCTCAAGGCACTGTCTTATCGCCTATTTTCTATCTGTTATACCGTATGTGAATGAATTACTAAGATTAGAGTTGAATGGAGGGGAAGTAAAATCATTTGCAGATGGCACAGTGTTGGGATTAAATATGGAATGAGACCTATGAGAGAGAGAGAGAGGAGTTTCCAAACTAAAAATATAGCTGGATTTCAACTCTCTTGGTTTGAATATTGAAAAGACAAAGTATATTTCTCTCTCAAGAAGTATTGCTGGAAGATAAGATAACTGTGAATTTAAACTACACCTCAATTGTAAAATTCTTTACAATAATCTAGTTGCATGAACTGCCAAAAATAGAAACTGCCACATCAAAAAACTAGGATTCATCAATAATGATGAAGGATTTAAATGGTGAAGACATTGATTATTTGTGAGGCCGTTCAAAGTTTGTATCCTATAACTTCTATAAATTTCGGTCCATACTTCAGATACCAACATTGAGAATGATTTACTTTGCAATTGCACATTCCTTACTGAAAAGTGAATTAGTGGTTTAGGGGAGCATTCAACTCTCAATCTATTAACTCTACTGTATTTGAAATGCAAAAAATATTATTAAAATAATACTAAATAGACCATAATAATATCCTTCTATTCAAGCCTCTAATTAAATTTATTGAAGTAATGACAATCTGTCAGCTGTTTATTATAAAAAACGTTTTTTAATACGTTAACAAAAAATATTTAAAAAATCTGGTGTGGCGCACTGGGCGCACTCACACAACTTTCCTTGCCGTTATGAAAATCGATCACCTGACGCTAGTGTACCCGCGCATCTCAAGTCTACTATTCTAAGATCTGAGCCAGCTGGTGACAGGACAATAACGCTTGAGACACACGAGATCTGTTATCTCTTCATAGTGAATAGAATCAACAGTTTGCAATTGAATAATCACATTTTCTAGAATTTCGAGTTTTTTTTCAACTTTAGGTGGAAATGTTACTGAACATTGATTGTAGTGATTTTCATGCTCACTCTTTTCCACTTGAAATTTTTTGTTTTAATTGTATCTGAAGCCTGATAATTGGGAATATAAAATGAAACTTTGCATAGATGGGGCGGAGCTCCTGAAATTCTTACAGATATGGGACTTGTGGCAGTTGATAGAGCTTATCAATGACTATTCTAGGTTTAAAATTGATCAAAATCGTTGGAGCCTGAACTCTTTCCACCGTCGGTCTTTGTTTAGAGTGGGTTTCGAACTCCCTCACTCTATACGGTATTTTGCCCGGCGCCAATCAATTACTATGAATTGATAAAATTAAACTAATAAAATTGAATTGATTTGAATTGATAAAATTAATTACTTTACTGTAACTTCACTCACTGAACTAATAATAGTATTGAAGAAAAAGATAAAGATAGATAGATCAGGGTCGTGTGTAAGGGAATGTACGAAGTGAAAGGCAAAACAAAGGTTAATTATGAATTTATTATTGAACTTTAAATTTATATGAATTTATAAAAAATTGATCAAAAATATAGTAATGATTAGATATAAATACAAGATGATTAAGTTTTCGAAAATACAACAGTTCAAGTTTAATTTTAAACAACAAAATTTAACAAACAGTTCTTATTACTTTTATCAGGTTACTTGAACAATAAGATATAAAATCAAAGTATTGAACAACTCTAGTAAAAAATATGATTATAGTCAAAAATAAGAGAATTGATAAAGTTTGAAGAATGAATATGATTAGGGGAGCCTTGCTTTAAGAAACTATTATTTGTGCTTAGAAGAAAATTTCAACTGTAAGCTTCAAGAAGTTAATTAAAACTGTATCTACAGATTTGTATTTAGAAGAGCTAAATAATTAAATTTGCTGTTTACTTTGATGCTATGTAATTTGATATAGTTATTTGGGCTTTTTAGGGTGGGGTGGTGTGGATTTGAAATGAGAAAAATTGAAAATTCTAAATACAATCTTTACCTGGCTCAGTCAATTCCCTATAGGATAATTGAAGTCTGAAACCAAAAACTCACTCCTACACTGAACACTGTCCAAAATCCAAGAGACTCACAGCAACTAACAGCAACTCAACTGCCACTAACTGCCACTAACTGCCACTAACTGCCACTAACTTTCAAGGCATGGTCTGCCTGTTTATATACTAGAACCACGATTTTCCACCCCTCATCACCCTTCGCCCTCTAGCTCCGCCTACACTCAAACTCTTCAGCTAATATTCTGCTTACAAATTGAATTCAAATATCAATTTAAATTTACTATAATGTTTATTATGTTATATCATTTTAAACTATGGCTCCCCTTCATTATTAAAACAAATGATATCATACATTTTACCAATATTTAAACTCTAAAGTTTGGATACTGACAATTGAATGCATTGATTTGATTAATACATTAATCAATCTTATAAATCTAATATGGCAAATACTTTAAAAATAAATACTTGAAATGAACAGAATACAATGTCATACAGTACATCATTACAATTGAGTTGAATAAATCAAATTAATGAGATACCAATTAATTACTAATCAATTGATTAAGCAGGTTTCTTATACTCATGGTCAACATGTTTTAATCAAATATACCTAATTTATTCTATTTACAAATTTGTCCTTGGCCTATGAATTCGGATTCAACTAACTTAATTAGCTTATAATAATTATTAAATTATAATTTATTGTACAACATTATTTGTTGAATACTTTATACATGTAGCCTAATCTACTTCATGACCTAATTTATAAATACATCTACTCATATATCATGTTTATCGTTTTATGTGATCACCATTCAAATAACTGATCATCAAATAATTGCTTCAATAATATCCATGTGCTGACCACGTGGTAAAATTGTAGCATATGCTGACCACGTGGTTACATTTAAAATTACATATCTATATTTACTTCTCTCCTAACTATATATCTATATCGCTATTCACAATCTTCATTCACCTGCCATCAACTTATGCTATAGATATATACAAGGGTTGACACAAAGCACAGTGGGCCATGTGGTTTCTATAGTAACGTGTCTGTGACTGACATTTGAATACTGTTACGTTTCTAGGAAAGAATGATTTTGTCTCAAACTATTTTGAAAAGAATAATGACCCCAGCGTCTGTCTAGCTAGGCTATTCAAATGGATTCTCAATAGTTTCGAGAAACGGTTCTTTTTATTATTCTAGCTCTTCGAGCGTTCATATTCTTAAATACAATATGTTCAGAGCACGTGTTGCAACAAATAACATATATCTACAATTTTTAAATTTTAGGAGAGCACATGATCGCCATTTGTGGCTCAAGTCGTTTTCGAGAAAATCGCTAAAAATCGTGTTTTTGACAACATTTTTGCCAATTCAGCCGCCATCTTGAATCACATTTGATCGAAATTATTCGTGTCGGATCCTTATAGTGTAAGGACTTTAAGTTCCAAATGTCAAGTCATTCCGTTAATTGGGAGATGAGATATCGTGTACACAGACGCACATACACACACACATGCCGACCAATACCCAAAAACCATTTTTTTTTTGGACTCAGGGGACCTTGAAACATATAGAAATTTAGAAATTGGGGTACCTTAATTTTTTCGGAAAGCAATACTTTTCTTACCTATGGTAATAGGGCAATGAAAGTAAAAATACATTATATAATGAGTATCAACGAACCATCTGATACAATATAAAAAATATACATGTTATGACTCAGATCTGACAAATATTCTTAAGCAGCTCACTTTTTGACCGAGCGAAATGAGGTCTAAGATTCAAGTCGACGGTTTGGCATTTCTCTTAATGTTTAAATGTTTATATGTTGCGCATTTACGGCGAAACGCGGTAATTGATTTTCATGAAATTTGACAGGTATGTTCCTTTTTAAATTGCGCGTCGACGTATATACAAGGTTTTTGGAAATTTTGCATTTCAAGGATAATATAAAAGGAAAAAGGAGCCTCCTTCATACACCAATATTAGAGTAAAAATCAGACTATTGAATTATTAATTATAAATTAGCTGACAAGTGATTACACAGATGTGTGGGGAAGCCAGTCTATTGCTGTATTTCCATAAGGTCTATAGTTTCAATCAGGTACTTGTGGATGAGAATACTGCGTGAGGTCTACTGTTCACAGAACTAGTAGTTATGTTGCGCCAAGAATAATTGATAAATTCTCTACAGATCTCAGATATCATTGGAATTCCATAAACCAAAACTGTCCCAAATAGTATATAAAAGATTGCATTTGCCGGAATTTTATTTCAATTTGAATATTTTGTAATTTTTCCCTTGGTTCGTAAAGGAATAACGATTCTCACTTACTATATTTATCATTTAATTGGTGGGTTCGAATATGGGATCGAAGAGGAGGAAGAGGAGGAAGAAGTGGAGGAGTGGGGAAAGGATGATGATGATGATGAGGAGGAGGAGTAGTAGTAGTAGTAGGGAAAAATAATTTAATACAAATAGAAGTAATCAAAAAATACGTAGATTCAGGATTATTTTTGATTTTGAATTGGTGAATGGTTATAGTAGATGGAACAAACGTATTCACAAAGTTTTTTCCCATGTATTTATTATTCATCGACAGTGAAACAAAAATGATGTGAGGTAACAAAATGATGCTATTTCGGTGGGCACTCTTTATCAGGCGATAAACGATAAATAATGCTGGAAAATCATCAAACAATCAAGTTAATGAAAACCAGATTATACTGTGATTGCTTATCAGTACGCATTCTGTTCAATAAGTCATGGATCGTATTTTCTTTATTGCAAAGAAAAATGAAATGATCGATCTTGAAAACTGAAACAGAAAGAATATAGTTTATTGCGATTATGCTCAGAATCGACTACGGTAACACTACCTGAAAATTAATTCAAATTGAAATTTAACTTATACATAATGAATGATGTTTTTCAAAATTCAAGGAAATATTTTATTTTAATTGTTGATGTTTAAAGATATACAAAACTAAAATATTTTTCTCATTACTATACAAAACTGCAACAGCTCAAACTATGGCAAATGCTTGTTGATAGGACCACCTCTAAAATTTAAATTTTTATAACTTTACATTCTTATGACCGGTATCATTGTTATAAGTATATTTCCTTCAACTAAGAATAAACTTTCTAAAACCATGACATGGTTATGGTCTGCGGTATTCAATTTTAATATAAAATCATAATATTATTCTAAAATTATTATTAAATCATAATATTATTCATAAAATTATTATTTTTTTGAATATTATAGTTTTATTCAAAACTGCATCATTTATATTACAGAGTGTTTACAAATGAATATTGCAGTAAACTCTTTATAGAATTTGCTACATTACTGCAGGAGACTTATTGAAAATGATATTATGTTGAGTGAAAAAGCAACTCAAACAGTCTTATCATGAACATCAAGTCTTATCAATAAGCTGCTTTACACCCAATCTCAGCCAGTTTAACCAATTCTAGTGGATTGCACCAAAAATATTGCACTCACATGCGCATTGCTGGTGCCAACAAGCAAAACTGTTTTAGTTGATTCTTCACTTGACATACCATTTTCAACGTCCAGTGTAATGTAACAAATATTATGAAGGGTTGAAACCTCGATATTCATTTGTTAACATTGAATAATAAACATAGATTATTTCATATCAGTACCTATCCAATGCAGGTAAAAATTCTCCTATTCACAACAGTCAACAGTAACATTTTATTTGTGAATTTGGAACTAAATTTGATTATCATCATTACATGGAAGTTCAAGAAAACTTTGGAAGAAATCATCATTCAGCATAATTTATTATAATCACTCACAGAGACAAAGCTTTCATTAGTGAAAGTGAATGTAGGACTCTTGTAGGGGGCGAAGAGCACAGGCGAATGAGAGCGCCACAATATCAATCTTAAGCAAGAGTGCACCTCTTTGCTCACAGTACTATCTCCATCTTCGAAGCTCTTCCAAAAAGCTGCTTCTGCTAATTTCTCACTCTGCGAAAAAATATCAAATCGAATTATTGGTCACATGATATTAAAACTGTAATTCTATAGGGAAATCAAAATCACTTCCCAATGAAGGAAGCATTTATCCAGTTCTATTTATTTTATAAGTTCGAATACAGTAAGTCAAACTACGAGGTTGGTAAAAATTATTATGAAGACAGCTTAATTTTTCTTTACAAGGTTAGTTTCACAGTAGGTTTCATTGGCGATCTAGGTTTAATCTCTAGATCTAATTTTTATGCAGGAGCGATATAACAGAGTAGGTTAAGAATAAGTGAACATTTAATTTTAATACAGGGCGGCACTAATTCATAGCAAACATCAAAGCTACTAATTAAAAAAACAATTTGAGATACGTTACTAATTTCAGTTCTTACAATAACATTATCAATCTCTAGTAAACGTTATGTGTCTAAAGAGTTTACTCAAGATTGATAATGGTGTAGCAACCGAATATGTATCTCAAATTATTTTAATAAATTATTGGTTTTGACAATATGAATTCAGTTTTCATTTAATATGGATATCTACCACAACAGCACAGGAAGGGAGGGGGTCAATTCGTCGAGTACTCAGTTCATCAAATACTGGTTATTCTGAACATTTTTTGAGATACCGTACTGAAACAAACAAGAAGTTGACCCGTTCAGTTCGGTAAATTTCACGGCATCAAGTATTCGTTGGGGATACATAGGCTGATACAAAGTCAGCTACACTAAAATTAGGCACTATAAAGTTAGGGATTAGTGAGAGACTCAGAGTGGGTTAGGGAGAAATTATTAGTTAATGTTAGAGGTTGCAGAAAGGATAAGGATTAGGTTTTTGCTTTTGAATGGCAATATTCTGGTATTATTGATATTCTTTTGATAGTTTCAGAAATTAGAATAAAATACCGTATATGAAACTGTATCCACTGAACTTTCAAGCAGCACGAACTGAGAACTTGACGTACCGTACCCTACTGAAGTTATATACGAGGGCTGACCCTTGATCCCTTGATCAACTGAGATGTTGATAAAGTGAATGACACCCACAGAAAGGTAAGCCAAGGTTTTTGTATTTTCTAAAGAGTCATATGTAGCTTTGACTTCCATCAATTCATTTATCACGCGTTATTATTAATGTCATCCTTTATGACAAGAAAATATCGATGTGGGCATCATCTACAAAAAAAGGTTACAGTATCAATATTGAAGTCTAAAATGTCCAATCCAATCAATGTTATCACGATTGATGAGTGCTATAGGTATTCATTTTTTGGTAACATACTCACCTTGAGATATAGTTGGCTTCCAAAAAAGCACAAGAAGAAAAGTGTTATCATTGAAGTCACACCAAAATAGCCCATGGAAATCTTTTCGACAAGATTCAACTCCTTATCCTGAAAAATATTCCATATAGAGCTCAACTATATCTACATAATTATAAATCTATAGTTGAGATGTTTTATTATTGAATTAATTAGAGACTGTGTACATAATATAGATTATTATTTTTGAAGTTCAAGACTGTTATTGTAAGACTCAACTCACACTACCTCGACTCTAATCGTACGACTCCAGACGAGGATACTCCAGTCTTTTGACCTTACGACTTGTTTGCTCATTATCACTACTTGAGTTCCATGCTACTCAATTTTCTAATCTTACTTCATTAAAAATATAAGATCTAATTCGTCATTACTTAGCATGTAAAAAATTTTATAATCCTATTATATTAAGCGAGCAATTTATTTATATTTTTATATCTGGTTATCTGCTATTTATGTTCAAGGGATCTCGAAAACGGCTCTAACGATTTTCACGAAATTTGGAACATAGTGGGTTTATGATATAAAAATTCGATTGCACTAGGTCTCATCCTTGGGAAAACTCGCTGAACAACATTAAAAGGATAATTCATCCTTGGCTGAAATAGCTGAGACTTTCGTCATCTGTGGTTAGTAAAAAGTAAACGAGTGGAAAATCAAAATATCGCATCCCCGAAATTCATAAGCTGACGTATAGCCAGCTGTAAAATATAAACAAAAAATATAAATCATTTTAGAGAATTGTGTTCTGTTTATCAATAAATAAAAATTACGAGCGAAGCTCGGTGCCCCGATATTAATTATTATGAATATATTGTCTCATCTAAAATTACAAAACATCACTTTGATCAAACACAACCTCACTTTCATTAAAAATGCATGGTAGGCCTACACTATGCAACTCAAGTCGAGGCTCGACCAACATGTCGAGTCGACGCTCGACTCAGTCTCACCGTCACGAGGTCGCGGAGACTAGAGTCGACTGGTCTGAGTGTCACCATTTGAAAACACATGCTACGTCGAGAAGAGACTAGAGTCGCAGTCTCTACTGGACTTGAGTCGCGTAAGTGAGTTGAGCCTGAATCTAAATAAAAAATAAATAATAATAAAGTAATGTCCTAACACACATTATTAATAATAAATTATAATTATGTACTTTCTGCAGTTCATACGGTACTTGAATAATATTAATAAGATTGATCTGGAGATTTGATCAACGGAATTAACATTCAACTACAGTATATTCTGTTCCCAAGACTAGAACTTAAATATGTAACGGGAGATAATCAATTTCAAAAAGCACCTTTGTAAGTTTCTATTATTATCACATGACTCTTTCAAGAAAGAATCTTAATTAATTCACATTTATTGTTCCTTAAAAGTAATGAGTAATTCTCTAAATGAGTAATGTATGGACAAAATTGGCTAAATTCTAGAACGGAAAATTACACTATTATGAATATTGATAGATATAAATCAACTTTCGATTTGCAAGTGATCAATCATAATTGTAATAATATCATATTAACAAAATTAATATTCAATCATTATTAATGACCACTTATTGGTTTGAATAGAAATATTTAAAAGATAGACATAAATAATGTACAAATTAATAAAAACAATATAAAAACTTTTAGTACTACAAGAGCATTATTCTTATTGTAGCTGATTGATAATATACTTTCTTAATGATAAACTTTATTATGAACCGACTTGGAAAGTTGTTAAGTGAGCAATTCTATGAAGTTTGAGTATTTTGCTATGTACGATAACTTACTAGTATTACTTGAATTTCTATGCAGTAAAACTTCATATTGAACTCATTTCTCTTTTTCATTGCATGTATAATATAGCACACAAAACTCTTTAGTAGAAGCCTTATCCTCATGATTTTCATAAAATATTTTCACAACAACAATTCAGCTCTGAATCGGTTTAATATCATACCCAAAAATTATTAACAAGTATTATTATTATTATTTTTTTTTTTGATAGAGCAAACAATACAATAGTCGGAAAAGAAAAAACAGGCTATTGCCCAAAACATTTTCTATTTCCTAATGTTGTCTCAAATCGCTCAAATATTATGTTTAATAGTAATATCAATGTATTAGAATAATATTCTTCAATTCAATTCGATTTATTTGCATTTTATAAAAATGATACAAATACATTTTTTTCTGCAGTGTAAATGGTACTTAAAGCATGAATATGAAACAATATAAACAACATAATGTGATAAAATTTAAAAACTAATTATTTTAATGTCATTGCTAGCATAGACAATTAGTCTGTTCGCTAGCAGTAGTTATTGCATCAATAACTACTTTCAACTAATTACAATAATTGCAATTGATGCAATTGTGTCTATTGCATTAATCCAGTTCCCTATAGTTTGTGTAAAATAAGTTGAGACTTGGCCCTCCATCCGTGGAAACTACATTGTTGCCAAATCGTGTAAAATTGCAACTTTCTAAAATTTCCAATTCAACTTCAGAATTGGATGTAGAGTATCATCCCCGATACCCTAATAAAGCTTCAGGGTTGAAGGATTAAAAGGAAATTTAAATTTTATGATAAAATTGGAAACATCGCGTAGATTTGTTTTTCTTTTGAATATCACTACTCTCAGAATCATGGGGCGTTGTAATGCGTAATAATTTTATATCAATTCAAAGAGGAGAGTGTCTCCTTTCTATTGGTGTCATTTTTTCCGACTTATAGTTATTTTTCAATTAACGATTATGTTCGTCAATGTCGAGACATTTCGAGCAGAAAACATGAAATTTTCGACATGCTAGAAACTTTTTTATTTCAAAAGATTCTCAGAAATAATTGAAATTATTTTTCCAATTGTCAAACGTACTCGGAAGAGCGTATTTTGGCCTCTCAGGAGCTTCGAAGTCAAGGATAGTGGCTGAATGGTGTTTCACCATATGCTATCAATAGCTAGGATCAACAAAAACAAAATACAGAACGATTGAAAAAATCTGGTGTGGCGCACTTACACAACTTTCCTTGCCGTTATGAAAATTGATCACCTGACGCTAGTTTTCCCGCGCACCTCAAGTCTACTATTCAAAGATTTGAGACAGCTGGTGATAGGATAATAACGCTGGAGACACACGAGGTCTGCTATCTCTTCGTAGTGAATGATTTAATAGAACCAACACTTGCCAACAGTTTGCATTTTAATAATCACATTTTCTCGAATTTGAAGCTTATTTCCAATTTTAGGTGAAAATGTTACTGGACATTAATTGCAGAAATGTTCATGCTCTATCTTTTCCACTTAGAATTTTTTGTTTGAATTTTATCTGATAATTGAGAATCTAAAATCAAACTTCGCATAGATGGGGCGAAGTTCCTGAAATTTTTACAGATATAGGACTTGTTGCAGATGATAGAGCTTATCAATGAATATTTCAGGTATGAATTTGATCAAAATCGTTGGAGCCGTTTTTGAGAAAAACGCGAAAAAACCTGTTTTTGACAACATTTTCGCCATTTTAGCCGCCATCTTGGATTGCATTTGATCGAAATTGTTCGTGTCAGATCCTTATAGTGTAAGGACCTTACGTTCCAAATTTCAAGTCATTCAGGTAACTGGGAGATGAGATATCGTGTACACAGACGCACATACACACACACACACACACACACACACACACACACACACACACACACACACCACACACACCATACACATACACATACACACAAACACATACAGACCAATACCCAAAAACCACTTTTTTGGACTCAGGGGACCTTGAAAAGTATAGAAATTTAGAAATTGGGGTACCTTAATTTTTTTCGGGAAGCAATACTTTCCGTACCTATGGTAATAGGGCAAGGAAAGTAAAATTAAGCAACTGCAAGCCACATGATTATAAATAGTGAAAATGACAACATCGCCTCGAATAATCTAAGCAGTGTTTCATTACAGCCTTTCTAGAGGCAATCAGCTGCTTGCGTTTGAAATAATTCAGTCAAATATCTTGTAAATTGCCAGCCTTCAGCATACAATTTGGTACTGTAAACAATGCATACCATGCAGCCGCTCTCCTAACTTAAAAAATCTGGTGTGGCGCACTCTCACAACTTTCCTTGCCGTTATGAAAATTGATCACCTGACGCTAGTGTGCACGCGCATCTCAAGTCTACTTAAATTATTAATGTTTATAATATAAACAAAGATCTGAGCCAGCTGGTGACAGGACAATAACGCTGGAGACATACGAGGTCTGCTATCTCTTCATAGAGAATCAATTAATAGAATCAACAGTAGCCAACAGCTGTTTGCAATTGAAATAATAACATTTTCTAGAATTTCGAGCTTATTTTCAATTTTAGGTCAAAATGTTACTGATCATTAATTGTAGAGATTTTCATGCTTAATCTTTTCCACGCAAATTTTTTTGTTTAAATCTAATCTGAAGCCTGATAATTGAGAATCTAAAATCGAATTTTAAAATTACTTTCCTTGCCCTACTACCATAGGTAAGGAAAGTATTGCTTTCCAAAAAAAATTAAGATACCCTAATATTTCAAGTTTCCTATACGTTTCAAGGTCCCCTGAGTCCAAAAAACATGATTTTTGGGTGTTTACTATTTTGAAGTTGGGTATTCTATTTTGTTATGTGCAAGGCGGAATTAACAGAGACTCATCCAAGTGCAATGATTGCCATTATTATGTTTATTATTGTTAGTACAGAGAACAGAGTCCTTGGCATTATTCTTCTTTATAAAAAATATTATCAAAGGATCTATGAGAATAAAACTATTGAGCGAATCGTCTTCACTGAGTGATTCATGTAACTGGATGCAATTCAAGTCAACACCAGTCTGAAAGCCTCAATAATCTTGATTGTAGGTCCGGAGGATTACGTCATCGAGATAGACCAACGCTGTTTCTGTCTTCAATTCATGCTCATATCCATTGGCGTAACAATTGTTCTACCAGACAACTCGAGATGTATTTCTCACGGATTAAGACTTATATTGATATATTTAATATTTATAATTATTTATTAACAACCTGTGTTGGGATAACTTGATGACTCATTAGTCCCAACACACTCTTAAATAAATCCGAATCAGGAACTTTCATAATTTATTCATTTTTTTAGTGAAGGACGAATCATACAAAATGCTGTAAATATAAATCAAAGCTCAGATCGTGACCTCCTTTTGTTAGTACAGCAGTTTTCTTGATCCTTTTCAAGTATTTCTTTTTACTTTCCTTGCCCTATTACCATAGGTAAGGAAAGTATTGCTTTTCAAGAAAAAATAAGGTACACTAATTTTAAGTTTTCTATACGTTTTAAGGTCCCCTGAGTCCAAAAACATGATTTTTGAGTGTTTACTATTTTGAAGTTGGGTATTCTATTTTGTTATGTGCAAGGCGGAATTAACAGAGACTCATCCAAGTGCAATGATTGCCATTATTATGTTTATTATTGTTAGTACAGAGAACAGAGTCCTTGGCATTATTCTTCTTTATAAAAAATATTATCAAAGGATCTATGAGAATAAAACTATTGAGCGAATCGTCTTCACTGAGTGATTCATGTAACTGGATGCAATTCAAGTCAACACCAGTCTGAAAGCCTCAATAATCTTGATTGTAGGTCCGGAGGATTACGTCATCGAGATAGACCAACGCTGTTTCTGTCTTCAATTCATGCTCATATCCATTGGCGTAACAATTGTTCTACCAGACAACTCGAGATGTATTTCTCACGGATTAAGACTTATATTGATATATTTAATATTTATAATTATTTATTAACAACCTGTGTTGGGATAACTTGATGACTCATTAGTCCCAACACACTCTTAAATAAATCCGAATCAGGAACTTTCATAATTTATTCATTTTTTTAGTGAAGGACGAATCATACAAAATGCTGTAAATATAAATCAAAGCTCAGATCGTGACCTCCTTTTGTTAGTACAGCAGTTTTCTTGATCCTATTACCATAGGTAAGGAAAGTATTGCTTTTCAAGAAAAAATAAGGTACACTAATTTTAAGTTTTCTATACGTTTTAAGGTCCCCTGAGTCCAAAAACATGATTTTTGAGTAATGGTCTGTGTGTGTGTATGTGTGTATGTCTGTGAACATGATAACTCCATTCCTAATTAACCGATTGACTTGGAATAATTAAACTTAAGGTCCTTATACCATGAGGATCCGACAATGAGAAATTCAATTCAAGATGGAGGAAATAATGGTGGATAATTACTAAAAAACCATGTTTTTCACGATTTTCTCTAAAACGGCTCTAACGATTTTCTTCAAATTTATACCATGGATAGCTAATTATAAGCCCTATCAACTGACATGAGTCTCATTTCTGAGAAAATTGCAGGAGCTCCGTAATATTCTTGAGAAAAATGGCAGATAATTACTAAAAACCCATGTTTTTCACGGTTTTCTTGAAAACTGCTCTAACGATTTTCTTCAAATTCATATCATAGATAGCTATTTATAAGCCCTATCTACTGACATGAAACTCATTTCTGGGAAAATTGCAGGAGCTCCGTAATATTCTTGAGAAAAATGGAGGATAGTTGCTAAAAGCCATGTTTTTCACGATTTTCTCAAAAATGACTTGACCAATTTATTTCAAATTCATACCCTCTATACTTATTTATCAGCTCTATCAAATGGCATGAGTATTTTTCCTGGGAAACTAATGGGGTACACCCCATCCTTGAGAAATGGACTTTGTAAACTCCTTCTCGTGCATGAGGTAGGTAGGTAGAGCAGTTTATAAAAAGAACACATAGTCAAGATATTTCATCTGTAGAACAGCTGTTTCGACGACTTTCAAAAAATCATCGAATTTCACAATTTACACAAAGGAAAAAGTACTCTGAAAACAATTATATATACACATTAAGTAGTCTAATCGTACAAGTAGTTTCAAATATGTTGCCGCCAATTGTCATTATGAATGTTATTCCCCTAAATTATTCTTGTTCAAGAATTAGGCTTACAGTTCAATGAGCAAGGAAAGTTGTGTGAGTGTTACCACATCAGATTTTAACTGTATGTTGAACCCTGCGTTTTAGTCTGAGTATTGACTCTGTCTTGTTTGAATTTGCTAACTTGTTGCTTAGTTGTCTAAATTAAAGCAATTTTTGTGCATTTTTCAAATGCAGTTTCAATTTCTTGTCGAAAAAGCTACTGTATTTGGGAATTGTACGACCATTGACCTTTTTGCAGCTTTGGCTTTTCCACTGCAAGTTATGTTCAACGCTCGTGGAGGGGGAATAATTTTCAGTGAAAGGGCCACAGTTCGAATTGAGACGTAACCGGGAAAGCATCATGTAACGGCGGTGTGCGAGCCTCAGTCTCCTGAATGGGTCTGTTACCCATCCAGAGGGACAAATTAAAACGTTTTTGGTAATCAGTAATTTTGATTTAGTAAAAGTCCGAATTAGATAGAATTAGTAGATGTAAAATTAAGAGGTCAATTGTGTGTGGGAATTTAAGTAGAGTGTAGTGAGTTTCATTACGTCTGAGTTTATTGAGTTTTGGATTAAGTGTTCTCAAAAGTAAAGTTTAAATATTGTTGAAATGGTGAGTGCCAAACTATTGTTTTTATTTAGCTCGGAATTTAGTACATAGAATGACCGAGGCCCGAATTTAGTTGCAGCAAGTTAGCAGGTTCCCAAAATGTATAGATTGAAATTGAATTACCTTCTTTTTCTGAATCAGTTACTGAGAAGCTCTGTTGGAAAATTTGACATGATTTCTATTGCTTCGTTTGATTCGTTAATGAGTTCAATAAACCTGAGGTTGAATTTTAAAAGTATTTTTCATTGAAGTTCCTGGCTCGTAGTTACTATAGTTGCTAGAATAGGTTACAATGATGACAATATGTGCATTTGAATGAACGAATCCACTAAGAGCTCCCAACCAATCAAGGATTCAAATACTGGTAGATAATTTGATAGCAGTAAACTTTAGCAAATAGAAAAGAAGAAACAACCCCCCTCCGTTTACATTGGTGGCCAGCGGTGGTATAATCTGCAAGAATGACTATCGAACCACATGTATTCTTATATAATTCATATTTTGGAAGATTAACTCAATAGAGACAAATATATGTCACCGGTTGCAGAAATGATGTCAGGTGTGGTGTAGGGTTAAAAATACCTCCATCGGTTACACTACCCTTATTAACAGAACTGTGGGGTCAAAAATTGTCTTCCCAACTTTTCCCTCTATAACCTTCCCTTGACTGGACTAAAGTCTCAACTTGTTTTACACAAACTATAGTACATTTTCCAGCACAGTTTACCATTGTTATTGCATAGACAGTCAGCGCTGAAAGTGATGTTATGTTGACCAAGTAGAATGCCAGAAAAGGTGAGAGAACTCTTATCAAATCTTCAGTTAATCTGAAACCAGATTCCCCAATAAATTAATTTATAGACTATAATAAAAAATTCCAAACTTGAAATAACATTACATCGATAGAGAAGTGGAAGAATGATAGTGGTTTTGCATTCCATGTTCCATCACAGTCAAGCCACAATAAAATAATGTCACCAAAATATAAGTCTCACAAGATATCTCATTGTGAGATAAAGCCTATCTCACAATATAAAGGGGAAAATCGTGTAGGAATATTCTTCAAAACCGAATTACTCTTACATTGATTACGATGAACAAAAACGTTTAAGGGTATCAAACAAAATTTAAAATATATTATAATGACAGATTTTTCGTGTTTTTACTGTAATACCTATGTCTATAGGCTACCACAATCTGCACTAACTCTGTCTTTCCAGATAATACGTTATTATTTCACTTTTTTATAATGTAGGCTTATTTATGTTATTTTTGTACAAGTAATGTACCTTGTAGGATTAACGAGAATGAGCAGAGGCATTAACTATATGGTATTGTTCAGGTGTGGTGTGACGTTCCTATGTGTAATACGGGCAATGAGACGCGCACAACATGGAAAAAATACATTTTTAGAAAACATTCATTAGCCTGAACATGATCATTATAGAAATATGATAAGTTGTTATTATAACAATGAAAAATGTTACCGTAGCTCACAAATGGACAATAAAACTGCAAAAAAGAAATCGAAATTACATTTTGGAAATTACAGTTGAAAAGTCAGCAGAGATCAAAAAAATTATTGAAACGGTATCTAGGAGAAAATATACTAGTAGTTCTGTGAACAGTAGACCTCACGCAGTATTCTCATCCACAAGTACCTGATTGAAACTACAGACCTTATGGAAATACAGCAATAATAGACTGGCTTCTCCACACATCTGTGTAATCACTTGTCAGCTGATTTATGATGAAAAATTATAGTCTGATTTTTACTCTAATATTGGCGTTTGAAGGAGGCTCCTTTTTCCTTTTATATTATCCTTGAAATGAAAAATTTCCAAAAACCTTGTATATACGACGACGCGCAATTAAAAAAGGAACATACCTGTCAAATTTCATGAAAATCTATTACCGCGTTTCGCCGTAAATGCGCAACATATACACATTTCATTAAAAGAAATACCAAACCGTCGACTTGAATCTTAGAACTCACTTCGCTCGGTCAATAAAACAGGCAGATGATAAAGTCATTACCCAGTTTTTCTTGACACATACTAACGCTCTGTACACAGTACAGGTACATCACTATACGGTTCATCAAATTCAGGAATTTGAACAATACCATGGATATTTATAAATTATCTGAAATGTTATCAATATCTTAGAGAGAGTTGATTTGAAAGAAAACCCTGTAAGTGGAGAAATTTTCTATGTCAATTATATATTATTTGAGCTTTCTTGAGTGATGAAATATCTCCTACTCCTTACCTCAATAGTTTTTGATGTATTTGGATCCATAATTTTAATTTATCTTTAGCTTTTGGCAATGCGACTCCCTGGCTATGATTGAATAGGTTTCCGAAGTGAGAAGAATTGAGTTGCTCATCAACATTGTTGTTATCGAGTTGGAATACTTGCATGAGGGTTGCTTCGAGATGATTGAAATAGGTGCGAATGTGAGCCATCAAACTGAGGACAAACCACTCGACTGACGCCTTTCTTGTGATTCCCAGCTGAATGCTCATCATACTGACCACAACCTGAGCTGCCTCAGCTATTTGCGAGTGATCAATAGATCCCGATTCATTCTCCTCTTCACCACTGATTTTAATCATTTTCACAATTGTAACAGCATAGAATATGAAAGGACAAAGAGACATTGAGAGAGGAATGATTGAGGTACATTTTGAAAGTAAAGCATTCTCAGTTATTATATTTGTCCTAAACGTATGACCCTTATCAAGGGGATCTGAAATGCAAGCTTCGGTCAATTCATCAATTTTAGAAAGAATGTTTTCAAAGCTTTTTGTGCAAAATGAATAGTAGAAAGACACAGCAAAGCCAAACAATGTACAGTAAGCTGCATCAATATCTACTAGAATACTGTGAATTCTGGTTTGATAGAAAATTCCATATATCATGAAACAAAAGACCGAAACTTGATAGACATCTAAGGCAAAAACAAAAGCCTTGAAAGAAGCTCCTTGACGCTTGGGTCCAGGAACTAGAAGTCCCAGGATGCAACTATTTCTAACATTTGCCTTGTGCAGGTTGAAAAAGTTGAAAGTCTCCATAAAATATATGATATTCCTTTGTTTCAGAGGAAGGGAACAATTCAAGCATTAAAAGTCTCCATCTTGATTATTTCTGAAAAAAAAATGTACAAAATCATTCATTTATTAAGAAATTTTAATATTATTGAACAGCTCAAGTCGAGATAGCAATGACAAATATTAATATTATACAAATTTCAATAAATTACTACGGAATCTAGGTGTTTTTAAAGAAATCCCTATTCTAATGAAATGAAACTTTATGAAAATTAAAAATACTTTCAAGAACTGAGGTGTAATAATGATAATTCACTCTCGAAACAAAATATTTGTCTCAATTTTTTTTCATAATGTATTTTTATTCGGTTTGAGGCAGTGGCGTAACGTTTCCAAACCGGGCCCCCCCGCAAAAAAAATTCCGGGCCCCTCTTCTAAAATCGTACCACCTTTCTCCAGCCCCCTTCTCCCTTAATCCCAGGCATTGAACTCTAATGTGAACGTACATCTTTCATGAGTGAATGGGCTTTAGTACACTCAACAATAAATTTTCCACTTTTCGACCAAATTTGACTTATGATGCATGATTGTGGACCGCCTTGACGAGCCGAGACGAATGAAGTGTAGTACGTTGAAAACTGAGCATTGTGTCAGAAGTTATAAGTGTTTGAAATTTTGATCCTTGAGGTGTCTTTAAGCGCGCCTCTCCACTAGGAAATACTGAAATGAAGTGCATCTAACGGGTGATTCTCATAGAAAATAATCTCATGAACTCATGTTATTGTGCGAAATATCAATGTGAAGACTATGTAGTTGGTGATGATGGCTGAAGCTGAAAATTAGGTATTTTTCACAATACAAGGAGCATTGTTGTCAGGTGTACCTGGAAATCTATATGAGATAGAGCGCTCTACCTGATCTCAGATTGTAGAGCACAAAAATACGCCCAGAGGGATTTTGAATTATACATCTAAATGGGATGTATAAGATATGTAATGAGAGGTGTGCGACGGAGCATTGTCGTGATGGAGGATCCACGAATCGGTAATCCCCGGACGGACTCGATGAACCCGGGCGGTTAGTCGACGGAGCACCTCTCTGTAGTACTGGTCGTTAACAGTTTGGCCGGGCATAAACTCTTTGACAGCATAGAGGTTGCCGACTTCCAGGCAGCGTTCAGGGATTTGAAAATCCGGTATCAGCGTGTTATCGACTCCAATAGGGACTACTTTGAAGATTTCTAATGGAAAATTGTACATATTTTGCCCATAAAAAATTTTCTGAGGCCAGTCCGGTTACTTATTATACAGACCCTTTATGTTCAGGAATTCAATTGGAAAATAATTTCTTTCCACCAATGCTTAAAGATAGTAAATAAAGATAACGATCTACTTTAGAACCATTCTGACAATCTTTGTTTGAATCAGAGAGAAAATAAGTAAATCTTATCTATAAATTAAGTGGTTTGAATAGTCTCAGTCTGGATTGTCTCACCGGATGTATGAATTTTAATGATTATTGTAAACAAACAACATTCCTAATTTTTCAATAAGCTCACAATTATACCAGCACACAATTATTGAAGCTCTGTCAATGTAAATATAATTATTATTATTAGGAGTAGATTCGAACAATAATTGTTTTTCTTTCTTGCCTTATTAATTATTTTCTACTTGTATTCTCTTGATATTAATTTATAACCAGACTGATGACATTGCTCTATTGCATATTTCTTCTTACACAATGAATGAAACCTATCATTTTCCACAATAAATCTTCTGCTTTTTTATCAAAAGTTACTTCCATGATTATTTAATTTTTCTTTTTAAAGTATGCAATATATAATTATCATTTCGACCCCTACTCCGGGTCCCCTAGAGAGAGTAATTTTATTTTTTCAGAAAACCTATATTAGCCTACATATTATCCGGGCCCTAGCCCGGGCCCCCTGGGGACCCGCCCCCCCCCGCGCCGTGGGGGCAGCGGGGGTTTACGTTACGCCACTGTCCAGAGGGCATTAGATAAGGATTATTCAAGTAAAAATAGTATAAGGGTTTCATAATATATTCAAGTAATCTCATAATATTTTTATATTTTATCTATGACAATTAATGAATTGCATTATATATCAATCATGTATGAAAGAAACTCACCTCCAATTATCAAATGATAGTAATCAAACAGAGCTTTGGAGATTCCAACTATTAATGGATACTCTTTTCTCATCAAGTTTTTGTTTAAAATCATTTGTAGAATAAAAAAAAGAAGAGAGTGGCACTGCTTATATATTTATTATGAATCCTAAATCTGGCTACACTAATGGATAAAAGTATATAGCAATCAAATAAATCATTATAGTAATTATAATATCGAGTGACCTGTGACCTGGCTGGTTTAGGTCTGGTCTCAGAGTTTTCAGGTCGCAACTGATCCATTTCAGAGCCTCTGACATGATCAAACGACTGCTTTTTAGGCAGCCGGGGCCAACGGCTTAACGTGTCCATCGAAACACGGGAGTGGCTCATGAAAAATATCTTGCTCGGGCCGAGATTTAGACCCGAGCCTCTGAATTATAAAGCCAACATCTAATACACTCGACCACGACAACTTAAAATTATTATTATATAACAGTCACAAGGGAAAAGTAAAATTTAAGTTAGTAATATTTTAGAAAACTTACCTTGAAAAGCTCGTAATTGAGGGTGAATATATTGGGAAGTTAATTGAGATGTGAACTTATGTGAATCTCATGTGTTCTGTGAAACAAAGCTTCAATATAGTAGTAAACATAAAAGAGATAAGTTAGTGTAGCTAATATAAAAACATAATTTATTGAGTGTGGTTCTTTTCACATTATTATGACTTGGATGATGAAAGAGCTGATGATGAACTCTTTTGTTGAATCCGAGAGACAAATGATAAACTGACTCGACGACGTTTTGATGCAGAGATCGATGCAAAAATAGAAGCTCAAATCAGAGCGAAAATAGTCGGTGAATTGAGGAGCACAGATTTGGCTTTGATTGCTGCAAAGTAGCCGAAACAATAATATTTCATCAATCACCAAGATCATTAATGTTGCAAATATAGAAGCAAATCTGAGAATCTGGACAGCGTTTCAAGGTGATTACAAGGAGGCTATAATTACTGAAGTTTTTTGTAAGAGCTCTGAAGAAGGAGATCAGGACATGACAACCATGATAATTAGTGTCAGGGTGGTGGGTGTAACTATTTCAGTAAAAATATAGGAGACAAACTATTCTCTCGAAGGTGATAGAGTAGGTGTGAGGGTGATAGGGATAACTATTTCAGTAAAAAAGATAGGAAAAAACTTTTCTCTTGAAGAGACTTATTAGTAGTCCTAAGTAGGCCTACACTATGTAAGTGCCTGTACTGTATAGCCTACTCTTAAAGGGATCAGGGAACAATGGTTATAATTTTTTAAAGTTGTTCCAAACAGAGCGAAAATTCTATTCAATAGCAGGAGGCCCATAGATTGATTGAGCAGATGAGGTAATTGATTACAACTCGGAGATATGCTAGCTCTAGCTGGTTATGGATTCAATTCTCAACTTTCTATCACCATGTTTGTATCACCCACCTCATTGCCTACGAAGCCCTAAGAGATTAGGTCCTTATGTAGGCCAACACCTAAAAGTAAGTGACACTATCTTCTATTCAAATAAAATGTATCATCAAATCAACTATAGTGAGGTCCACGTTATAAAGTTGGTGGATAAGATAGGGCAACAGCGTTGCCGATTCACTGCATTACCACTGCCTTCCATAGTAGATAGCATCCTCAGTTCCTGTTAATAATCAACTATATTTTATCTGTCAAGAAAGTATTTTTCAATTATTCAATAATTAATTTTCATAATCGAGATAGAATATTTTGGTAATTATAATATCGAGTGACCTGTGACCTGGCTGGTTTAGGTCTGGTCTCAGAGTTTTCAGGTCGCAACTGATCCATTTCAGAGCCTCTGACATGATCAAACGACTGCTTTTTAGGCAGCCGGGGCCAACGGCTTAACGTGTCCATCGAAACACGGGAGTGGCTCATGAAAAATATCTTGCTCGGGCCGAGATTTAGACCCGAGCCTCTGAATTATAAAGCCAACATCTAATACACTCGACCACGACAACTTAAAATTATTATTATATAACAGTCACAAGGGAAAAGTAAAATTTAAGTTAGTAATATTTTAGAAAACTTACCTTGAAAAGCTCGTAATTGAGGGTGAATATATTGGGAAGTTAATTGAGATGTGAACTTATGTGAATCTCATGTGTTCTGTGAAACAAAGCTTCAATATAGTAGTAAACATAAAAGAGATAAGTTAGTGTAGCTAATATAAAAACATAATTTATTGAGTGTGGTTCTTTTCACATTATTATGACTTGGATGATGAAAGAGCTGATGATGAACTCTTTTGTTGAATCCGAGAGACAAATGATAAACTGACTCGACGACGTTTTGATGCAGAGATCGATGCAAAAATAGAAGCTCAAATCAGAGCGAAAATAGTCGGTGAATTGAGGAGCACAGATTTGGCTTTGATTGCTGCAAAGTAGCCGAAACAATAATATTTCATCAATCACCAAGATCATTAATGTTGCAAATATAGAAGCAAATCTGAGAATCTGGACAGCGTTTCAAGGTGATTACAAGGAGGCTATAATTACTGAAGTTTTTTGTAAGAGCTCTGAAGAAGGAGATCAGGACATGACAACCATGATAATTAGTGTCAGGGTGGTGGGTGTAACTATTTCAGTAAAAATATAGGAGACAAACTATTCTCTCGAAGGTGATAGAGTAGGTGTGAGGGTGATAGGGATAACTATTTCAGTAAAAAAGATAGGAAAAAACTTTTCTCTTGAAGAGACTTATTAGTAGTCCTAAGTAGGCCTACACTATGTAAGTGCCTGTACTGTATAGCCTACTCTTAAAGGGATCAGGGAACAATGGTTATAATTTTTTAAAGTTGTTCCAAACAGAGCGAAAATTCTATTCAATAGCAGGAGGCCCATAGATTGATTGAGCAGATGAGGTAATTGATTACAAATCGGAGATATGCTAGCTCTAGCTGGTATGGATTCAGTTCTCAACTTTCTATCACCATGTTTGTATCACCCACCTCATTGCCTACGAAGCCCTAAGAGATTAGGTCCTTATGTAGGCCAACACCTAAAAGTAAGTGACACTATCTTCTATTCAAATAAAATGTATCATCAAATCAACTATAGTGAGGTCCACGTTATAAAGTTGGTGGATAAGATAGGGCAACAGCGTTGCCGATTCACTGCATTACCACTGCCTTCCATAGTAGATAGCATCCTCAGTTCCTGTTAATAATCAACTATATTTTATCTGTCAAGAAAGTATTTTTCAATTATTCAATAATTAATTTTCATAATCGAGATAGAATATTTTGGTAATTAATTATATTTCTACATGGTCCAGAAACAATCAGCAACGTATCAGTACACCCGATATTTTCAATTATCCAATAATTCATTTATACGCTAGGCTACTGATTTACTGTTCATATTAAAAAGTAAACTAAAGCCAATTAACTATATGCTTTTTCACGGATATGAACTCTATTGATACTAAGTTGATCAGAGACCTATAGTCGTTATTACTACACTTAGCTCAGGTCCTTGTGTCCTACCTTTAGGTATAGCCTAAAGCGTTTTATTACTGTTCATAAAACAATAGTGGGCGGTTTTACCAAGCTCGGTCAAGAATTTTGAACATGGTCAAGCCGGAAACGATTTACAAGTGTGCACTGCAATTATCGATAGTATCGCATAATAATCATAATAGGTTTCAGTGCACTTGTAAACCGTACCTAATTTGACCATGTTAACCAAATGTCTTGACCGAGCTTTGTAAAACCGGGACATCATAATATTGTAGGTCTATTAATGTGAATCTCTTCTACGGTAGGGTCTCAATTATTGACACTCAATCACCACTGTTTTGAGGAGCACTGGATGATTCAATTTCATGACAGAAGCTAGCAAAATGGGCTCAGTGCACTTAATTTTCCTTAACAAAGTCTTACTTTGTATTAAAACCATTTCAATACTTGAGGTGTCCAGTATCCCAAGCTATTGCGCCCTGGCGATGTAACATAGCTCCGTTTGCTCTGCTATGCTGCTCAGGAAAAATAAGTATTAAACCCATATATTGACAAAAAATAATAATTGACCGAACGTAGTGAGGTCTATGTTTCAACTCGGATTTTATTTTGTCTGTATGAGTATATGTATGTAACGCAATTACGGCCAAACGCGTTGATAGAATTCGATGAGATTTGGCAGGAATATTCCTTTTTCAACTGCGCGTCGATGTATACACAAGGTTTTTTTTGTAATTTTGCATTTTAAGGATAATAAATGAAAAGAAAAGGAATTCCTCCATACTCCGATATCACTATATATATATATATATATATATATATATATATATATATATATATATATATATATATATATAAAATCTACTCTGAAGATAGGATTAATCAGACTATAGAATAATTCATAATCAATCAGCTGACAAGTGGATTACACAGATGTCTGGAGAAGCCGTGCGTCTATTTCTATAAGGTTTATAGTTTCAATCAAATACCTTGAAGAGATATGCATCTTCAAGGTCTTAGGTTGCAATATTTTGTTTTGTAGTCATGGTATTGCGTGCCCATCAGTATCAATATTCTCACTTTTGAAAAAAAAACTAATTAAATAGTTGATAAAAAATAATGAAATGAACTAAATAATGCTGAAGAAATTATAGTATTTTTGATTGTAAAAAAATAATTTTCATCCGAGGGAAAGATTATCACGGAACTGGATGAATTATATCATATAGAATTCAAACGTGGACTGAGTTTGTTAACATTTAAAACAGTTGACATCAGTTATTTGTGGATGAGAAAACTGCGTGAGGTCTACTGTTTACAGAACGACTAGTATATTAATGTAGGAGTTGAAAATTCAAAATGTTTTATCTTTTTCCAACTATGCAGATTAAGTAGGTATTTAAATGAAATAATAATATTGTAGCGAAGAGGAATTAAAAGAATTCTTTGAAAGAATATACGGTAGGTCTTCTATGTAGCAAGTTGGAAAAATTTCTAACTGCTGCCGACACGCAAATTTTTTTTTACCAATAGCAGTACTCGCCTACTAGTATAAATTCTTCTGCTCTTGTATTTAGTTTTAGTTTATCAGAGATTGACAATGGTATAATAACCGAAACTGGTCTTTCTACGTATCAATAAATCTGTGGTTTTTAACAATTTCTTAGTCTTTTTCATTCAATAATAAATTAAATTCATAATGAATAAAAAGACTAAGAAATTGTCAAAAACTACAGATTTTATTGATAGTTAGAAAGACCGGTTTTGGTTGTTACACCATTGTCAATCTCTGATAAACTGCATCCATTGTTTATCAGAGATTGACAATGGGGTAACAACCGAAACCGGTCTTTCTAACTATCAATAAAATCTGTAGTTTTTGACAATTTCTAAGTCTTTTTATTTATTATGAATAATTACCACAATTTCAACTTCTCAACTACACAAAAAGTTAAATTCATAAGCTAAATCAAGGCAGCTACATCAAGGCCCGTCACCTGCCTTCGTTCACAAGAGAAACCTTCTTGCAGGATATTTGAAAGCAAATGTCAATTCAATTTATTGCCCAAAATTGAATGATTACTCATTTATTAAAAATATGACTGGATTACAAAATTTTAATCAAATATGTAAGAATACACATTCAATATAATATTCAATATTACTGTTAATATGCCAGTAACAGTAATATTGAATATTATATTTAATATGTATTCCAGCAAGAAAATGTTATCTTGCTCGCTGATGAGAGTTTTGTAAAATAGTATATTTCACACCTAGAGCAGAAAATGATATTTTTCCGGCTCAAAATAGGTTTTCAAGTCCGAGGCCGTAGGCCGAGGACTAGTAAAGATTGAGAGCCGGAAAAACATTTTTGCCTGTGGTGCGAACGCTATTTTTCGCCACACACAAAAATAAACAATATATATATGAGAATAGTTGTTTAATAAGCACTTCCGAAAGCAGAAGTGGAAGGTGATAGCTCTAGCAAATCTGAGGTAATCTGAATATCAGGAAATTGTCCAAGTATTTTTATTTTTTATTCTGATTTGTCTAAATAACCTAAAAGATGATGTTCAATTATGTGGAAGGTTGAGTTTATACTTTTTTATTCTTTCAAATGACAATAAGATGATATTATTATAAATGTTTTAATTATTGAATAATGAACACAAATAATGAAAAGTTTTTTAATCAGCATTTTTTTGATCACCTTTCTTAGTTCCATGTTAGCGGCTGGAAAGAAACCTGTTCTGACGTCAGACGAGAGTCAGTCGTCAGCAAACAATGTCTTTCAGATCTATGTAGGGACTGGAAAACAGCTGCTTTCTGTGCAGTGTGGCGAAAAAAATTAAACATGAGGTGGACAAAAGTAGACACACAAATAATAGAATAGAATATCTTTATTAGCCTCAACTATTTGATAAAGGCCAGTCAAAACAATACAAAATGCACAATATAAACAAGGTTTATACAACACAACAATAAACAACCAAAGTACATTGAACTACATTCCTATAATTTATCATACTTTTCATACTATATTATAAAATTAAGTATTCAAATTAAAATGTACGGAACAGGAAACACTTGTTTGATCATCACTTCTGAACTACTGTACTGAGATTAACTGGAAATTGTACATATAGATTCTGTATTTACCGAGGATGGATAATAATAAGCTTATCTTCATTATTATCAACTAATTAATTCTAATTTTAATAATTGAAACAAATTAATTCAAATTGTGATACAAAATTATGTAAAGATGAAAGCCCGAACATGTAGTGAGTACATCAAGAGGGAGCCGTCTTAGATGGTATATAAATAGAATAGAAAAAATCTGGTGTGGTGCACTCACACAACTTCCCTTGCCGTTATGAAAATTGATCACCTGACGCTAGTGTTAGCGCGCATCTCAAGTCTACTTATAAACAAAGATCTGAGCCAGCTGGTGACAGGACAATAACGCTAGAGAAATACGAGGTCTGCTATCTCTTCATAGTGAATCATTTAATAGAATCAACAGTTTGCAATTAGATAATCACATTTTCTCGAATTTCGAGCTATTTTCAATGTTAGGTGAAAATGTTACTGAACATTAATTGTAGAGATTTTTATGCTCAATCTTTTCCACTCATTTTTTTTTTTTTTTGTTTAAATTGTATCTGAAGCCTGATAACTGGGAATCTAAAATCAAACTTTGCATAGATGGGGTGGAGCTCCTGAAATTTTTACAAATACGGGACTTGTGGCAGTTGATAGAGCTTATCAATGACTATTTTAGGTATTTTAATTTGATCAAAATCGTTGGAGCCGTTTTTTGAGAAAATCGCAAAAACCCCTGTTTTTGACAACATTTTCTCCATTTTAGCAGCCATCTTGAATTGCATTTGATCGAAATTGTTCGTGTCGGATCCTTATATTGTAAGGACATTAAGTTCCAAATTTCAAGTCATTCCGTTAATTGGGAGATGAGATATCGTGTACACAGACGCACAGACTTGGCTGCTTGACAAGGTACCATATACAAAACATGTAAATTCAAATATAAATATACATATATCAGTGAACTTTATTTTTACTCAACAGTTTATTACACTGTTTAATTTACTTACAGAATTTACTCAACAGTTAAAATTATCATGATATTAACTAATTAATTGTTGGCTCAGCTCTCAAAAATCTCAAAAGTGTTATAATGTATAGTCAACCTGAACTTACATAAAAAATAGAACAGCATGAATTACAACAATACAATACATTAATAGATGAATTACATTTCATCTAAAGTGTAAATTATTCAACCAAATCTTTAAATTTCTTTTCAACAGGCTCATATTAACAAAACCATCAAAATTATTGGGTAAACAATTGAAAGTTTTTGGTACAATGTAGATTAAGGTGTTTCTGGCTAAATTATTCGATGTAAATGGTACAACATACCTCTCATTCCTTAAATCATATCGATTAACATGACTAAATATTTTTTGCTGAAGTTATTTTCTAAAATCAAAGTAAACAGAAATATACCATTTATATTCAAAACCTTGCATCTATTTGGAAGGTGCTCATATGAAATATCCCCTTAGAATTGCTGACCAAACATAAAATCTTCCTCTGTTCTGGAGATATTCTTCTAAGATAGTGAACATTGCAAGCAAACCTCCAACCTTGCAATCCATATCTCATAACAGACTCTCGCAAGGCTATATACATCATTATCTTCACTTTATTGGGTATTAAATCCTTAATATCATACATTTTGAGTCAATTACAAACATTTTTTATATGAATATCCCAACGAAAATGACTGTCAACTGTTACTACTAAATACTTATAATTTATACAATTCGATATGAACTGACAATCTCTTGTACATATGAAAATTCCTTGCTCCTGCAGTTGGAAACATTCACAGCAATGTTGCTTAATTTTGGGTTCCCTAAGTCTTTTCATGTAGGATGAGGTTATATGTAGCACCTTGGTTTTGATAACATTTATATTTAAACAATTATTATGAAACCATCTAGCTAGAGTATAGGTATCATGTTGTAACCGGGTTTCGGCCACATCTAATGATTTATGAGAGGAAATCAACAAAATATCATCTGCAAACATAAACATCTTAAAGTGAATCAAATATCTAGGTAAGTCATTTGTGTAAAGTAGAAACAGCAAAGGTCCCAGGACTGATTCTTGAGGCACTCCCACATTTGAAGTCCTCTCTTGACTTAGATAGTTCCCAATTTTAACAACAAAAATTTCCTATTCTCCAGATAACTTTCAAATAACCCGAGTACAGGTCCTCTTATACCAACACTAGATAGCTTTTGTAATAAAATTTAATGATCTAAAGTGTCGAAAGCCTTTGAAAAATCTATAAAAAGACAAATAATAAAATAAAAGTAATAATAATTATAATTATTCTTTTTTGTATTTTCAATTGTCTATTTGTATTCTGCCTTGCGGAGCAAGTTACACCACTACCTCTATAGACAAAGCCATAGTGCATTCTGGTGATGTCAGGACGGGTAGAGCTACTCACCACCTCCTACACCAATAAAAACACTAACTCACATTTTTCAGCTGAACTATATCAGCTAATGTTTTTATTGGTGGTGAGTAGCCCTACCTGTCTGTGCTGACGCCACCAGAATGCACTATGGCTTTGTTTACGGAGGTAGAGGTTACACCTGCTTGAACTATAATTTATTTGTTTCAAAATCCCTAAAATATTTTTCTCTCTTTCCATAAAAAATTATTTGATAGAGTAAAAGGGATTATTTACAAGAAATAAACATGGACGCTCAGGCTACTTTTAATACAGATGAGGTGAATATACAAAATTAAATCAGGAACTTATTTAATGCGTTTCTTCACAAAAAAAGGTTTCCAAGCGCATTCCAGGAAAATGAGCATTTCCATGGAAAATATACTGGTGCATGAATTCATTCATTGGTTTCAATGTATATTTCAAAAAAATACATTTTTCATCTGGTACAATAACACACAAATAAACGATTGAATGGTATTTTACAAAGTAAAGCTTGTACTAATAAAATAACGTTATGTTATTATACATATGACAAATGATTATTGAAGCTGGATACATGGTACATGGTATGTACACAATAACATAAATGCATAAACATGAACATTACATAAACATGAACATAAACATTATTATATTAATAATCTAATTGATAAATCATTAATGAAATTAACAACTTACATAGGCCTACTGGGCAGAGAGTGATGAGTAGCCTAATTCTAATAAACAAAACTTTCACAAGACTGTATGCATTACTTCATTGAATTGAACCTCACATATCTATTAAATTATTAGGATTCAAAATCACTCTTACTAATAAATTCTTAACTCAGTTTGAGAAGTTCAACATGATTTTCTTTTCTTTATACTTTATTATTCTGAATCGTACTTAGTTTCGATCATACAGAGTGGGTGAAAAGTCCAAGAACGACTTAACATCTCATACAGAGAAAAATTAATCAAGCAGAAAAATTAATCTTGCACCCGATGCCCTTAATGACTACTTCATCAGTATATCAAGTCTAAAAAATCGAGATCAGCTATCTTTTTCTGCGACAACATTTACTGACCTTTTAAATAATTTCAAATTTTCAGAGACGTTTGATCGTACTAGAGTGGGGCTATCTTGGAGAATGGTGGAAGTGGAAACTGTGAGATTGATTGTAAGCCGTTTAAGCTCCTCGCGAAGTGAAGACTGTTTTGGTCTGTCTAATTTTATAATTAAAAATATAATTGATTCCATGTTGGTACCTCTGACTCTAATAATAAATTTTGTTTTAATAACAGGACAGTTTCCTGATTGCTTGAAGCTGTCCTTGATCAATCCAATTTTCAAAAAAGGGGATCGAGACCTGCCCGAAAACTACAGGCCAATAGCGATTGTACCAATAATAAGTAAAATCATTGAAACCTGTATTTTCCAACAAATGTATGAGTACATGACAGTCAACTCTATTTTACATGAAAACCAATTTGGGTTCAGACCTAATTGCTCAACCACTATGGCATTAGAGATAAGGAATTAAAATTGATCAGAAGTTACCTTAGTGACAGAACACAAATAGTTCGACTGAATAGGCAAAATAATAAATGTTCAGAACCAAAAAAAGTATTGGCAGGTGTTCCACAAGGATCAGTCCTTGGACCCTTTCTATTCTTAGCTTTTGTGAATGATTTTAGTGTTAATGTTCCATGTTTATCTGTTCTCTATGCTGATGACACTACCATACTTGATTCTAATACTAGTGTAGAGGCTGTACTTGATAGGCTTGACTCCTCGGTTGAACGCTGCAGGGAGTGGTATGCTGCTAATTGTTTGACTCTCAATGAGAGTAAAACAGAAAACATTCTATTCACGCTTAGAAATAATTTAAGCAGGGAGCACCAGGAGTACCTGAAGCCGATTAAACTGCTGGGTTTTGTCCTAGACAGTAAATTGAGTTGGAGTAGCCACATAGAGTATCTGTGTAAGAAACTGTCCAGAGTTATGTACCTACTAAGAAAACTGAAATGTTGTGTCAGTAGGGAGGTACTTATTCTGACTTACTATGGTTTGTTTCATTCCCATCTCAATTATGGGTTCCGTCTTTGGGGTAACTCAAGTCAGGCCCGGCCCCAGGGGTGGGCGGACCGGGCGGCCGCACAGGGCGGCCGGTTTTGGGGGCGGCAAATTTAAAGGAACGGAAAATTTAAAAATACAAATAAATAATAAATTCATAATTTCAAATGTGAATGGTAAAATTATATAAGAAGTTTTTCAACCTCGAGCTAATGAAGACTTTTCTAAGATCAACAATGCCCCAGGAACGTCTGAGTGGTCTAGCGAACATAAAATATTTCATTCCCCAGATCTTGAAGAATTGGTGAAGGAATTGCAAAGGTCAGACGAGTTCTACTTAATTAAACAGGTGTGTTAAACAAACTTGTAGAAATTGTAGTTCTAATTACTTAGCAAGTTAAGTAGGCCTAATACTATGTTGCAGTGTACGTGTTAAGGCTGTGCAAAGGCTAAAAATAAACTTTCTTGTACTGGTGATATTTTTCAAAGTTTCTCGATTTGTACCGGTATATATCAAAATGAAAAAGTTTTCTTAGGAAAACATTCTCTTCCAATCATTACTTTTTGAGATATGAACGCCTAAAGTTTAAATTTTTGGGACAGGACATTTCAAATTCGGTAAGAGATAAATTCTTCATGGTATTGTTGATTGAATAAAACAAGAAAATGTTGAAACATTTTCTGAAAATATCAATTTTTGAAAAAGTTATTCAATTTACAAAAAAAACTCAACACTATTTTTGGTCATTTTTAGTAAATTGAAAAACTTTCTCAAAAATTGATATTTTCAGAAAATTTTTGTTTTATTAAATCAAAAATACCATGAAGAATTTATCCTTTGAATTTTATGGATTCATCTCGTACCGAATTTGAAATGATCTGTCCCAAAATTTTAAACTTTAGGCGCTCATGTCTCAGAAAGTAATGATTGAAAAAAGAAAACTTTTTCATTTTAATCCTTAAGCGATCCTTGATCGTTTCCTCGCGCGCCTCTCCAATAGAAAATACTGAAATGAAGTGCAACTAACGGTTGATTCTCATAGAACATGATCTCATGAGCTTATATCATTGTGCGAAATATCACTGTGAGGACAATATAGATGGTGATGATGGTTGACGCTAAAAATGCCCAGAGGGATTTTGAATTTTACATCTAGATTGTAATCGGGATATATTGTTGATCAAATACTAAATATGATCAAAATTGATTTTTTTCCTTAAAATATCACTCATATTTGAAAAATCATAGCTCAGTACTCATTGGAGATAGAGAGTTCCGAATGATCTCATTTCATTCAGAATTTTATGATCTTAAAAAAGGCAAGAGCAAATTTTTCTGTCCGATCACTGATTTTGCCGGAAATAGCTGAAAACTGGAAAATGAACCTAAAATACGAACTTTTTGGGCCACTCTGTATTAGCACAAGGGAATTTTACATGAAGAATTTGGTTCTGAACCTCTCTCATGTATCCAAATAAAATATTAAAAAATCAGAACTACGATATAAATTGCAAGCAAACCCCCATTTTTATGTCTATATTGACTGGACTTTACTGTTCCCCAATATTTATACTTGTCAAATATTTGTTTAAATGTCAATAACTAGTGTTAAACATAATTTTTTAGAGTTTACTGAGACTGTGGTGTCGCATCACAGCGGAGACACAATAGTAACGCTGGTTACACACTGGGCGGTTTCTGCCGCGGCGGCGAGACTGCCGTCGCAACCTAGAAAAAAAGTCATGCTTACACATACAGCGGAAAAAATACCGCCAAACATCGAGCGGCAAAATATGATCAGTATGATCGTATGATCAGTAGCCAAAATAATTGTTGTAGTTCTTCATCGCAAATGTGTTGTGACTTCACTGTTTCATGAGTGTTCAGTTAATATTGTATTTTGCACATTTTCCAAAAGTATATATTATTAAGTGTTTAACTTGAAATGGAAAGGCAACAACTTTTACCACGTTTGTTGTGCCGTCAAAGGAAAAGAAGACAGCAGAGAAATCGCCTTGCTTGGATTCATTGAAATGAACGTTTTTATTAAATCGACAGCGATATACAACATATTACAGTTTTTTTCTTGTATTCCAGAGTTTCAAAATCCCCCCTAATCTCCATACACACTTCCTTCCACGCATTCCTTGTTGCATCTCGATCCTTAAATATGTCGAGGGTTTTGTCCCACAAAACTGGCCTCTGTTCTACAAATGATATTAACAACTATTAACTTACTCATTTTCTCACACTCGTCAACCACAAACACTTAAAACAATAAATAAATGTTATAAACAACTTACAAACTTTACAACAAGACACAAATTAAAAGGCTGATTTTCAAAGACCTCTGACTTGGAGCAACTGGGAAAGACGACTGATCAGCGGCGACGGTAGACAACCGCCAAATGTGTTAACGCCCATTTGGTCACGTACGCCACTGCGTAGACAAGAGCAGCAAAACACCGCCAGCCGCAGTGGCAGTGGACGGCTGCACAGCTTCCGCCAACAGCAATATAGCCGCGCGGCGTTTCTGCCGCCCAGTGTGTAAGCTTCCATTCAAGTTCATAGACTACTGCTCGAACGGCGGCGACGGCGAAATTACCGCCCCGGCAGAAACCGCCCAATGTGTAACCGGCGTTAGGCGATCGCTCAAGGAGGGGTGGAACCCGGGATTAACAATTAAAGACGGGATACTTGCGGGGGGGCGGCAGTTGCCGATCTCGCCCAGGGCGGCAAAGTCCCTAGGGCCGTGCCTGACTCAAGTGATATGAAGAAGGCATTTATTTGGCAAAAAAAAGCAATTCGCTGCATTGTTGGTCTAAGGAGTGTTGAAAGCTGTAAAAATAGTTTTATCGAGCTTGGAATCATGACTCTCCTCCCTTCAATGTACATTTATTGTAACCTGGTCCTTGTTAAAAAAAACCTAACTCTATCAACAAGACATATAGCCATCAGCATGAACATAGAACTAGAAATAGGAATAACCTAATTACCCCATACATCAGACTGCAAAAAACATTCAAAAGCTATATGTATCAACAATACTTATTATTCAATAAATTACCGACAAGAATAAAAAATTTACCACAAAAAAGTTCATATCTACAGTAGCACAATGGCTCAAAAACAGGCTTTTTATACAATTGACAAATACCTAAGTCATAACGTGAGCATCTGACTGTTTTATATTATATTTGTATATGTATATCGTGGGTGTACTGCAAAAAGTGACCAAGTCAAAAATTTCAAAAAATGAGTTAAAGTGACGAAGTATCAGAAAAGCATGCCTAGAAGCATTAAAAAAATGACCAAGTCCATCAAATTATTCCTAAAAGGTTATTTTTTAGTAGGTACTTTTATAAATGACCAACTAAATTATGAATATTTTTGTACAAGTAAATATGCCTATATCTATTTAGTCAGTTCTCAATATAGTTTATAATGGACAGTACTACAGGCAGAAATGCCCAAGATAAGTTTGTCAGTTTCATCAGCTGATAATGCCAACATATATTTAGGCAATTCTTGTACAAGTAAATATGTCTATATCTATTTAGTAAGTTTTTAATATAGTTCATGATGGACAGTACTACAGGCAAAAATGCCCAAGATTATTTAGTCAGTTACATCTTATAATGTCAACTACATTCAGGCTATTCTTATACAAGAAAAAATGTATATGTATATTTAGTCAGTTTTTAATATAGTTTGTGATGGACAGTACTACAGGCAGAAATGCCCAAGATCAGTTAGTCAGTTTCATCTGATAATTTAGTTTCGCGCCAACATGACCAATATGACTTGGACACTTTTCCCTGTTTATCATCAGCTGAATTCAGAGTTTCAGACCAGTCTTCAGTCGCCTAGACGCCTACTTGTTTGTGCCTTGAACGTACGTAGTTAGACATGTTCTTTGTGGAATTAATAATAAACGGAATATGCTAATTATTTACTATAACAATTTTACTGTATTGTATTGTTTTAAAAATGAGCAAAAGGATTGATCTGCTTATAAAATTGAGTGATAAAGGTAAGTCAAAATTAATTATCTTGTGTAAATCTATTATTTTAAGGTTATGTTTTACACATGTAGTTGTTGTTTTATTAGCGTTGTGTTCTGATTGTTTTCCATTTTAAATGAATCATTATGGTATACAAATGAATGAATCAATCGATTAAATTCCACGCCCTTCTAATGTTTTAACAGGTTTTCAAAAATACACATCAATCTTCTTTCAGAACATTGACAATCGCCGGTTAATTTATTCTGAAGTCGGTTTTCATGATAGGCTAAAAACTTTCTTTTAGGCTTCTTGTAGATCTTAGTAACTTATACGAAATGGAAAAGAAGCTTGAAAATAGCCTACTGGTTTCATTGAATAATTATTTATATTTTATTCCAGGTTTAGTTTTGAAAACAACTAATGAATTCCAAATTGAAGCTGCACTCAATGAGTTACAGTACTAGAGAAAAATGAAACCGACATTGCTCAAGAGAATATTATGGCAACTGAAACAAGTTTGGCTGGTAAGTAGAAATACAATAATAATTATTATTCAAGTTCAATGTGAAAACATTGATCTATTTATAGGGTATTAGCTTGCCATGACTCTGTCACTGATTAGGGTCAGGAGGGGTAATTATGACCAGGGGGTAATTGTGACCAGCGCCATTTTGAGCTATTTGGTGTTTGATAAAATTTGGTTTTGAGGTTAAATGTTAACCTCATAATGTGTTTTTGATTTTAGTGCATCTGTGTGACTGATTAGAAGGCTTTTCCATAACAATTTCAATTTGAGAGTAGAAGGCTACAGAAATTTTTGTTGAACGGATTTGTCCATCTTGTAAATAAAGTTTTGTGACAAGAAATAAAAAAATTCCAGATGAGCTCATTCATGTTTAAAAGTAAGTTAAGGATGTTTGAATTATTGTTTCAAAGTTCTAACTCAATCTAATATTTCTGAGTAAATTTAAATTTGTGGTCATAATTACCCCATCATTTTATAAAAAGTGGGGTAATTATGACCACAAAAAAGGGGTAATTATGACCACATTTGAAAACTTATTAAAAGTATAAAAAGTGCTGTAATGCTCAAGATATGTTGTTTTTCTTTTCATTACAGATAAATAATGCCTAGAACATATAAGAAGAAGAAGGCCGCTCCTTCTTACACTCTGGAAGATCTTCAAGAAGCTGTGAGGATGGTGAAGGAGAAGAAGATGAGCCAGAGGGAGGCGGCAAAGAAGTATGAAATTCCGAAATCTGTCATACAGCTGAGGATCAGTGGGAAAGTGAGCTTGGATCATCAAGGTGGTGGGCGACGAAGAACACTGACTGATGAAGAAGAAAATACAATAGTAGACTGTCTTATTGCAAGAGCAGAATTTGGTTACCCATGTGATCGCATGGAACTTATGCAACTTGTAGGCGAATACATCAAGGCCAATGACATAAAAAACGTTTTTAAAGACAATACACCAGGTGAAGACTGGTACCTTGGGTTCATGAAACGACATAGCCGACTATCATTAAAAAAAGCCGAACACCTTCAGGCTGTAAGAAAAAGTAACACTACCCCTGATATTGTCTATGATTTTTATGAAAAGCTAGACCAGATATACACCGAAAAGGAACTACTTACTCCAGACAAAGCCTCTTTCATCTTCAATGCAGACGAATCAGGATTCAAGAGTGATCCCTCTCGGTTTCGTGGAATTGGCGAAAAAGGAAAATCACTTTGTCGAGTTTCTGGAGGATCTGGTAGAGAGTCGACTACTGTGCTGGCATGTGCATCTGCTGATGGATCTGTGATGCCCCCCATGGTCTTATTCAAAGGTGCAACAACTGTACAACCGCGTTGGGTTTCAGATAAAGCATATCCTGGAACATCGTATGCTGTATCAGCTAGTGGTTGGATGGAAGGACCAGTTTTCTTCAATTGGTTCACAACTGCTTTCATCCCATATGTCAACAAAATTCGTATCGAAAAAAATCTACCAGATCAAGAAGTTGTTTTGATTTTTGACGGACATAATAGCCACATCACTCTCAATTTGGTCAAGGAAGCTGCAGCAAACAAAATCACCCTTATTAGATTACCGAGCCATCTAACTGACAAACTCCAACCATTAGACAAGTGTGTTTTTGGGCCTGTGAAATCTCATTGGGAAAAGATACTGGTTGATAATGGCAAATCTAAAATGGGACAGAGCCATCAGAGACTTTTAAAGAAAGAGTTTGTGGAGCTACTAGGTGAGGTATGGCGTATTTCAATGACCCCAGCAAACATCAAATCTGGGTTTATAAGTACTGGAATATTTCCTTTGAATAAAAAAATGTTTCCTGAGAACCAATTCAATCCAGTGGACTTACAAACCTATAAAAAGAAAAAAAAAGAAGAGTTGAAGAAAAATGAACAGAAAGAAGCAGAAACAGAGGAAACTGACAAAAAAAGGAAAGAAGAAGCTAATAAAAATAATGAAGGAAGTAAGAAGAAAGAAGATACAGATAAAAGCCAGAACTTCTCTCAAGCTTCCACATCAAAAGTTGATTCTCCAATGATGGACATAGGAGACCTTAGCCCTTCTTATCAAGACGAAACAATTGTCCTTGAGCTACAAGAAACAGGAACAGAAGTGTTACAAGACGAAACAACTGTCCTTGAGCTACGAGAAACAGGAACAGAAGTGTTACAAGACGAAACAACTGTCCTTGAGCTACGAGAAACAGGAACAGAAGTGTTACCATCACCAAAATCAACGCCAGGATCATCAAAATCAGTTGTAGAGATATTTGCAGAAACTATAAGGAATTCTAAACATAAACAATTACCTCAAACTCCAACAAAAAAGATCGTTAAAACCAGAATAAAACCTGATAGATATGGCGAAGTTCTAACATCGAAGGAAGTAATTGAAAGACTTCAAAAGGCAGAATCAGAGAAGCAAATGAAAGAAAAAATAAAAAAAGAAAAACAAGAAAAGAGAAACATCAAGGTCAATGAAGCAAGCAAAAGGAAAAAATCAACAAAAGAGACAAAACCAAGTAAAATAACCAAACGAAATTTGAAATTTGAATCTTCAGATTCAGATACATCTGATGTAGAGATTACTGATAAAGAAATGTTTCACTACATTGAAAGTCCATTGCCACTTGAAGAGCCAGACGAGGTTGAATATGAACAAGTCTCAAACGAAAACCTGAAGCCTGGAAAGCATATTTTAGTAAATGTGTTGGGTGGGTATAGGAAAACTGTAAACTATAAATATGTGTGCTGCATACAATCAGTATTAGGCCTAGAAGAAGAGGATGACTTCGATGATGATGATTCAGAAACCAAGATAAAAGTGATGGGGCTGAGAAGAGTGGATGAACACGCCACAACATTTTTCCCAGATGAATTAGACATTTTTGTAATATCAAAAACTCAAATTTTGGGGGTTTTGCCAGACCCGAAAATAACTGAAAAAGATAGGAAGTTGATGTTTGTTTTCCCAGGATCCGTTGCTGTTTTTGAAAAAGCATAGACTTTGAAAATGTTTCTGATCAAAAGACTATTTTTTTATTAAAAAGAAGCAAAGAAGTATTTTTAATAAAGTTTTTGAATTTAATATGTTGAATGATGACGTGACACAAGATAATTTGAAACCCGGAACAGACTTTACTGGTGAGTGTAATAGTGTTTGGTGTAAAAAATTTTTCATCTATGAATAAAACCAGCCACTGCATTGTAAGGTAATGCTGCAGGGCAGCATACAGGTAAACTGCTCGTATTATAATTATATTATTTTTTCTAAATTTCAGATACAGAAAATTCTTTACAAATGGAAAATGAAATCGAAATGTTACTCACTGGAGGGAATGAACCTGTGAAAAATGATGTGGAAAAAGGACCTAGATTCAATGATGAAATAACACAAGATAATTTGGAAACCGCACCAGATTTTTCCAGTTAGTGTAATAATCATTAGTGTAAAAATAATTTAGAAACCGGAGCAGACTTAGACCTAACTGGTAAGTTTAATTGTGGTTTGTCTGAAAATGTCAAACCAAAAATAATATTGAGAAACGAAAAATACTATCATTAAGCTCTATCATTAATACTATCATTAAACAATGAAAAGGCTACTGACTAATTGACATTCTTTGTTGTTGAATAAAAGTTTGGTGCAAGAAGAATAAAATTTAATTAATGCAATAAGAATGGAATTATTATGGCATAGCATGGAAGGCTGTGTGCAAGGAGTCAGTTACTTAAATTCTAATATCAACTTTTGTCTTATAATAATTATTTGGATCTAATTTTAAATAATAGTAAGTGTAGAAAGAAGTATTAACTATTATACAATGATCAAGTAGGCATATACTATTGTATCCATAATTATTAGTAACTCAGACTTTATGTCAAATCGTTTACCATTTTCGAAATAAGTATTCCAACATTCAAGTTCAATTTTGCTATTCTTTTTCAATTTGAATCAATAAGGTTAGTCTATAATTTATCACTAACTTCACTTTTTTGAAAAACAGTTTAGTGCATAACTAATAAAGAGAAATATACCATCTGGATGACAAATAATACAAGGGACTTTTACAATATTTATGACAGGATTTCAAGGAATAGATCTATTAGTTTTAATGGAGTTTATATTTTTATATTGCTTTTTTTTACAGACACGTCATCATTATTTAATAAGGAAGAAGGCATGACAGATGCACAAAGTCTACCACTCGAAACTTCAAATCATGACAGCAGTGATTATGAACCAACTGGGTCCGCGGAATGTAGTTCTTCTGATGAAGATAATTTTAGAAGTGGAAGAAAGTTGACAAGGTGGAAATCGTCAAACAAAGAGGAGTGGAAGAGAAACAAAGATAAACTGAAAAGGAAATCAGGTAAAGAATATAGAACGAAAACAGGATTGAAAGCTGGAAAATCACCAAAAGATGTCGATTGCAATTCATGCAGATGGAATTGCTCTGCAATGTTTGATAGTGATACAGTAAGAGAATTTGCTCAACCTTCTGGAAACTAGACTATTGTCGCCAAAAAGATTTCATAATCAATTTAGTTACTAACTCATCAACTAAGACTAAGAGAGTATGTACAGAATCAGGAAAAGGTAAGACGAATAGTAGAATATATCATTTTAATAATGATGAAGGAAATAAGGTACGTGTTTGCAAAACATTTTTCTTGAGAACTCTTAGTATAAGTCATGGTCCAGTTGAAAAAGCATTGGCAGGTGTTGACAGCACAGGAGAATTTGCTGAAAGAGATAAGCGTGGAAGAAAAGAACCTGTGAATAAGACAGAAGCAGCTTTAATAAAGAGAGTGAAAGACCACATTGAGAGCTTCCCAACTGTTGAGTCCCACTATTGTCGAAGCTCAACTAAAAGACAATACTTGGACTGTAATTTATCGATAAGAAAAATGTATGAATTGTACCTGGAAGAGGCCAAATTGAAAGAGAAAGCCACAGACGTAAAGGAACAAGTTGTATCAGAAATCACCTACAGAAGAGTTTTTGGCCAGAACTACAATTTGTCATTTTTTAAACCTAAAAAGGATCAATGCATAATTTGTGAAAACATGAAAAAAACAAATAGAACAGATGAAATGGTGATCGAGTTTGAGCAACATGATAAAAGGAAAGAAGAAGCATATGAGGCGAAAAAAAAAGATCAATTGTGAGCAAAAAATGACGAAAATTTTATTTGTGCTACATTCGATATGCAAAGTGTTTTACAGCTGCCGTATTCAGCTGCATCTCAAATGTATTATTGTAGGAAAGTTTGTATTTATAACTTTACTCTTTATGAGTCTGCACCATCACAAAAAGGGTTCTGTTTTTTTGGTCTGAGCTCAACGGTCAACGAGGGAGCTGTGAAATTGGGACTGCCCTCCTGAACTGGATTTCACAAATTCCAAAGAATGTTAATGAAATTGCACTGTATTCGGACACATGTAGCGGTCAAAACCGTAATCAGTACGTGGCTGCACTTTTTTTATATGTTGTGCAAAAGACACACCTTGAAGTTGTCGACCATAAGTTTATGGAAAAGGGGCACTCCTACATGGAGTGTGATTCTATGCACAGTTCTATTGAAACCGCAAAACGACATGTTTCTGTTTTCTGTATGAGAGACTGGGTAAACATTTTTCTCACTGCACGCTCCTGCAGAGGAAAAAATAAAAAAAGTGGGAGCTACATCGCAAAAGAACTTGAATTCTCGGATTTCATCAATTTCAAATGTGTTGCTTCAAAGATGATAAGGAACAGATCTGTAGATGCTTCAGGTGAAAAAGTGAATTGGCTGAAGATCAAAGCCTTAAGATACGAGAAGAAAAATCCAGGTATAATAAAATTCAAATACAGTCATGAGGACAAAGAGTTCAGTGTCATAAAAGCCTATGGCCGTGGTCGACCCTCAGTTATCAATGACCTACCAAAACTTTACAAAAAAATGTTATCAATATCTGAGGCAAAGAAGAAAGACCTTGTTAGACTCTGTTCAACAAACGTGATTCCTCAAGAGTATCACAATTGGTACAAGTCACTCCCAAGTGACTCAAAGAGCAAAGATTGTGTTCCTGAGCCAGGCATTAATTGTTCTGACAATTCAGATGCAGAGAGTGAATAGTTTCAAAAAAGTGTTTTAAAATAGTATTGGGGAAGTGAGGTAGTATAAAGCGTGGTCATACGACAAGCAAGTACTTGCATGCACGTCGCTTGCACCTGGTTTGATTCAATGTTAAATTTTGATTCCTCAATGTACTCAAGTACAATGAGCAAGTACTTGATGAAAAGAAAAAGGATCTTTTTAGATAGTACCACCATTTCATCTGTTCTATCTCTTTTTTTTATGTTCTGACAAATTATGTATTGATCCTTTTTGGGTTTAAAGAAGGACAATGGTTTAAAATGAGTAAATAATGAGCAAGCAAAATTTAACATTGAATCAAACTCTGTGCAAGCGACTTGTATGCAAGGACTTGCTTGTCTTATGACCATGGCCTCAAAATTTCAATGAATTCTTACTCAAGAGGAATTACGTTTTCTGAGCAAAGACTACAAAAAGATCCTTCTTATTTTTATAATAATTATGAACAAAATCAAGGGAACCGTGTTTTGATGATTATTTGAATTGATAATTAATTAATTTTTATTCATAATTAATTATTATTATTACTTATCTTTACAAATTATTTTTGTAACATTATATTTTGTGACAATATTATATTAATTAAAAAGATTTATAACAAAAAGTACCTATTCATTTTATTCAATATAATAAGTCAATTACCTAATTCTTCTAATTAAGTAGAAGTGACCAAGTCACTGTATTATAAGAATAGCATTGATGACCAAGTCAGAAAAACCAGGTTTAATACATTTTTTTCTAAAACTTTGTGAATTTTCATCATAAGTCTCAAAGAATATAAGAGTCTATGCTATTGGAAATGGTAAGAAAATAGATTATCGATGGAAAAATTTAAATTCTATTTTTACACCGGGTATGAAACTTCAAATGCGATTTGTGAGAAAGTGCATTTTTTGACTTGGTCACTTTTTGCAGTACACCCACGATATATGTATACATATGTGTACATGTTTAATGTTATGTATATATGTGTTAGCGGTATGATATATTGTTAGTATATGCAATGCTATGTTTTATCTCCACATGACGTTTGTTTATAACATTTGTAATGTTTGATGACAAGAATAAAGATTATTATTGATTATTGATTAAACAAAGATAATTTGATGGTAGGTGTGATTGGGGATCCTACTCAAATTGAAAAAAACTACTTTACAATGACTTTAAAAATCAGCCATCTTCGATCAACCATATTGAATGCAACTTCATTTTTTTTAATGGGAAGGTGGTCATGTGTTACATGATTTCGATAGGGAATTTCAAGAAAAAATGAATGGCGGAGACCGCATATCAATATCTCAAACCGTTTTGAAGATATTCACATTATTAATCAATACTATTCAAAGCAGAAAAGAGAGAAAAAAGTCTGAGAACGGCTTAGTATCTCATAAAAAGAAGTGATTCCAAAGTGGGTGTGATTGGGGATGTTATTTGGATTGAAAATACTACTTTAATATGACTTTAAAAATCTGGTCCGCCATCTTGGATCTGCCATTTTTAATGCAACTTCATTTTTTTTTAATAGGAAGGTTGTCATGCAATACATTATTTTGATACGGAATTTCAAGAAAAAATGAATGGCGAAAACCGTATATCGATATCGCAAACCGTTCAGAAGATATTCACATTATATCAATCAGTACCATGCAAATCAGAAATGAAATACATGAGTGAGTGGTATTGATTAATAATGTGAATAGCTTCTAAACGGTTTGAGATATCGATGTGCGGTTTTTCGCAATTCATTTTTTTTTTTTTTGAAATTCTGTATCAAAATCATGTATTGCATGATGACCTTCCTATTTAAAAAAATAAAGTTGCATTAAAAATGGCGGATCCAAGATGGCGGACCAGATTCTTAAGGTCATTGTAAAGTAGTTTTTTCAATTTGAGTAGGATCCCCAATCACACCCACCATCAAATTACCTTTGTGTATGATATATTAAGCCATTCTCAGACTTTTCCCCCATTCTGTATAATTATTGTTGATGAAGAATATATTATATTTTTACAGGTTGAAGATGTGAACTGGAAGTAATTGGTGTTGATGAGGGGCAACATCAGGAAACATATGAATTTGTCATCTGTCATTCTCTTTAAAATGGAGTGTACTAAATAGGTTTGTACTATTTTAGAAGATAATGAGCGGAGAGGCTACTAGAGCTGCGTACACATACTCGTGCTTCCAACCCGCACCGAGCACGCTCCTCCCTCGTACCGCCCATGTACCACCATCGCACAGCAATCGCTCCGCCTCCGCTCTCTACTCGCACCGATCATGAACGTTACGGAAGATGTTAGATCTTCTCGCGTTCCCCGGTCGAACCATTGTTGCTCGCCGGTCGATCATCAATCGCTCTGCTGGAGTGACGTTCGGTCTTGGAGCGGAATGAAAGTCTGTACACACCTTAAGATTGACATTGCAACAAAAACCTCAGTCCAACCTAGGAAATAAGCTGCCTACATCCATGGAAATGTTTTTAGAGGCTGCAGTCAAGTTTAAATAGCTTGAATGATGTAGGAATACCAATAAACTGATGTACTGGTAGATGAGGATATTACAGAGTATAGTATGGATGTGAAGTGCAAATGATGTAATTTTACCAACAATAAATGAACCAGCAAATCAGGAAATTGAATTGAATTAATTTGACTGCAACTGAAGAAAATAATATTATATTAGAAGCTGCAGAGTCTAATATGGATGCAAACTTAGATAATACAATGTTACCAATAATAAATGTACCAGCAGATGAGGAAATAGAATTTACCACATCTACGGTTCCTGCTGATATGAATAAATATTTCTCTAATTCATCTTCATTTTATTTAATACCAAACTTTGAAAATAGAATTGATGGAGAGTATAGACCAAATCAAGGTGTCCACAATGCCGATAATTTTGAAAATAATATTGATAAAGAGTTTAGACCAAATCAAAATGAGTGCAGATAATTTCAAAAATAATATTGATGGAGAGTATAGACCAAATCAGACTGATGACAATGTAGATGACTAATCACCCAACGAATAAAGCAATAAACAGCAAAAAAGTCATCAGGTGGACCAGGATGCTTGGAAAATAAAGAAGAATGCAGCAGCAGCTAGGACGTTAGGGTGAGGATACAGTGGAAAAAGAAAAGAGGATGATGGTGCATATGATTATAACATATGGAAGGAAGCTGGGAAAATGGAAGGGTAATGCAATTGTAATAGGGAAGAAAACAGAAGACGCTGTTTGTAAATTTTTGAACCAGAAGATCAGTAGGCCTACCAATAGAGCTCGAGACTGGAAGAAAGACACTATAAGCAGAAGAAAACATTCTTGTATCATCTGAAAAAGGCTGGTACTACAGTTTGAGTTTGTAAGACTATTATCCTGCATACTTCAGCCATAGGTGAATGGACAATGAAGATAACTCAACAGACAATGATAGCTCCATCAGTTACAAGGATCCATTTGAATCTGCTCCTAAAAAACTAAAAAATCAAAGGAAGTTGAATCGCTGGAAGAATTATGGTCAGGATTGCCAAAGGCAGAATCTCATTACTACCGCAAGAGGATATTAAAATTATACCTAGAACCCAACTGGCAATCAAAAATGAATGTGTACTCATTTTATAAAGATGACTGGTTTGAATGTGGAAATTAAGGTCCATTGTCATAGTGTAAGTTTTTACAGGTATTTTATGATTACAATCTTTCCATTTACCAACCCCAAAAAGATGCCTGTGATAGTTGTTTGTCTTTTAAGAGGGGAAATTAAAGTAGGAACAACTATGAACTACATTTATTCTTAGGAAAGATGAGGCAAGAATGCAAAAGGAATTTGGATAAAACTGATCAAACTTGTTCAAGATTTACAATGGATCTACAGTAGTAGTAGGTAATTGCAGATTCTAAGCACCAATCACAGAACAAATTGACGGAGCAAATGATCCTATTTTCTGGTCAATGTAGTATGAGACAATATGTGAAAAACAAGCCCCGCCCTGTTGGCCTCAATAACTTTGTGATCACCACATCATATGGACTGGTCTTGAACTTTGTAATTTATCAGGGTGCTAACACTTCATTGATTCATAAAGAGTTGGGCTAAGGACCCTTGGTCATCATGACACTGGTTCAAACACTCACTCCAGGCAGTTTTTTGTTATTCATCAAATATTTTACTAAATTGCCCTTACTAGAAAAGTTGTCAGAGGATTGTTTTGAGGGAATTGGCACAATAGTTACAAATCGCTTGCAAGAGTTATCTTGCAAATGGCAGTGAAGCTTGATAGGGGGGAAAGTATTGAGTATAAAAGACTACATATGTAAGAGTATGATAAACTTGTTATGGTTAAATGGCAAGATAATAGTAGGGTAACTCTTGCTTCCACTTGCTTTGGAATTTTGCCAGCTGAAAAAATCAAACAATGGTCCAAAGTGAACAAGGCATTTGTTAAAGTGTCATGTCCATCAATTGAGAAGAGATACAATCAATGTATCAGTGGGTTGATCCTGCTGATGGAGAACTATCAAAATTGGCACAAAACAGAGAAATGGACACTGAAATACATTCTTCATTTCATTGATTTGAGTGTAGTTAATAGTTGGTTAACACTCTTACCGAAACCCCGGTCTGACAGGCCCAAGGGAATTTTTGTTAACCTATATTGGCAACACTGCTTAACGGACACGCCCCATCCCCTAATACCTTCCTTCCATCTTCTCCACTACTCGGTGACATATTGTTTGTTCAGTTCCGTTCAGTGTCTTGACCTTGACGGGTGAATTGTCAAAAACGTGCCGGTCTGAGAAGCCCAGGGTTTCGGTTAACGTTGTTTGGAGTACGGTCTTACAAGCCCAGGGTTTCGGTTAACGTTTGGCGTGGTCTCAGAGGCCCAGGGTTTCATCTTACTATAAACAGTGTTTCAGTTATAGTTTTATGTTATATGTGTTGTGTATTGTGTTATATAGGAAGAGTGTACAGAGAAAATGGATAGCCTAAACAGATGACGTCGAAAACATCAAATTTTGAATCCGAGAGATGCTGATTTCAGCGACCATATTCGTGATCTTCTTTGGGATAACTATAGCGATAGTGATGGCAGTGTTGTAGATGACTCCGATGCAGACCCAGACTTCATAATACAGCAAGAACGGTCAGAATTGAGCTCAGAAGAGGAAGAAGAAGATTCAAATTTACTAAATGTCGAAAACATTATTGAGCACATTGTAGCAAACTGTATTCCTGAAGATGACGTTGATGAAGATGAAATTTACTATGTTGAGCGGATGAAAAAGAGTGAGAAAAGCTGTCCTAATGCCTGGATAAATCGTCCACCACCAACTAACATAAGAACACCAGCTAGAAATATTGTAAGAACTCTACCAGGAATACAAGGAAGGGCAAGGCTTCTGGGTGATGCGCCTACTAAAAGAGAAGTATGGGAGCTACTTTTTGATGAAAATATTATAAACATAATTGTTACAAATACAAATACAAAACTGGAAAGAGTAAGGTCAAGGTTACAAGAGCAAACAAAGAAAAACAACTACAGAAACACAGACAAAGAAGAAATAGAGGCTCTAATCAGTTTGTTAATTATTTCATCTATCCTGAAATCCAATGATGTGAAGATAACGTCACTATTCAAGAAAGACTACTTTAGCCGTCCGATTTACTCTGCTACAATGTCTGAGAAAAGATTTGAAATTCTTCTCATGTGCCTTAGATTTGATGATATCGAAACAAGAAATGAGAGAAAAGTAAATGATAAGGCTGCTCCGATCTCCGAAATATTTCAGAGATTCGTGACAAACAGCAAGAGTGTATATTCAGTGTCAACTGATGTAACTATTGACGAGATGCTTGTCCCTTTTCGTGGACGATGTGGGTTTAGAGTATTTATGCCAAAGAAGCCAAGAAAATATGGCATAAAAATAATGTGCTTATGTGATGCAAAAACATCATACCTCCTAAATGCCTACATCTACACAGGAAAGGGCAGTGATTCAGTAGGTCTTACAGAAGCAGAAAAGAAATTAAGTATACCAACTCAGTCAGTCATAAGATTATGCAAACCTATAATCTCTACTAACAGGAATGTAACAGCAGACAATTGGTTCAGCTCAGTGGGAGTTGTAGATGAGCTGTTGCAAAGAAAGCTGACCTATGTTGGGACCTTGAAGAAGGACAAGAAGGCAATCCCAGAGGAATTCCTTCAAAATCCCAATCGCCCTGTTAACTCATCCCTGTATGGGTTCAGAGACAAAACGACTCTAGTCAGCTTTGTTCCAAAGCAAAACAAATCAGTTATACTGTAAACTCTAAGGTTCAACTTTAAGAAATTTATATTGATTTTAAATTGGTAATCAATAATTTTGATGTAAAGTGGACTGTATTGAATAGAAAAGAAACAAGTGATATCTCTACAGAAACAAGTACATGCAATGAATATATAAAAGAACAACTCACCGAAAATCTGCAGAGTACCTAATGTAATATTTATATTATTAAGCTTACAACTCCCAGGTAAGGTATTCAGGTGTCCCCGAGGTAGGAGATGAATCAAGGATGGTGAAAAGGCAAGCTTAATTGTCATCTACTGTTGGTAAATTCGGCTTCCATCATATAACGTTGCACATATATTTCTGACGAGATATTTACAATGTCTTTAAAGACTATAGATCGGTGAACTTTCCAATCGAAAAATAATAGTTTAAAACTTTCAACTAAAGGGAATTTGGCAAACACTCTTCCAAACGTAGGTTTATGGTGTACGATTTAACATTAACGAAAAAATAATAATTTGAAGAACGATTTTCTTCTGGGAATGATCAACGAAAATTACCAATTCCCGACTCGAGGCAAGCTATTTCAAAGCGAGACTGGACTGAAAAAGACAGCCTACCGGCTAGTGAGCGCGACGCACTCAAGTGAAAGAAATACGAACTGAACGAGGAGCGCGCGTCCAATTCAAAAACGAAAAATGAAAACTAGAGCTGGCTCCAACATCCCCCCCCGGCTGAAAAGCTATTTTCAGACAAGGCTAGAGAACAAAGAAACGAAAAAAAAAACAATGAATAAACGACGAAAGAAATAAAAATAAAACAAAACGAGAATAAAACAAAAATGCAAAAGGAAAATTATTGAGTAGGCAACGGATACAACTTTGTAGCCGGCCTTTTGAAGCGACCATTGGCGCACCGCACCATAGCCACTCGAACGACACCGTCAGCACCGGGAAATACTTCCTCAATCACCCCCATAGGCCATTTCAACGGTGCGACATTTGGTTGATCCACTAGGACGATTGTACCAACCGTGAGAGGGGTGGAATCCTTACACCATTTCACACGGGTTTGTAATTCATGTAAGTATTCTTTGCGCCAACGACTCCAGAAAGACTGAACCATTTGATTGACTAATTCAAACCGATCCAAGCGATTCATTGGACGATCTTCCACATTTAACATAGGAAGGTACTTAAGAGGTGTCAAAGTGAGAAAATGAGCCGGTGTGAGGGCGAGGGGTTCACTCGGATCCGCGCTCATTTGACATAACGGGCGTGAGTTAAGTACAGCCTCAATTTGAACTAAGACAGTGTTCAATTCTTCGTAAGTCAACAACTGGTTACCAATAACTCGAAACAGGTGTGACTTTACTGATTTTATATTCGCCTCCCAAAGACCGCCGAAGTGAGGTGAACCTGGCGGGATAAAATTCCACTCAATGCTATGATCAGCAAGTTCATTCTGGAGCAGGTTTTGATATTCCTTGGAGTTCAGCATCCGTGACAATTTTATTAGCTCATCATAGGCGCCGACGAAGTTGGTACCATTATCGGAATACATGACCTTACAAGGACCTCATCGAGCAAGGAAACGGCGAAAAGCTGATAAGAACATTTGGGTCGATAAGTCCGAAACTAATTCAATGTGAACGGCTTTAGTTGCCATACAGACAAAAAGACAAATGTACGATTTAAATATGAAAGGATTCCGACGCCTGGCCATGGTGATTCGAAGGGGTCCACCATAATCAACTCCACATTGGACGAATGGTTTAGATGACAGAGTTCTACAGGCTGGCAGATTGCCCATTTTCGGCGGTGTAAGAGTGGGACGATAGTGAAAACACTTGTTACATTTTCGTACATGACTCCTTATAAGGACACGGGCTGATAAAATCCAATATTTTTGTCTCAAAATAGATGCCAATAAATGAGGTCCAGCGTGACAGTGCTTTTCATGAAAATAATCAATCAAAAGCGTGACCAATGGATCATTTTTCGGTAATATAATCGGATGACAGCTGTCATAATTCAACTCAGAATTTTGTAAACGTCCACCCACACGAATAATATCATGATCAAGAAAGGGTGACAGTTGTTGAAGATGAGAAGTACATTCTTTCCCAGCTTTCAATTCCAGTAATTCTTTCGAAAAATGAATTTTTTGTACAACTTTACACAAATGTTTTTCCGCCAAATCGAAATCTAATTCATGAGGTTTAGGCAATAGACGAAGTACTTTCAATATTAACACCATGATACGCAATAGACGTTGGTAGTTGGAACAACGAGCAATTAAAAGATGAATCGAATTAATAGATGAATTTTCCGACTGTACTACAGTGACAATTGAGTGAACCTTGACCTCAGGTAGACACTCTATAGGTTCCAGATCGACCTTGACGGGCCAATCACTCTCTTCTAACATTAGCCAAGAGGGGCCAGACCACCACAAATCATGATTAATTATTTCAGAAGGGGATAAACCTCTCGAAATGGGATCAGCTGGGTTTGAATTTCCTGCCACATGTAACCAGTCGTTGATAGGACAGTCTTGAATTTTCGTAACTCGATTAGCGACGAAAGATTGCCATCTGGATGGACAGCCCCTGATCCAATGTAAGACAACAGTAGAATCCGATAATGCAACAACGCGAGTCACGTGACAACGAAGGCTCAAAACAGAGACAACAACCTGTATTAATTCAGCGAGCAAGAGCGCCGCGCATAATTCAAGCCTAGGTATGGATAAAGTCTTAGATGGCGCGACCTTTGATTTAGCGCACAACAATGTGATAGTTGCAGGTTGCATATCCATTTGAGATTTTATGTAGATCACACCACCATAACCTAAAGTCGATGCATCACAGAAACCAATGACAGTAATTTTCGAATCATTCATCACTCCTAAATGACGTGGTATGAAGAGATTGGACAATAAAGGGAACTCCTTCTGACATGTCTCCCATTGAAGCGCAATAGAGGGAGGTACTGAATCGTCCCAATCAAGACCAGCATTCCATAATTGTTTAATTAAACATTTAAGAAACAAAGTTAGGGGTGACAAGAGTCCCAAAGGATCGAAAATGCGTGCTACTACCGATAAAATGTGACGTTTGGTAGGAACAGACTGATTAGGATTCACTGAAAAACAAAACGAATCACTACCAGGTTGCCATTTCAAACCTAGGACAGCCAACAAATTTCCCATCTCGAAATCTTTAGACAAGGCCGATTTTCCATCCTCCGAGAAATCACTCATCAATTCAGGTGAATTGGAACTCCATTTAGTAAGTTCGAATCCGCCTCTCTCGAACAATTCTTTAGCCTGACTACAAAGACGATTTGCTTCACCTAAAGAAGACACACTTGTCACCAAATCATCCATAAACATGTCACTCGGAATACGAGCTTTAGCCTCAGGGAAATTTTCACCTTCTTCTTGAACAAGTTGATGGACAGTTCTGAGAGCTAGAAACGGTGACTCACTCAGACCAAATACGACAGTTTTTAATTCAAAAATTTGTATGGGATCATTGGACGAAAATCTCCATAACAAACGCTGAAATTTGCGACACGATTCATCGACAAGAATCTGTCTATACATCTGCTTTATATCAGCAGTTACAGCGATAGAAAATAACCGAAAATTGACTAACAGAACGAAAATATCCGTTTGCAACTTGGGGCCGATATGAAGTATATCATTCAATGATACTCCAGTAGTAGTTTTCGCGCCTGCGTCAAAGACAATACGCAAAGGCGTTGATTGACTCTGAGTTTTGATTACAGCATGATGAGGTATAAAATAACTACTTTTATCACTCTGATTTTTTATCAGTTCCATGTGTCCTTGTTTGAGATAATCCAAGAGGACATCGTGATACACTAAACGCATGTTTGGATCACGTGCCAGTCGTTTCTCCAAACTGATGAGTCGACGTTCTGACATAGCATAAGAATCACCAAGACAATCAGGGGATTTTGAAAACGATAATGAGACAACGAATCTACCCTAATTTTCACGACGAACGGACGATGCAAAATCCTTCTCGCATTCCAACTCATCAGCAGTGAGTTGTTTTCCTACATCTGGAACGCTTTCCACTTCCCAAAATTTTCGAACTAACTTATCCAACGGTGATGTTAGACAAGTCATCAAACACGTTGAATTTTCTGAAGATTGAGTTAAAATAGGGGCTCTACCCATCAAAATATAACCGAAAACACTTTCCAAGGCCATCAAATAATTCGATTCAATTTCCACACGACCATTTCGGAAAATATGGGGCACTAATTCAGCTCCTATAATAGCATCAATTTCGCTGGGAATGTGATAACTTTCATCAGCAAGTCGAAGACCAAACAAATTTGATAATTTAGAATTATCAATTTTACTAGTGGGAAGCTGTTCCATGATTTTTTCGACAACTAATGGTTCAATGGAAAATTTAACACTAGAATCGAGTCGAGATTGAAGCATGACAAAAGTACGACCAAAAACTGATTGCGAATTTCCGCCAAAACCATTCACAATTAATTGGAAAGGAGAAATCGATAGTTGCAATTTACGACAAAGTTTACGAGTAATGAAATGACTTTGACTAGCTGAATCAACTAAAACTCTTATTTTGTGCAATCTACCTCTCTTATCAGGTACCTCGACTTGAGCAGTTGATAGTAGAACACTATACGGTGCCGACTTCGAATCGATAGAACAACAGGTAATAGTATTATTTTCTACCTTTTTCGCATCCGAATTTGATGATGAATTTGAAGCATTTCCGAAATGTAAAAGCGAATTATGCTTCTGACTACATTCCTCGCAGTTGGAAGAAGTACAATCTTTACTACGATGGGCTGGCGAGAAACATTTCAAACAGCAACCCTTCTCCTTAACAAAACGAAAACGGTCCCAAGGTGATAACTGACGAAAAAGACAACAATTGATCAATTTATGATTTGTCATCGAACATTTCAGACATTCTGATATTTTTACCGGTGATTTGGTCACTTGCGAATTCGATTGAACAACCAACACTTTGGATTTTGGTATTGGTTTCACTACTGGCTTGCATTGTTTAGACGATTCGTCATGCGGTAACGATTTAATCTGCCTTTCGATGAATGAAACAAAATCAGTATATGTGGGATCATCCTTAGTATGAACTGAAGCTTCAAATGCCTTTCGAGAAACAGGATCTAAAATTTTCAACGCTTGGAACAGAAATATTGCATCAGATACATCTTCACCTCGTAGGCGTTTTAAAGCAGTAATTGAACCACAGAACTGATCGACTATAGAAACTAAACCTGCACGAGACTCAGATTTTAGACAATTGAATTCGAAAATTTGTTTCAAGTACACATTTGAGAGTGAGCGGGGGTCATTGAACCGCTTAATTAATGCATCCCAAATAATTTCATAATTATTAGCAATAGGTGGTAGATGACGTGAAATATTAGCCGCTTCTCCAGATAGTTTGGACACCAGATATTGGACCTTTTGTTGATTTGGAATCGATTTGTTGTCATGAATCATGCATTTAAACATTTCGTAGAATACCGCCCATTTTGATTGATCTCTGTCGAACACAGGAATTTCAATTTTCGGTAAAATATTAGACGAATCCTTATTGGAAGATACAGGTTGAGCCGGGGTAGAAACACTAGGTACAACCTGACTGCGTTTTTTCAATTCACTAGCAATTGCTTCCATATGTTCGAACATTTCCATATGTGAACTACTAAATTTGGGTACAAATTCCGGGTCTTTTTCCATTTCAAGCTCCTGTATTTCCATTTCAACAGCTTCATAATCCTGAACAGTTTTAAGAGTGGAACTATAGAGAATTAGAAATTGTTTAGCACTAGCTTCTTCTTTTAAAGCCTTTTTCGACAAATCGAAAGTACGTTGAATACGATAGAAATATTGCTCAAGTTTAGCTCGTTTGAGCTTTAACTTCTTTTCACTCATGATTGGATATTGGAAAGGACTTAATGATTTTCATTTACTAATTTTCGAATAAAATTACGAATGCAACAATGAACGATTTTCATTGATGATTCAAGCAAGCAAAATGATAATGTTAGTACAAATTGAACAGAGAAAGCTCAATAGACGAAGCAAGCTAAGCGATAACGTTATCAGCATTGCAAAGTAACGGTTCCGATCGGACAATAGAGATAAGAGTGAACCAACTTGATCGGCTCAATTCATAATGTACAAACAGGTTTGAACCCTAGCATGCACAAACGATTTACAATAAAATTGGATAAGTGCTTGCCAAATATTTGAATAAAAAATAGCCAATAAAAATCTGGCCTGGTGGACCAGTGTAAACTCTAAGGTTCAACTTTAAGAAATTTATATTGATTTTAAATTGGTAATCAATAATTTTGATGTAAAGTGGACTGTATTGAATAGAAAAGAAACAAGTGATATCTCTACAGAAACAAGTACATGCAATGAATATATAAAAGAACAACTCACCGAAAATCTGCAGAGTACCTAATGTAATATTTATATTATTAGCTTACAACTCCCAGGTAAGGTATTCAGGTGTCCCCGAGGTAGGAGATGAATCAAGGATGGTGAAAAGGCAAGCTTAATTGTCATCTACTGTTGGTAAATTCGGCTTCCATCATATAACGTTGCACATATATTTCTGACGAGATATTTACAATGTCTTTAAAGACTATAGATCGGTGAACTTTCCAATCGAAAAATAATAGTTTAAAACTTTCAACTAAAGGGAATTTGGCAAACACTCTTCCAAACGTAGGTTTACGGTGTACGATTTAACATTAACGAAAAAATAATAATTTGAAGAACGATTTTCTTCTGGGAATGATCGACGAAAATTACCAATTCCCGACTCGAGGCAAGCTATTTCAAAGCGAGACTGGACTGAAAAAGACAGCCTACCGGCTAGTGAGCGCGACGCACTCAAGTGAAAGAAATACGAACTGAACGAGGAGCGCGCGTCCAATTCAAAAACGAAAAATGAAAACTAGAGCTGGCTCCAACATATACTTATATCATCCATGCATCATACCATCGAAACCAACGCAGACAAGAAAAAGCCTGAAATTATTTGTTATTACAATGCTACTAAATGTGGGGTAGACTTAATAGACATGAAGTGCGCCATATTCTCATCGAGTCGTCGAACCAGGCGTTGGCCTCTTGCCTTATTTTACAGGCTACTAAACATCGGCACAGTGAATGCCTTCATTTTGTTCATGTGCTATCGTCGCTCTCCTGTCATGACACGATTTGATTTCATCAAGTCTTTGGGCTATGAACTTTTGGTCCCACATCTCCAAAAAAGACTTTCAATTCCAAGCCTTCCAACTGAGCTAAGGGAGACAATCAAGAAGACATTAGGTGAAAACCTTCCAGTGGCAGAAAATGTGGAAAGTGATAATGAAGCTGGACCAAGTGACCGACTCGAAATTAGAAAAACGTGCTCTACCTGCCCATCCGCAAAGAGAAGGAAGACAGCATACAAGTGTATTGACTGCAAGAAACCTATCTGTCTCGAATGCTCCAGGAAAGTGTGCATAACCTGCGCCAAAAAAGCAGTTGCCTGAATACATAAGACTGAACAACTGTGACATCCTCTTTGTTTGTAAGATCTTATGTTTGGTTTTTATTGAACATTATTTTATTACAAGTCCATTTAGGCACAGTAGTATATTTTCATTTCAATATTTAGCTCCACCATTTAAATTTTTTGAAAATTTTACACATTTATCTTTTATGACCAAGCAATTTATAACAAATCCAATTAGGAAGACTATTACACTTTACTTTCAATATTTAGTTCTGCCATTTTTTATTATTTTTATTTTACACATAAAACTTTTTATTGCCTGGCAATTGTCTACCGTTTTCCATATGTTATTTCTAGTATCTTTTAAGATTGGGTTAGGCTATTAATTTTATTCTACCCATGTTTATTGCATTTATTACACAAAATTATTCAATTTAAGTTCAAAGTAAAAACAGATTTTGTTTATACAAGCAAGGATTCAAGTATTAGTTTTTTATTTTACAATAAAAATGCACATAATATAGGAAACAAATTGAATTATATATAGATGAAAGCCACACTCAAATGAACTTTCTACATAGTCACCATTCAAATTAAGTCATTTTTAACAGTGATGTATGAGCTGTTTCAAAAATGTTTCATTTTATTTTTCAAAGTTCAGTCTTTATAGCATAAATATACATGTCAAATTTCAGATCAATACAACATTTCGTTTCCCAAGTGAAAAAGCAAAATGGCAGCAATGTGGATAACTGCTGAGTTTTGGACACTTCAAATACAACATTTGTAGTCTGCTATTATCCAGGAACAATACCCTAAAATGTTCAAAACTACTTCTAAAACACCCTGTATACAGATGAAAGCCACACTCAAATAATACTTTTCTACATAGCCACCATTCAAATAAAGGCATTTTCAACAGGGATGTGTGAGCTTGGAAATTCCTTTCCATCTGAAAATTTTGCTGCCTGTGCCTTCAACAAATTTGTTACTTCTTCTTGCAGCTGTGCATCATAATCAAAACACTGCATAGCCAGCCTAAACTCCATGAAATTTGTGGAAAACTCAAAAAGTTCCATTATTTTGACCTTTCAATTTTCACAGACTTAAGCATTGACTTTTTTTGACAAGTTTGGCAGTCACTATGCTGGGTCTCCCACTTCCATCTTTGTTGTGAACATTCGTGATGGTTTAGTGTCAAAGAAACATATCTACAAAAATGCCAATTTTGAGTTAGGGGTGCCATCTTATTGCACGAATCAAGTTTTACTTAGTGTCAAAAGATAGAAAGTCAATTCAGTATGGTTTTGGAGATATCAAAATCCATATATATCACTTTTTTACATTTCGTTAAGTGTCAAATAATTGTATTTCATTATAAGATACTCTTACACTAAATCTGATAGTCATTTTGGTAGTGTCAAATAAACGTATGTCAATTAAGGCAATCTGATACTAAACCGATATACTGAAATATACTGTCAAAAAACCGTATGTCACATTATGGTCATCTGACTCCAAGTTCAGCTGCCTCACATCCGACATAAGTTGTTCTAGATGGCATTGCTTTCCAGAAGTTACTAGTGACAAAATATAATTTGTTACTATTTTAAGGTTATTATTTAATATCCTCACACGTGATTTCCATGCATGAAAATTGTGTAATGTACCTCTTGAATTGAATTGAAAAAAGTAATTCTAGTAATATTGTAAAAATAATTTATTGTAGATCACAAATTTAGATTTCATTTTACTTTTGAATGTTTTTGCCAAGTCATCATGAGCAATTTCAGCTGTGGACATCAAATGCTGCTGAAACTGGGTATAACGTGAGTCTTCAAAAAATCAGTAGCCTATTTATTTATTTATTGATTTATTAATGATGAATATAATCACTGAATGTCATTGAATGATTGGAAAGAAAAGATAGGCTTTGAAGCCCTTTTCAAAAAATAAGGTTTTATGCCTTGTTATTGCTCGCAAACACGGATATTTTAATACTGTACCAGATTGATAAACTAGGAGTTTTGAATTCACAATGTAAATTCATGAAATATCATTAGACACATTATATAATTTTGTTTTAAACTATGTATCATAATAAGTTACATAAATGGAATAATGTTATTCATTTTTCAGGTTAGATTCTGATGATGGCATAGGCCTACCAACTGATTGTGACAGCTTAAGAAGTATTGCCTTGGAAGAATGTGAAAGTGAATCTCTTGATAATCCAAAGGTGTCTACTGTCTCAAACACTTATATAGGTGAGTAATTAATAACTTAATTTACTCATATTTTAATCAATAATATCACTGAATTTTTTGCAGCAATTCAAGCTTAAATTTGAATTGACAGATGAGTCGGAAGAGAGCTTCAATTTTTATTCATGTTATCTCTCTGTTCTATGTATGTTATTTCTGTTCTATCTCACTGTATCTCTCTGTTCTATCTCACTTATTCTTCCCAAGTGATGGTAATTTGGCTCAAACATTTCAAAGTATAATTATATTAAAATTTCATACCCTTCAAATTCCATCATTCTACAACAGTACTAAGTTGATTTTACATGTTACAGATCACAAAGTACGCCTAGATGATAACTTGATTGATGACATCCAACCATTAGACTCCAGTGTGTCATTTACAGCATTGTCAGAGTCAGAGCGTCAGAGCTAAATACTTGTATAGGTGAGTATTGAGCAAGAAAATAATATCAATCAGTTCATTCAAATAACAAAACAAATTTAATAATCAACATTTTGGCCTCATTTTTTGCAGCAAACTTATTTAAAATGAAAAACTATCTGGAAATTCAGTGGTTGTAGAAGTTTGAAGCCTATTCAAGCAGATATTAATTGATGTTTTTTATTTCTGAATAGTACGGTATTTTACATTTTCATTATGGAGGTTCTTTAGTATTTGTTTTTGTATTATGGAAGAAGAGTACATTTTTTATTTATCTATTCATAATAGGAGTTAATTGAAATCTATTTCACTCTCTTCAAAGTTTTACAAACCAACAGCTATAATATAGAATGTATTTCTCTTGTTACAGATTACATAGTTTGCCAAGATGAAAAATTGATTGATGATCCCCCACCTCTAGGCTCCTGTCTGTCATCTAAAGCGTTTTCAGAGACAGAGCTGAATACTCCAAGAGGTGAGTGGTGAAATAATATTATTAAGTTTATATAAATAAAAGACAGCCATAATCAACTGTATCTCCTTATTGTTTACAGCAAGATAAGTAAGAATCAGAAATGACAATAATGTCAGAAAACAGTTTTTTGTTAGTAATAATTTCAACTATTTATCCAAGGGCTCTTTAGAATGAATAGCTCATTATCATCTTACAATCAAGCAACATTATAATAATGGAGTTGATTGGAATGAATAAGTATCAGAGAAGGAACTTTAACTTTCATTGTTTGAGGTACAGTATCAAATGCATATAATTCATTGCATTATTCTTCATAGCCTACTCTTCAAAGCTTTATCAACCAATTATGATATAAAATTGATTTCTCTTGTTACAGATCATGAAATATACCAAGTTGAGGACTTGACAGATGACCCTCCACCTCCAGGCTCCAGTGTGTCAGATGAAGATTGTGCTGATGACCCTGAAAAAATCCTGATTTCGACAACAACCTTGATGTATCATTCTCTTCAGACTCCTCAGGGACAAAAGAGGTCAGAGATCATGGGAAAAAATGACATGAATAACAGTTGAATATTGGATAGTTCCTTGAACTTGCTGATTTCAGAAATTGGATAATTCCTTGAACATGCTGATTTTTTTTTAGAAAAAAACAGGCTCTCAGAAAATTGGCAAAGGAATGGATCGGTACACAGACTTTTGAGAAACTCTGAGAATAGCCAAGGAGAGAAAATAGTTACTCAGAAAACATCTTTTCTCAAAATTTGAACATTGTATAATGAGTAAAGCTACCTCTTCAGTCCTTGTGTCCAGCCGGCTGGACACTTTTCAAGAATTTTTATAGACAAAACTATACATCCGACCAGCTTGAATCCGTTTGTACAGCTGGCTGTACATGTCGTCTGCCGAGGGAAAAAATATGGGAATTTTTCTGTTTGCACATTCTGCATCACTGCTCATGTGATGATGCGAACATCTTTTCTGAATGCTAACAATTGACATTCCCCAAGAATAAAGGTAATTATTCAATTATTTTAATTAATTTCAAAGCATTAATCATTAATATGGATTTATTAATGTTTCTACAGAGTTCCAACACTTATTTAAAAAAATATTATTGATTCTAAGTTAATTTAAATACAGAGTCCAGTCCACTGGACAAACGGTCTGGGCCTAGACAAATGTAAACATAACCTCATTTCTTACTTTCGATTTGCTTTCTCTTCACTTTATTACTTTATCATTTATTTTATAATATTGTATTAGAGTTTATTAATTTTCCTTTTATTTATCTATTATATAATAGTTATATCAAATTTTAGGCAAGTGTGAGAATGCAAAGACTGAAATAAATGTAAATAAAGTAGCTGAAAGTGAATGTCTAATTTTTGTCTTCAATTTTTTTAATTTATTTCAATTAATTTAATTGAATTTCAGATTGATTATTGTTTTTCAGCTTTATATCAACATTACAAAATTCAAAATTAATTTTATATCTGTGTTATCTTCCTCAGATGGTGCGGAAACTTTGGCAGAAATCAAAATTTGAACTTAACCTAATTGTTTGGACTATTTTTAATATGTGAAAATCCAGGAACTGAAGAAGTTTTGGGCAATTTCCTGTTTTTTTCTTTCCTAATTATAGTATGTGTATCACCTTGAATAAATAAATAAATAAATAAATAACACTTTTTAATTTTTCAGAAATGGCCAATTTATCAGATGAAGAAATTATCCAATTCCTAGAAAACAGCGACTTCGACACTCCAGATGATTCTGATGCTGATCCAAATTGGAATTTGGAAAGTGTTGTGGAAAGAATTGGAGGACAATTAGAAGAAACAGCTGAGGTAAGCATATTTGCAGTTTTGATTGAACATAATCAATAAATATTAATATATTTGTGTTTGATGTGAAATTGGGTCTTCCATACACTGCTACTAAAATGCTCTTCTTATTCTGCTTGTGCAGGAGGATGGAGGCACTGCTGATGCTGTTCAACCTGATCCTGATCCTGGGCCAAGCAGGGGTCAGCAGAAAGGGAACAGACAGGGGGCAGATAAGAGGAATTTAAAATGGAAGATTATGGATTTCGCCCCAGATGTTTTTACAGTTGCTGACAATCAGTGGGATGGTTGGGATATCGAAAATAGGGAACATTTTACTCCTTTGGGCTATTTTGAGGAGTATTTTAGTGATGATTTTTGGGAATTGGCTGCAGAACAAACAAGCATTAGAGCTCTGCAAAGTAATGAAAGTAAGGCTTTAAAGGCAACACCTGAAGAAATAAAAAAACTAACTGGTGCTCACATTATGATGGGGGTTTTAGGCATCCCAAGACTAAGACTATATTATTTCAAATTGAAAATGCCATCTGTCACTGTCATTTCACGTGACAGATTCTTCAAGCTGAGGAATTTCCTGCATTTTGTCGATAATTTAGGTGTAGCAAATAGACAATCCAAACTTTGGAAAGTAGGGCCGATTTTGGAAAGGGTATTGACAAGATGCAGGAAATTTCCCTATTTCAAAGACTTGTCAGTTGATGAGCAGATGATACCATTTCATGGAACCACTGCTCTGAAACAGTATTGTGATGAATCTTTCAAATAGATCTCATGAGAAGAGAGAAAATCGTGATTACCTTTTAAAATGAAAGAATTTGCTAAAGGAATAGTTAGCGACCAAGCGATAAAGCTTACTTATCAGTAACTGTATATTAGATAAGAGTACCGTTCTGTACCGAATATTTTCTAGAAAATTATTCAATAAAATTATAATTATTCTGCAAATAAAGCACGAATTATTTATGAATTGCTCATTGATTTTGAGGTTACACTTTGTTTACTATCGATCAGATGTTTTTAAAACAGTTCAAACACAGCTGACTGATTCAAAGTATTGTCAAATGTCATGCCGGTTTTCATGCAAGATATAATATCATTCCTAAAAATTATAAAACTATCAATAAAGGGCCAAGAATTTCGAATAAAAAATAAAATGTATGTATTATCATTGAAATTATTTATTATTTAAGAAATTATATTATATGTCAGGTCTTATTGTAACTAACTAGGTCATAGCATGAACAGTATATTATTGATAAAACGGCAGAAATTAATTATAACAGTCTCAAACCTAATAAAAAATTGTATAAGAATATTAATTTATTAATGATTAATTCAACTGAACCACATGGTAATTAAATCTCTTTGGCAAGCCTCAGCCAATCATAGTGCATAGAAATAGCACCAAAAAGGTGATCGTTTGAAAGCAACACATGTTAATCTACTATCAGACAACAAACCTGCCTTATCATATACGCTAGCACATGTACATTGTATGAGAGGAACTATGTCTATGAGATTAAGCAGTTTTAAGAATTACATAAATTGAATTATTATTGTAATTAAAGGAATTATATTCTACTGCCTGCCACTGACGTCACGTCTACGTCACAATCGTTCTACCAATGGCAAATTTTCATGCAAATTATTACATCGAGATTCTCAGAAGAAAGGTCTAGCCAAGAAGCTTAGAGAAAAAGACAGCACTTCCCTTTTGAAATCCTCACCGTTCAGATCTCTTTATAGTTACCAAGACCTATTTGTAAAATATTCTTGTTCGATTTTATATGTTTTATTTGTGAGCCAATATTTTAGGCCAATATATCTGTTATTTGTAAATTTATTTCCATCAATCGATAAATTTAAAAGTTTAAAGTTAAATCATCCCTTAATTAATTTGGTGAAGGAAATATTAAATTAAAAATTCCCCACGTGCTGAAACCGAAGCCTGGACCCGCTGCCGATCAAACGATTTTTGATCTAAAGAAGAAAACCACGACCGCCAAGGAATTTCACGTGAGTTATAAGTTTAAAGGGGCCCCAATCTACGCTTCAAAAATATTTCAGTGCAGAAAAACATAAAATTTTCTTCGTTAAATTATTGGCCACGCCGACAAGCGCTTTTAGTTATTAAGAGCCTAGAATTTATTCATATAGAATTTCTAAGAACTTGTAGTTGATTAACTATCCTCCGCTGCCAGAACCACGACCCCGAGCATTTTAAAAATATTTTTTATAATTCATTTTTCACTATTTTTTCAAAACTGTTAAACTTTATCAATTGTAAAATTCTGTCGAATCACGCATGGTATCATGCAAGCACAAGAACATTTTAACTCTTTTGTCAATGCTAAATTATTATCAATCTGTAAATCAAATTCTGAATCTGCACTGTACGATCATATATTTTATTATAATATATTCCAGTTTTGTTAATTCGTTTTCTGAGTTCGATTATTTCTTAAGCCTGTCAATTATTGTGTCTGATACGTTCTATATCATCAAGAACCGATCGAATACGATCATTGAAATAATTGAATTAAGCTGGATATTGGAACAGGTCTAAGTGGATGTAGCGAGTGGGGTCAGATCGAGATATTTATTCTTTGTCCTTACCTGCTCATATATCAGCTTTTATCTGTTACCAACCTCGACTTAGGAGCGAATACATCAATTGTACAGCAGATGCAGCCAGAGATCATATAAATTCCTACAATAGAGCTTGAAACCCGACAAGACTCTGTTCTCGAAGTATATTCTGAACGATATTTGGTCCAAATACCGTATTTTAATCCTTCAGAACTTATTAGAGACGCAGTCCCGTAAATTATCTACATCGGGATTTTTGCTCGACCTGTATGATTTTGTATGCTCATTCTTCACAGGTAATAATTTTAAGGTATCCGTATTCAGTGTTTAGCGTCCGCTACACTACTTATAAAAATTTCATCATTATACAATCTGTCATTAGAAGAATCAAGGGTGAGCGAGCGTTTAGGCCTCCCGCGATTCCGACAATTGTATTGAATCTTGTAGTGAGTCAATCAGTCTGGTGTACACTCAGCGTCCACACACGCCATTGCAAAATTTATAGCCTCTACACCATTGATTCAGTACAAGATTCACTCTACATGTGTGAAGCCATTAAAAAATGCACCACATGATTTGCCGGCCCAACGTGTGGCATTTGGATACAGCACTACATGATTTGGCAAATCTCTCTACATATGTGAGGCGAGTAAAAAATACAGCTTCACAGTATGTAAAAGGGAAACCTAATCCTGTTGGGCTGAGAAATTATATTTTAGCCTCTCCAGACAGGCTACTGCATAACTTTTTTATTTATGAGGGAGCCAATACATGGCCAGATGAACGGTCAAACAGTAGCTTAGGTGTGGGAGGATCTGCAGTTGAAAAATTAATACTTGATGTACCTCGAGGACACATTATCTACACAGATAGATTTTTCTCATCATTGAATCTATCTGAATTCCTACTCGTTGAAAGGGGGATACTACATGTAGGTACAATTATGGGGAATAGGCTTCCACAAAGTGTGAAATCAAAGCTATCAACTGATGGCAATCTCTTGAAAAAAGAAAGAGGGAGCCATGAGGTGTTAGTAAGAGAAGATGAAAAAATTGCAGTTGTCAAATGGGTTGATAACAAAGGGGTACTAATGACATCCACTTGCACTGGTTCACAACCAGTGCATACTGTAAAACGGTATGAAAAAGCAAAGAAGGAATATGTTCATATTCCAAGACCGTGAATTGTAGCATCCTACCTACAATAAATCAATGGGAGGGGTTGATTTATTGGACCACTATATTGCTTACTATAGGATCAATATGAGAACAAAGAAGTGGCCAGTTAGAGTATATTTTCATTTCATTGATGTGGCAATAGCTAATTCTTGGATTACCTACAACAGAGATCAAGCTAAACTTGGTGTACCTAGAAAAAGAAGAATGGACTTGCTTGATTTCAAAGTTTATATAGGTGAAAGTTTAAGTGCAAGTGGATCTGGCCAAGGTGGGCGTGCTACCAGGTCGAATGTAAATGCAGTCGATGGAGATGGAGATGATGAGCCAGGACCATCAGCCCCTAAAAAAAGTAGACCAGTTCCACACCCTACAAAAGACAAGGAAAACTGGCAGTGTGCACTTGCCAATATGTGCAGTCATGGACAGAAATAAGTTTCAGAGGTGTAGGAATACTGAATGCAGTAAGAAAACTAGATTTAAGTGTACAAAATGCAACCTATTTTTATGTATTGCTCCAGAGAGAAATTGCTTTTTTCAGTATCACCAGTGAATTAGAGTAAAATATATTTGTCTCATTTTGTTGCCTTTCTAAAGTCTTTTTGTAATTGTTTCATTTTTTTCAATTAGGTTAATATTTCTAATGTATTTTTCATGTATTTACTTTTTTGACTTATCTTTTAACAGAACAATTGTTAACTTTGTCGATATTATTTACCTGTGCATTAGTGCATATTAATAATTATTTTTGTTTCATTTTGTAATAATTTTTGGAAAATATGTAAATAGAATGTTAATAAATGATTTGTTAGATAATATTACAAAAGTATTATTGAAATTCATTCCATAATCAATGACTTGGATGATAAAAACTATGCATTTTCAATAATTCTTTTAACAAATAACTTATTCATAGTCTCCACATATGAAGTCAATTATTACCAGGGTAAGTCCTCATGACCAGCCGGCTGGACGCCCATTTTTGGGGGTATAGAGGGTGAGAAAATTTTGATAAAAAAATTTTCTATTATTCTAGGACCAGTATAGCAGGATGAAACAATGGAAAATGCTAGATCACTTAAATTAAGAATTTTGGACTGAGGAGGTATGAGCTTATTTAGGAATGAGCATCTGTTACAAGCAAACAATGGAGTTTCAATTGAGTTGAAAAGCCTTGAAAATATTATTTTTTATCAAAAGTATGGTAACATTCATTTCAATTATTGTTGTGTTGATGCCTTTAATGAAACGATTGTATTTCGTGGATTTGATAGACCTGCATGTTCTTTTCTGTTCCAGTTTCCGAATGCTGCAACTGAACATGGAAATTTAACTGCTGATCCAGTCTCACCAATACCAGAAATAGGAGATGAAGTAGAGGAATGTGGTAGGGGACGAAAGACCAGGAATAGAATCCCAAACAAGAATAATTAGAAGCGAAATACATTGAAAAGGAAGATAAGGACAGGAGAGGAACATAAATGTATTAGTGGAAGAGAAGACCACACAAAAGAAAAGTACCAGTGCATTTGATGAAATGGAGATTACAGCAAAAGTAAGGTAACTTAATAGTTTACAGAATTTAATTATCAGCGAGTATAGTAAATTACCTATTATTTCCCTCTATAAAAAGAAGTGAAGTTTTTTATGGTCCATATCCTTGTATCTACCAAACCACCGGCTATTTTTTGATAAATAAAAATAACAATTGAAAAAACGAATAAGCCAACACATACATTATAATATAAAAAACACATATTTGAATAATGATAGCCTACTTGGAATAGACATTCACATTCAAAGTTTTATTCAAAGTTTTAAAATTTTATAACTAAAATTTAATTCAATGAGAATTAATACATCAGACCTATAAACTTTTCTTTTTTTGTAAAGGAAATCTAAAGGAGAAGAAAAATCTGGGCCATCAATATCTTCTTCCACCTTAGAGTCAAATCTAAAAAACAGCGTCCTTGATGGCACCTCTGATTTTGCTACAATTGTGCCACCAATCCCCTCAATTGGTCTATAACCAGCTTTGAACCATGAGATTGATACCACCTCAATGCGAAATAGTGGAGTTTCTTACGTGGAGAGTAACGTCTCTGATACTTTACTAACAAGGTATGTCATCATCTCAACTTACAACTAATTTCATATATACGAATATGGTGTTCTCTATACTTCCTAACAAGTAGAATGTATTTTGGTCACTGGTCCACTTTTTTCTATATTCTATTGTTTTTTTCAACTGTTATATAAAGCTTTGTTGGATCAACCCACAATATTACTCATTGAGAAATATGATTTTGGACTAGTATTGTCTTGCAAGAGAAGATTCACAATAAGATCAATTTTATTAGAAGTTGAATGATTCAGCTAGGTTGTGTTGAAGGCGTTTGTAGATGCTAAACAAGAACGAGAATAATTTTTCATAGTTAATATTTGATACTTTTAGTGAGATAAATATTTTTTCAAGCTAGTATTTCGAATCTAAAAAAAACAAATATAGCCTACAATATGAAAATAGCAATAATGACTCGATTACCTGATTAATATTTATTTGAAATTTTAGTACAGTATAAATAAATTCCACACTAGTTAATAAGACTAACATTACTAGTTCATTCATGCAATAGGCGCCTCAGGTTGGCGATTCTATCAAGCTCCAAGAAAAACTAACATATTAGCAAGAGTCAGAGAGGGATAGTAAGATTTTTTCCTTTCAATTACAAAGAATAGACACAATAGACATTCCAAACCTGAAGAGACTTTCTGCACACCGTTCTACAACAGAAAATATTACAATGAAGTGAGAAAGAGTGTGACAGGGATAGGGGAGAAAGCATGAAACTATCATTCGCCAAACGCGTTTCTCTCTCACAGCTGTATAGCTTCTCCAAACTTAGGGGTTGGAAGAGAGAGAAAGCGAATGTCAGAGAGAGTGCGAGTTAGGTTTTGTTTGGATTTGGAGTATTGCTTGTCGTGTTGTTTTATCTGCTGTGTCAATGGCTATAATTATAATACAGTATACAGTTATATATGTGTGTCAATATGGAGTATAGTGTTATACAGTATATATATATATATATATATTATATATATATATATATAATATATATATATATATATATTATATATATATATATATATATATATATATATAAACATCATATAGAATTACTATCTTCAGCTCAATTGGTAAGGGAGAAAGAATACATATACAAGATATTCACAGGCATACGATTATCATTTCTGAGAAAGATTATCGACATACTGTGATATATAAACCTACTCTTCATCGCTATAAACTTCAGAGAGAGGGGTTCATTCCAATACTAAAACTAAGTCTAATTCCAAGTTGACATTTTTTGTAAAATGATATTGGCCTAATTACTATAGATCTAGAATTTGTCAAAGAGTCTCTATGCTCTCCTAGTTCTCTTCACGCACACAAAAGCAGACATAGGCGGAGAAACATTATTATGTCTGCTTACTTTGGCATGCCGACGTTGATATTCTCCCCGTCTGTCTGCTGCTATGTGCGTGCGCCAATAAAATAAAAAATCTCAATCATTTTTCAACATGTTTCGATAATTAATCACCCCCATTTAATTACAGATATGATGAGTATCCAGATCTAATAGTTGAGCCGGATGGAAGACCACCCAAAGACGATTTTAATATTATTTCTGGCCGATTTATTGTGGACGGCAAACATCTTGTGCAAGAATTAAGATCTTTGGACTACCATAGATACAAGTGTGAAAAAGTGATAATGGTTATATGACACTGGTGTCTTCAACTTCAAAATCATTAGAATGGACAATGAAGTTCGTTGTATGGACAGCTCCACGAACCAGCTGCCATAAATGCGTTTCAAGAAATGGAAGAAATTCAAGTTCAGCCCTGCGGTTTGTTTGTTTACAAAGAACATGACTTCTTGGCGGCTTCACCTGACGGACTGGTCGGAGGTGATAATCTGATTGAGGTGAAATGTCCGAAGTCTGCTGAAAACCTCACTATCAGCGAAGCCGTGATCAAAGTGGAATCATTCTGCTTGGAAAAACTACGTTGTGGAAACGTCCGTCTCAAGAAAAACCACAATTATTATTACCAGGTAAATTCATAGGTGATTTTTGATATATCTAACCCACAATAACGGAAACTTTCAAAACCGTCATGAAATAAATGTGAGATGAGAAAAATAATTTTATTTAATACAGAAAAAACTTAAAAACTTGCCTCTTAGGGATCAATATCGGGGCACCGAGCTTCGCTCTGGAGTACAAAAGCATATAAGCATAAACGCATAGTTTATCATATTCATATGTGATAAGTGAGTGTTATTTTGTTATTCAATTTGTTTTGTAAATAATCTAAGTTAGAACGTTTATGTTTTCAAATATTTGAACTGAAAATTTGACCTGAATTCAAGTGTATGGATCATAACCTACTTTTTGGAATATTTATAGTGTATAAATCAAAATTCGGGGAAGAAACCGTTTTGGGCTATGCCTGTTAGTCCTTCCCCAATCATTTTGAAGAATTGAGTTCTGTTTATCAATAAATAAATAACAAGCGACGCTCGGTGCCCCGATATTTTGTTAATCAATATTGCAAGATAATACTTCTCATGGGATAAACTGATTGATTGCAATATTTCAACAGCTGAACATAATTCTGTCTCACTCCTACACAGGCACTCCCATATTCAGTTATTGACAGAGGGCTAAATTATCAGCTGTTTTACCAAGGATGAATAACTATTATCCTAGTTTGTCTACGTTCAATCATAGAGAAATAATAGCGTAAATTATGCTATTGTTTCTCTCTGGTTTAATTCATTGAATTGACATTTGAAAGTGACAGTATTTTTCGAAAAATGTTGAGCAAGCCTAAATAACAAGATACAATAAGGTACTGGCTGATTCATTAAAAAAATTAGTAGCCCTTCATGATACCATAGGATGATAAATAGTTTCATACGTTCACATTTACCTAACAATGTGGAGTGGCCGTAATCGAGTGGATCAGATGCTGGCTTCATGATTCAGAGGCCCGGGTTCAAATCCCGGCCCGGGCAAGATATTTATCTCGGGCCACTCCCGTCTTTCGGATGGACACGTTAAGCCGTCGGTCCTGGCTGCCTAAAAAGCAGTCGTTAGGTCATGTCAGAGGCCCTGAAATTGATCAGTTGCGACCTGAAAACTCTGACATCAGACCTGAGCCAGCCAGGTCACTCGATAATATTATTATTATTATTATACCTAACAATGTGTGGATTTTCTAAGTTGGGCTGTTTCTTGATTTTTCAGGTGCAAGGGCAACTACATGTAGCTGAGAAAAAAATCTGTTATTTTGTGGTATGGACAAAAATAGATATCCATATTGAAAAGATCGAGAGGGATGACAGGTTTTGGACCGAGAAGATGGAGAAAAAATTAATTTATTTCTACCATCACGCCATGTTGCCAGAGATACTGGATCCTCGAACTTGTCGAAGTATGGCAATCAGGGAGCCATCAATCCCATTTTCTCATTTTTAAATAAAGTCTCATTGAAAATTATCACATCTATTGGTTTTTTGTTTGTCCTTCTTGGTTCTTATAAAATAAACAGTTGTAATAACTATAAAAATTAAGAACATGGATTAAAAACGTTGACCACACACCTTAAAGACCTAAAGGTATATGAACAAACTTAATATAGTTAGAATTGAAATTAAATCAAGATAATAATATTTTTTCAACTTTACTGTATGAACAGAGATATTGTGGAATTTCTCCATATCAAGGTGAAATGAAAGCGATGTTGTCAGTTCCACATAATTTTTTTTGAACGAATAAACTAAACCAATATGGCTCAAATAAATCATGTGGAACTGACAATATCGCTCTTATTTCACTATTCTATTGAAATTATATACAAAAAATATTTGAAAATATCAGCAGTATGTACAACTTTTCTTATCATAAACTATTCCATCATTGTATACAAATCGAATTTATACAATTTCCAATTTGATTAACCTGTATATTTGCAGTTATTGAACGAAAGCTATAACATGATTTGACGACATTTATTGAGGATATAACCAATACCTACTAAATAGAAAGCTATTACCAAGTAATAGCGGGTATTGAATCAGGGTAACATTGGAATTATTGTGTAAGAAAAAATGTGTGGTGACATCACCAAACCAGTTGATGGGTGTCTGTGTTTTGCGAGTAATCATACAGAATGTCTGTCGTTTATGTGTCAACACGTGATTTCAGCTGTCTGTCTTGAATTTTGATTCTGACTTATTCCATAATATATAAAGTATTCATAAAGTTCTATACATTCACAAACACATGATGAGTAATATTATTATACAAATCAAAATTAGTACAATACTTCCTGAGTGAGATTTACAGCTCGGGAGGTTCACTACAGTCATGTGAAGGAAAGAAAGACATTAGAGGTGTAGGTGGTGATAGACAAAGGATGAGCGGGTGTGAAATGGGTAGGTGGTGACAACTATTGAGGGTTGAATTTGCAATGACAATGGAAACTGAAAGAAGTTAGGACGAAGGACAATGCTATAGTAGGACAATGTTGACAGAAGAGCTCACCTTCATTGTTTTGATGTTTCAAAACTACACCCAAGTTCACACTACAGCTATTCATTTGTTCTATTTTTGTCATTGCACAATAATCGTAAAATTGTTGATTGAACCATTACGCAAAGAAATACATTTTGTGAATTGCAAACTTTGTCAATCACTCCCACAACAATAACCATGATAATGGTCACTGACTATAGATCCGAAGAAAGAAAGTTCTGAGACTAGTTAGATAGAAAGAAAATGAGAAAGAGAGTGAGAGAATATGAGAGAGACCGAGTAAAAAGGCTCACAATCAGTGCATTAGGCAGTGAACTGACTGTGTGCTACTGTTCTGACTCTTTCTATTTATATAATAATAGAGACCTGGGAATATGGATTAACAGCTCATTAGAATGCCCTATTTGTAATATGAAAGAGAAGGAATTTGTGGAGCATTTTCTGTGGAGGTGCCCGATGTATGGTGGAATAAGAAGACACTATTTAGAAAAAATCACTACAAATGTGGTTACTGACGATGACAAACTCATGGTATTACTTCGAACTTTATGGAGCAGAAAATCAACCGTTTGTATGTGTATACAATGAAAGCAATCGAAATCAGATCTATGATAATAAGCACTTCAATAATGTCCGATAATTATAGTCAGGAAACAGGGATATCATTGAAAATATTAAAAGTATTCGATGCTCATTTTAGACGGTTAAGTGGAGAATGCATTGAGCTGAATAAAGTAAGTTTGATGGGGATAGATTGAGCTCTAAAATTTAGATAGTTGGAAGAGATTATTGTATGTGTGATGGATTATTATATAAGTATTAAATAAGAATGTTATTATTGTTGATTACTATAAATGGTATTTTATTAGTATGTAAGAAATGTAGTATTGGATAAATTTTATGTAAAATTCATTATTTTCGTAGTTGAACTGTTATTGCACGTTTATAAAATATGTATAGGTAGATATATAATACTGGAATGCTATGATTGATAGATATTATGGAATTGTTATTAAATGAAAATGTACAGATTGATATTTTATTTCAAAATTTCAAATTTTTTGATTGTAATAGATATATTCTTCTGTATATTAGGAACATGTACTTACTAAAGTACTCTTACTTGTGATATATATTTAAAGCATATATGATTTAAGACATACCAGTAATTTGATATCATGGAATGTAATGACTGTATTCAACTCAACTCGTTTGTATTAGCATATGTGCTTGAAACGAATAAATTTATTTATTTATTATTATTATTTTACTGTTCTGACTGCGTGAACAATACACTGCAATTGAACAATGCATTGGAACTAAAAACGCACTTCCGACAGAACCGTTAAACCGATTTGTTTGAAACTAAATTTTAAATTTGCCTTTAAAATGACTACCTGCATTAGTTAAATTTTTACTTATTATATAAGCTATTAATTGTAAATACTTATTCAGATTGAAAAAAAAATGTATTAAGTGAATTGCAAACTTTGTCAATCACTCACTCCCACAACAATAACCATGATATGGTCACTGACTACAGCTCCAAAGAAAGAAAGCTCTGGAACTAGTCGGATAGAAAGAGAGAGAGAATGAGTGAGAAGGCGCTCAATCAGTGCGTTAGGCTTAGGCAGTGAACTGACCTGTCCTGACTACTGTTCTGACCGCGTGAACAATACAATCCAATTGAACAATGCATGGGAATTAAAAACGTGCTTCCAACAGAACCGTTCAACCGATTTGTTTGAAATTAATTTTGAAATTTTTGAAAAAAATTTGCCTTTAAAATGACTACCTTCATTACCTAATTTTTTTCTTAATATAAAAATTATCAATTGTAAAAACTTATTCAAATTGGAAAAAAAATTAAGCATACGGTAGCGAGTTTCAAACCTTTAAGCTGATTGCAAAACAGTTTTGGTCTTCCATATTGGACTAAAAATAAGTGAGTAATCACATAAAGTAATTTGACCCCAACAGTGCTGCTATTTTCAGGGCTAGAATCACAATTTTTTCCATGCTGATTCGCCTTAAGGGAGCACAGCATGAACCTTTCACTAGCACGGCTAGATGCCAACTAAGCTGCACAATGCTCTGACCCCAAAATGGTTGTGCTAGCACCATCCCTAGCAGATACAGATGAAAACATAATCTACTTTCTGGATAGCCCTGGTAGATATAGTAATACTTCTCCAATATAAATGAGTATAATAGTCTCAGATGAAAAATAGGGTTAGTTTAGAGTTTAGTAATATATTTAGTAATAAGTGGTATGTGGTAATAATTTTTTAATAAATATTGATGACTATCATTTTTGGCATCCAGTAGCTACATTATCATTTATTAGAATAACTATACATGATTAAATACCTTTATATGTATAATATATATACATGATTAAATACTATACATGATATACTATGTATGATAAAAAATAAATAGATGATAATATTGAAAATGTGATATTTCATTGAGTAATATATGAGTTTTAGAGGTCAATTGCATCAAACATGAAGATTTAATGTCAAATCACTGAGTCAATCACTTTAGTGTTAAATCACTGAATTTCTTAGAAATTAATACTTTCACTTAAAACAAATAAATAATCTGTATGTATTGTGATGAATCGTTTTAAATAAACCTCATGAAAAGGAGAGAACTAGCCAGAAAATTGTGATTACCCTTTTAAAATGAAAGAATTTGCTAAAGGAATAGTTAGCGACCGAGCGATAAAGCTTCCTTATCAGTAACTGTATATCAGATAAGAGTACCGTTCTGTACTGCATATTTTCTAAAGAATTATTTAATAAAATTATAATTATTCTGCAAATTGAGCACGAACCATTTATGAATCACTCATTGAATTTTGAGGTTACACTTTGTTTACTATTAACCAGATGTTTTTGAAGCAGCTCAAACACAGCTGACTGATTCAACTTATTGTAAAATGTCATGCCAGAATTCATGCAGGCTATAATATTATTTCTAAAATCAAAAACTATCAATAAAGGACCAAGAATTTCGAATAAAAAAAAAATAAAATGTATGTATTATTGTTGAAACTATTTATTACTTAAGAAATTATATCATAATGTCAAGTATTATTGTAACTAACTAGGTCATAGCATGAACATCATATTATTGATAAGAGCAGCAGAAATTAATTATAACAGTCTCAGACATAATAAGAATTGTATAAGAATATTAAATTATTAATTATTGTTTCAACTGAACCACATCGTGATTGAATCTCTTTGGCAAGTCTAAGCCAATCATAGTGCATAGAAATAGCACCAAAAAGGTGATCGTTTGAAAACAACATATGTTAATCTGTTATCAGACAACAAACCTGCTTTATCACATATGCTAGCACATGTATACTGTATAAGAGGAACTATGTCTAGGAGATTAAGCAGTTTTAAGAATTATACAAATTGAGTTATTATTGTAATTAAAGGAATTATATTCTATTGCTTGCCACTGACGTCATGCCTACGTCATAATCATCCTACCAATGGCAAATTTTAATGCAAATTAATTACACCGAGATTCTCAGAAAGAAAGATTCTAGCCCAAGAAGCTTAGAGAAAAGACTTCACTTCCCTTTTGAAATCCTCACCGTTAAGACCTCGTTAAAGTTACCAAGACCTATTTGTAAAATTTTCGTTCGATTTTATATGTTTTATTTGTGAGCCAATATTTTAGGCCATTCTATTTGTTATTCGTAAATCTATTTTCATCAATTGATAAATCAAAAGTTTAAAGTTAAATTATCCCTGAATTAATTTGGTGAAGGAAATATTAAATTAAAATTCCACACGTGCTGAGACCTAAGCCTGGACCCGCCACCGATCAAACGAATTTGATCTAAAGAAGAAAACCACGACCGCCAAGGAGTTTCACGTGAGTTGTAAAATTTAAAGGGGCCCCAATCTACGCTTCGAAAATATTACAGTGCAGAAAATATATAAATTTTTTCTTCGTTAAATTATTGGCCACGCCGACAAGTGCTTATTAGTCGTTAAGAGCCTAGAATTTATTTGATTTAGAATTTATAAGAACTTGTAGTTGATTAACTATCCTCCGCTGCCAGAACCACGACCCCGAGCATTTTTTAAAATATTTTATGATTTATTTTCACAATTTTTTCACAAACTGTTAAATTTTATCAATTGTAAAATTCTGTCAAATCATGCATGGTGTCATGCAAGCACAAGAAAATTTCTAACTCTTTTGTTGATGCTGAATTATTATCAATCTGTAAATCAAATTCTGAATCTGCACTGTGTGATCATATATTTTATTATAATATATTTCAATTTTATTAATTCGTCTTCTGAGTTCGATTATTTCTTAAGCCTGTCAATTATTGTGTCTGATACGTTCTATATTATCAAGAACCGATCGAATACGATCATTGAAATAATTGAATTAAGCTGGATAAGTGGGGTCAGATCGGGATTATTTATTCTCTGTCCTTACCTGCTCATATATCAGCTTTTATCTGTCACCAACCTCGACTTAGGAGCGAATACATCAACTGTACTGCAGATGCAGCCGGAGATCATATAATTTCCTACAATAGAGCTTAAAACCCGTCAAGACTCTGTTCTCGAAATATATTCCGAACAATATCTGGTCCTTGTACCCTATCTTAATCTTCGGAACTTATTAGAGACGCAGTCCCATAAATTATCTACATTGGGATTTTTGCTCGACCTGTATGATTTTGTATGCTCTTTCATCACAGGTAATAGTTTTAAGATTTCAATATTAAGTGTTTAGCGACCGCTGCACTACTTATAAAAATTTCATCACCATACAATCTGTCATAAGAAGAATCAAGGGTGAGCGAGTGTTTAGGCCTCCTGCGATTCCGACAATTGTATTGAATCTTGTAGTGAACCAATCAGTCTGGTGTACACTTAGCGTCCACGCACGCAGTTACAAAATTTATAACCTCGACACTGATGATTCAGTGCAAGATTCACTATACATATGTGAGGCGAGTAAAAAAAAACCGCTTTATACAATTTGCCAACCCAACGTGAAGCATTTAAATACAGCACTACATGATTTGGCCAGTAACGTGGGACTATTTACATTCCACATCTGATTCTTTATATGTGTATCGACTTATCCTTGGAGGTGAGAGTGACTCCCCCAGGAAAAGCTTTACAGTATCTTGGCTTGTAAAATTCAAACTGGATGTATTCCACTTGAGTAATGCAAATACTTTTAATTTTATGACTATTTTGAAATTTGCAAATTTTATTTTCCTGTATTTTTTTTCTTAGTTGCACTGTACAAAGGAGCTCTAGAATCATTGCCCCCCAAAAATTGAGACAAATGGGCTTAGTAACATCTGGACAAACAGTAATGGAGTTAAATTCTATTGATCCCTTGCATAACAGTATTCCATCCAATGGAAAGGTTGGGGCAAATAGGCTTTGACAGATGAAGAAGAAGACCTAATAGCTGCACATGTTGTAGCTGGGGGTGACTTTCGGTATGTGAAATAGAATTGAGATTGACTGTCAAAATTCTACCTTGACAAGGTGAGAAAGAAATTTGTGTGCTACAGAAACATTCTAGCAGGAAAAGATTAGGTATATTCATTTTTAAAAGACAAGAACCTTTCTCAATGGTATGCTAAGAATGTAACTGTAGCCAGAGCAAACAATGATAAGCAATCTTGGTTTCATTCTTTGATCAATATGAGAAAGAAGTTGAAGGTGTGATACCTGTAAATATGATGAGGACATTCATGAAATAATTATAGTAACATCATATTTGAAAATGCATATAGAATCAATAAAAAATGTTTAAGTGAACATTAGCAAGTTCTTACTTTCAACTCAAGGCCAAAGTCATTGTTGGTCTGTGTGTATGTTCAACAATAACTTTTGAAAGACTCAATCAATCAACTTCAAATTTTGAACACATATTCTTTGACCCATTTTGCTCCATATTTTATGAGTTTGTAATGTTATTGTTTATAGTGTAATATTGTTAGTGTTTTTAAAATGTTAAACTGATACTGAAGTTCTTTTTCCTTTTTTTCTTGTCTATTTAGTTTTTTCTACTCTTTCATAATTTGCTTTGTAAACTGCCAAACCTTTTTTTTATTTGTAGTTTTTTTCCACCCAAACAGGTTTTTGAAACCTTTAGGATTATTTTCCATGTTTATTTGATTTTTGGTAATGTTCTTCAGGGTATGATTGTGATTTTTTAGTTATATGGTAATTGTTTCAGTGACTAAGTATATGTTCAGTTTCATGCTCTGTATATATATATTGTAAAAATGGAAAATTGATTAATTGATTTTGATTTTGATTGACTTTGCTAGATATAGCGAATGTTATCAAAGATTTTTGGAATCCAGATGTCATTCTGCTGTGTAACATCACAATAGATGAAATTGAAGCTTTGGAGAAGGAAGAGTTCTCTATTGAAGATAAAGGAAGTACTTCTGTAAGTGCTGAACCAGTCCAAGTTCCTAGCTACGAGACTTTGGCAAATGGACTTGTAACGAGCAAGTGAGCCCATTGTGCTGTTGAGGACCTCACCTCTGTGAAGAAGTGTTATTAGTTCAATGCACTGATCATAGAGTGTTCTGGTGGCTTTCTTTGTCATGCTACCTTTGAGACTTTTCAAGGAACACTGCAAATACACAAAATAGTTTGAACCAAAGAGGAAAGCAGTTTTCTTCAAGCTAGGAAATTGAGCTGCTTAAAATGTGAAGCATTATGCTTGCAACTTGCAAGCATTATAGTAGTGGAAAGATACATCTCAGCTGCACAAAGTGTATTCTTTAAAAAAAAACATTTTCACATATTTTTATTCATTGAAAATTTACACATAATTTAGAAACATATACACCTAAAAGCTACATGTAAATTTACACTCATTATTTACAAAAAATTAACAAAACTTTGGTTGTTTTCCTTAATATTTTTTTCTTAGATATTGACACCATTCAAGAAAAACTTGATACTGCAGGGACTTCAGAGAATCCTCCTAGAGCTAGGAAGAAATGTATCCTTTTCCATTATTTAAACATCATTAAGTTTTTCTTTTCTATTCTCATTGATACCGTTTGATGATTTATAATGCTTAAAAGTGAACAATTATCAGTTGACTTGTTCTATGTTTTTCTGTAGTTTTCTTTAACAGATGATGGCCAAAGGCTTTAGCATTCTGACATTTATTCTTCTTCAGATGAAGAAGAGGAAAGCCAGACAGTGAAAGTGAACGACATTGTCATCGTAAAGATAGCAAACACCAAAAACACTGTCTATCTCTATGTGGGTCTTGTTGTGAAGAAATTTAATGACGAGCTGTTGGTCAGCTTCATGAAAACATCCACAAGCATCTTGTATATCTTCCCAGAAAAGGAGGGCAAATCACATGTGGAACTGAAGGAAATAGTAAAAGTTTTAAATCCTCTGATAGTGAAGAATAGAGGACAACAATACTTTGAGGACTTGGAAACTTACAATACCTATTTCAGCTTAATATCACTATGACAGCAATTCAGCTTATATTCACGATGTTAAAAAATATTCAAACAAATAAGTAACAATGAATTCTTTAATTAATGACAAATTATTGACCGAGCGAAGTGAGGGCTAAGATTCAAGTCGATTGGCATTTCTCTTAATGTTTAAATGTTTGAATGTTCAAATGTTTGAATGTTTATATGTTTATATGTTGCCCATTTATGGTGAAACGCAGTAATAGATTTTCATGAAATTTGACAGGTATGTTCCTTTTTCAAATTGTGCGTCAACATATATACAAGGTTTTTGGAAATTTTGCATTTCAAGGATAATATAGAAGGAAAAAGGAGCCTCCTTCATATATGTCAATATTAGAGTAAAAATCAGACTATAGAATTATTCATCATAAATCAGCTGTCGAGTTGACTATAAATTGCATGCTATGATGCATGCAATTCAATATCTCAATGTAACTTTGTAAAAAATTAACAGCTGTGTAGACTATACATGCCTCATTGAATGCAATTTTTATGCACTATTGAATAGGATGCAAAGAACTTATAACTGCTCATCTGAGCGCCTATAGTGTGGTCCACGTTATAATGGCAGTGGATAAAGATAGAAGAATAGTGATGCTGATTCTCTGAATTAATTAATTATATTTCTACACTGTCAAAAACATAATTGACATCGTTGTGGACCTAGAAAACGATAGTACAACCAGCTTTGTCGAATGATAGCAAATCCAAAGTTCATCAAATACTGTCATTATAATGTGGACCTCACTATAGATGTCTTCTGGTTTTCTCGCGCTAAATTCCAGAAAGCGTTATATGATAAATCTTGTGTAAGCATGATCTGATCAAATAAATAGTTAGTGTATCAGTGTGGTTTGGGACGTCATTATAACTGCGTGAGGTCTACTGTTCACAGAACTACTAGTAATATGTGTTAATGTGTTTCAACATAATAATGTTTTATTATGAAAAAGATTGACAGCACTGGTAGCACCTGAAAACATTGTAGTAAATCTGCTCCATACAAAAGTTAAACTAATTAAAATTAAATCACAGTTCAGACCTAAAATTACATTAAAATTGTGAAATTAAATAGTTTTAAATCGTTTCATGAACAAATTTTCATAATCTCGACAGTGAAAGTGAAGAAATATCTAACATAAAATAACATTGTCATACTAACCTACAAATCAACATGACTGGACATTTGGTGAGATCCATGCATGCTTTCTATTGAATTGTGATGATATTGAATCATCATATGACTAGTGTTTTCTTCTTATGTTTCTGTTATCAGATGTTGAACTATTTATTCTAATTTTGAATCTGTTATAAATTCATTACTGATCAATAAAGCCTAGAATGCAGAGGTTTTTCATTACAATTTATTGATCAGTAATCTAAAATCATCAAATCAATTCATCTTATCAAATACGAGTCAATCAATTTCTATTCTCTATTTCACAATTTCTATTCAACAAAAAATGTATAATCTTCAAATCTTTTCTGGATACGAAAACTGAAAATTCGCATTACGATGGACAAATTTTTGAAACCAGACAAGTTTGATGGTGATCCGAATTCTCCAACAGCTCTACAAGAATGGAACTTCTGGCTAAAGACTTTTGAGAATTTCATCGCATCTTTTGACGAAGAAGACATCGATGATGAAAGTAAGTTGCGGTTGCTTACCAACTTTCTATCTCATTCTGTTTATCAAACAATTGCCGACAAAAATTCATATACTTTGGCTATTGACACACTAAAATCTGCATAATATGTAAAACCAATAAATGAAATATTCGCTAGACATAAATTGGCAACTAGAAAACAGTCTTCAGATGAGACAATTGACCAATATAACCAAGCTTTACAACAACTGAGTACGAATTGTGGGTTTGCAGATGTTGATTCTGAAACTCATAGGAAAACATACATTCGTGATTCATTTATCCGGGGCCTCAGCTCTCATCAGATAAGACTGAGACTTTTGGAGTTTGACAAGCTAACTCTTGATGAAGCTATTGAAAAAGCACGTGCCTTGGAATTTGCCAGAAATCAATCAGCTTCTTACTCTTCTGAAATAACTCTTAATGCCACTTCAAATAATTCTTCAGAAAATTCATGTAAAGAAACAAATTTGTCAGCTGTAAAAACTGGAAGCTCAAGTTTTCAAAAATGTTATTTTTGAGGTCGTCAGCGACATAAAACACGTCAGCAGTGCCCTGCACTAAATGACTCATGCGAGAAATGCCAGAAAATAGGTCATTGGAAAAATGTCTGCAAATCTACTAAAACTTCTTCATCTTCGGCGCTTATTGCAGCCTCTACTGTTCTTGAAAATGCTACAGTACAAGCTCAGGTAAACAACATTCCTACTTCTGCTTTGATAGATACAGGAAGCTCTGAGACATTTATTTCACACTGTTTTGCTAAAAAATGTGGACTTGAAATGTACCCTACAACTGGTGCAGTGTCCATGGCTTCAACATCACTAAGAAAGAACATTTCCTTTTATTGTGTAGCTCATTTAGAATTTTCAGGTCAACATTACCCCAAAACAAAATTCAGTGTATAGCCTGATTTGTGTGCTAATGTTATTGTAGGACATGACTTACTTAATCAACACTCTGAACTTAGAGTTTCATTTGGAGGAACTAAACCCCCATTGACTATCAATTATCTGGCTCCAGCAAAGATAGAACCTCCACCACTTTTTGAGTTTTTAACTAAAGACATTAAACCTATAATTACTAAATCCCGAAAGCATTCTCTTGAAGACACTAGTTTCATAGAGAAAGAAATTGAGAAACTGCTAGCTGATGGAATTATTGAAGAAAGCAGGTCTCCCTGGAGAGCTCAAGCATTTGTAGTGAAGAACGAAAATCACAAAAAGCGAATGGTAATAGACTATTCTCAAACTATTAACCGATACACACATCTTGACGCATATCCCCTCCCTAGTCTTGAAGATATTGTTTCTAAGGTCTCAAAAAACTCTGTATTCACCACTATTGACTTGAAAAGCGCTTACCACCAGGTACCCCTACGAGAAAAAGATCGACCTTTCACTGCATTTGAGGCATGTGGCCGTTTGTATCAATTTCGAAGGCTTGCTTTTGGTCTGACAGATGGTGTACCCACTTTTCAGTGAGTCATTGATAATGTTAATAATGAAAAACTTGCAAAAACGTATGCATACCTGGATGATGTGACAATATGTGGTAAGAATCAGAAGGAACATGATTTGAATCTCAAAAAATTCTTAGATACAGTACAAAAATATAATTTTACTATCAATACAGAAAAAAGCAAATATTCACTTACTTCAATAAGCTTGCTTGGCTATGAAATTGAAAATGGGACAATTTCTCCTGACCCTGAACGTCTGAAACCATTGCTCAATCTTCCACCCCCAGATAATAGAAAGGCTCTTGAGCGAACAATTGGAATGTTTGCACACTATTCCAAATGGATATCCAATTATTCAGATAAAGCTAAACGGCTTCTTACAGCAAAGACCTTTCCTTTGACTTCTGAAGCTATAGCTGACTTCAATCAACTCAAAACTGAGATTTCTAAGGCAGTAGTTAGTACAATTGACGACTTTGAACCTTTTGTGGTTGAAACAGATGCATCTGATTTTTCAATTTCAGCTGTCCTATCACAGTGTGGACGTCCAGTAGCATTCTTTTCTCAGAAGCTGAATGATAGTGAGCGTAAACATTCATCCATTGAAAAAGAGGCTTTTGCTATTGTGTGTGCTCTTAAAAAGTGGAGACATTTCTTACTTGGAAGATTCTTCAAAATTATCACTGACCAGCGCTCTGTATCATTCATGTTTGATATGACTCATCAAAATAAAATAAAAAATGAAAAAATACAACGATGGCGATTGGAGATGTCATGCTACAATTTCGAAATAATTTACAGACCAGGAAAGGACAACCAAGTAGCAGATGCACTTTCCAGAGTGTGTAATGCAACTCAAACCGATAAATTACACTCCCTACACTGTGACTTGTGTCACCCTGGAGTGACCAGAATGATTCATTGGGTAAGAACTCATAATTTACCCTATTCAGTTGAGGATGTCAGAAAAATGACTTCTTCATGTCAAACATGTAATGCCATAAAACCTCAATTTTTCAAGAAATTGAAATCTACTCTCATAAAGGTGACACATCCATTTGAAAGATTAAGCGTGGACTTCAAAGGTCCTCTTCCATCAAAAACTAAAAACAAATATTTGTTGACAATAATTGATGAGTACTCTAGGTTTCCGTTTGCATACCCTTGTCCGAATATGAATTCATCAACTGTAATTCAGTGCCTTGTGAACTTGTTTACCACGTTTGGTTTACCTTCTTATGTACATACTGACAATGGAACCTCTTTCAAATCGAGAGAGCTGCAGGAATTCCTTCATAATCGAGGAGTAGCCACTTCCATGTCATCACCTTATAACACACCAGGAAATGGCCAAATCAAATGAGAAAATGGTACAATTTGGCGCACAGTGTCTCTTACATTGAAGCATAGAAATTTGGATGTATCTGATTGGGAATCTGTGCTCCCAGATTCTCTACATTCTATTCGATCCCTAATGTGCACGGCTACTAATGAGACCCCACATGATAGGATGTTCCGACACTATAGACAATCATCTAATGGTATAGCACTTCCAACCTGGCTTGCCCCTTCAAACAAAGTCCTAATGAAAGTACCTATACGAAGAAGTAAATTCGATCCATTGGTCGAGGAGGTGGATATTCTTCAAATCAACCCACAATATGCCAAGGTACGGCTTAGTGATGGAAGAGAGACAACTGTATCATTGAAAAACCTTGCCCCTCGAGGAGAAGAGAGCATTCAAGAAGATAACGATAAAAATCAAGATGATACAAATGCAGGATCAAGCCTTAGTGATCACGCAGAGCCTGAGAACAATCAAGAAAATTATCATGAAAATCAAGATGAAACAAATACAGGATTCCCCCTCAGTGATGAAGAAGAGCCTCCTGATGGCACCCTGTGAAGATCTTATAGAGAGCGCAAAATGCCTTCTTATTTGAAAGACTATTCATTGAATTCCTAAAGACGGGAAGAATGTGATGATATTGAATCATCATATGACTAGTGTTTTCTTCTTATGTTTCTGTTATCAGATGTTGAACTATTTATTCTAATTTTGAATCTGTTATGAATTCATTACTGATCAATAAAGCCTAGAATGCAGAGGTTTTTCACGGAGCTCCTGCAATTTTCCAAGGAAAAAACTCATGTCATTTGATAGGACTTATGAATGGCTACCCATGGCTTGAATTTGAAGAAAATCGTTAGAGCCGTTTTCGAGAAAACCGTGAAAAACCTGGTTTTTGGTCATTATCCGCCATTTTTCTCAAGAATATTACGGAGCTCATGGAATTTTCCCAGAAATGAGACTCATGCCAGTTGATAGTGCTTATGAATATCTATCCATGGTATGAATTTGAAGTAAATCATTAAAGCAGTTTTCGAGAAAACGGTGAAAAACATGGATTTTTAGTCATTATCCGCCATTTTTCTCAAGAATATTACGGAGCTCCTGAAATTTTCCCAGAAATGAAACTTATGCCAGTTGATAGGGCTTAAAAATAGCTATCCATGGTATAAATTTGAAGAAAATCGTTGGAGCCGGTTTCTAGAAAACCGTAAAAAACATGGTTTTTTAGTCATTTTCCGCCATTTTTCTCAAGAATATTACGGAGCTCCTGAAATTTTCCCAGAAATGAGACTTATGCTAGTTGATAGGGCTTATAAATAGCTATCCATGATATAAATTTGAAGAAAATCGTTAGAGCCATTTTCGAGAAAAACGTGAAAAACATGGTTTTTTTAGTAATTATCCGCCATTTTTTCCGCCATCTTGAATTGAATTTTATTGAATTTCTTATTGTCGGGTCCTCATGGTATAGGGACCTTAAGTTTAAAATTTCAAGTCGATCGGTTAATTAGGAATGGAGTTATCGTGTTCACAGACATACACACACACACACATACACACATACACACACACAGACCAATACCCAAAAATCATGTTTTTGGACTCAGGGGACCTTGAAACGTATAGAAAACTTGAAATTGGGGTACCTTAATTTTTTTTGGAAAGCAATACTTTCCTTACCTATGGTAGTAGGGCAAGGAAAGTAATAAACAGTTTTGAGTGAAAATTAGGTTTTTAGTGAAATATTTCTCTTATTCACAAACAAACTCGATAAATTTATTAGAAAGTGCAAAGACTTTTCCTTTTAGAAAACGTGAACCTGTGACGAAATAGCATAGACAGGAAAAGATTGGCACAGTCATTCCATTGCATGCTCGCCACATTAGAAAACGTTCGTTATTCAGACTTTTTGTAAAGTTTAAAGCTATTTTCAAGATTTAATAACTTGAACCAAGCAATCTTCTGTTTTTATCGCCTGTAGTGATAAGAAAATGAATAAAGATCAAAACAAAAAGTTTCATACGGTAAAATCCTGTAAAAGGCTGGTTCATAGAATAACTTGAATAAACTATTAAAATGCTTGATTATTTCTACTGATTGTATAAATAAATACTTATTAGGTCGATTAACTGTGATATAAAGCAACATAACTGTGATACTACAAAAATACTGTGATAATAAATATAGCATAACTGTGATTCCACAATACTGCATCAACACTCTTGAAATACCCAGCATATCACGATACCTCAGAACCAGAGTGTTGCAACTCAAAAAATGACCGTTTTGAGATAGTCACTTAGTTAGATGCAGAATATTGGGTTCTATACGGAGCCAGAATGGTATAACTCAAAAATGATCAGAGGTTTAGTTATAAAGACTTATATTTCTCTAGTCTTAACCAAAACATATGTTTTATTCCGGACCATAATGTTGGATTTCAAGTTGCAGCGGTTTGGTATCCTAGTAAAGGAGAAAGAATTTGGAATCAGACTGTTTCAGTTAGAGTTGTAACAGTCTGGTTCTTCTGCAGCTGATCGTTATTGAGCCATAGTGTTTCATTTCAAGTTATATCAGTATGGCATTGGCGCGTCATCAGCCATTTGCGTCCATAAATTTCTAGTTGTTACTGTTTGGTGCAAGAAGTGATTCAAGACATCATTATTAATAATTATTCTACTTTGATTAATAATTATTCGAAGTAACTAGGTAATTGTACCAGTTATTAGGCTTGCTAATGTCTCTTCCAAATGTATGTAGACGTGCAAAGTTGCTGTACAGTTTAGCTGTAAGTAAAAGAAGTGACAACGATGATGATGAAAATAATGCCCAAAATCGAGGAAATGCACTTCAGCTACCAGAATATTCCAGTTTACAAGTAAGTTCAATCTTAATGTGCTAATCTATTGATAATCAATTGTTGTTATTAATAAACAATAAATTATTATTGAAGTTGGAAAAATATTCAAAGCTTATCTATTTTGTAGAGGCACTAGGCTAGTAAACACTAGTAACTTAACTTCAATGCCTTATAACCTTTATTGCTCTATAAAATTAATATTGATCTACAGTAGGCCTACTCAAGCCAATAGTTCAGGCGTGATGATATTTGTGGTGAATTTCAAGTAAATCAATTTCATTTTGTTCCATTAGAACTTCACATCATGAATACAGGAATGAGACTTGAAATTAATAGAACTTGAGATTTTTAGAAGATTCTACAAAATTAAATTTCAGATTTGGGGGGATCTGTTGTCTTTATTGTTAAATAAATAAATAATAATCATGAATCACAATTCCCTACTTGTCAGCCTAAAAATGATTAGCCTACAGTGAATTGTAGTGTAGGATAAAAATTTTCAAGCAGGAGCAAGAATTTCACAAAGAACATTTTATATTGGAGGCTTGTTGTTTTGAATCAAAACAGTATTTATTATCATGATTGTTTAGGTATGATCTTATGAATTCCTCCATTGATTATGATAATTTAATCGCTCTTATTTTTTTTCAGGAATTGATCGCACTTGTAAATAAGGAGGGAAATGAAATGATTATTGAGGAAAACGAAAATTACAATCCAAATACCAGGACAGAACTAGATGAAAATAATGCTCAAGAAAACCATACCAAGCAGGTACCATATTTATGTTATCTTGAATCTTATCAATATTATTACATATTCAAATTGAAAGGGTAATTGAACTCATACTGCTATTTTAAAATTTATAATGGATCATTCATAATGATTGTTGATAACTGATATTCCTTGCTCTCTATTCAATTCTTAGGGATTGATTCCACTTGTAAATTGAGATAATTTAATAAGAAACCAATTCCAAGTTGAGGTGTGATCTTGGTAGGTACTTTTTACTTTCCTTGCCCTACTACCATAGGTAAGGAAAGTATTGCTTTCCAAAAAAAATTAAGGTACCCCAATTTCAAGTTTTCTATACGTTTCAAGGTCCCCTGAGTCCAAAAACATGATTTTTGGGTATTGGTCTGTGTGTGTGTATGTGTGTATGTGTGTGTGTGTGTGTGTGTATGTGTGTATGTGTGTTGGAACAAGGTATAATACGGGGAGACAATCAAGTATACACAGCACATTAAGGGGAGGTGTGTACACTAAGGGGAGACCCCGTAGTGTCACTGCTCAATTTTAGTAAAAATCACTTCTACATGCTTAAAACCATGTAAAAACGTAATAAAAAAAAATCTCCCCATTTTGTTAGTACTCCACCTAATTGGGATACACTCCAGTTTCCAAAATTGCCACCACGTTGTGCTACGATCGCTAATACACACTTACACAAAACTCATTTACGGATTGAGCATACAATGCGGGGTACTTGCATATCCCTGCATATCTCCATTGTCTCCTTCACTGTTCGAAGTAACTGGTTTGCTATGGGGCTTGCCGTGAATTTATGAATCAGCAACTTATCTCCTTTTTCGTTCAGACTCATTGAGTCACAGCTTAGCGAATTCATAGTTTATTTTTCTGTTCATTCACTTGAGACATGAGAAGGGAGCGAGGAAACATGCTGCCAGAATGTATTGTGGTACTGATTTTTTAGTTATTTGGTACAAATAGTCTGAAAATGATTCTTCACAAAAAAATACCCTCTGCTAACCTTACAGTGTTAAAAATACCTGTTTTTTTTTCTCCATATAACTCAAAAACCTTTCATAGTGAAAAAATCCGGAACTGTTTCCAAGAGAATAAAATCCTCTACAATTCAACGCCAAATTAGGCTCATCACAATCAATGGTGACTTGGTAACACAATTTCCCGAGAATTTTCCGCATTGAATTTGGGTTATTGCTAGAATGATGCGAATGGGAGGCTTGTTAAGATTCAAGAATAGCACGTCAGTAAGTTTATATTCTTGAACAGGCTTCACTGAGAATTCACTTACTGTTTTAGAGAAGCGGATGCCTCAAACTTTGCTAACCTAACATTGTATCTCAAGATCAGGATAGCCTATGATAAAATGAAATTTGTCTCTTAGTTCCTCTCCATATTGACATTTTCTTCTGTGTCTGTCAATCCTTGCAAAAACTCTCTTGTAAACCTTGGATTGAATATTTTACTTGTGTACGGCATGCTCACTTTTTGTGAAAAGACGTTGTTCCGGAGAAAAGATTTAGTAATCATACCCTGCTCAAAAAAAAAAAAATAGTAGTCAAAACACCTTTTCCAATTTTATTTGAGAAAGTAAAAAGTTAATTTGAGAAAGTATCAATTGTATTTGAGAATAGTCACTTGTAATTGAGAGAACGTCAGATGTAGCCTAAATGAGAATAGTCAATTGTATTTAGGAAGTCATCACACATGTAATTGAGAGTAGTGAATTGTATTTGAGAAATCGTCAAATGTAAATGAGAAGATATCATATCATGAGCAGACATTTGAAAATGAGAAAATTTTCCAATTGACATGTCGTGACTCTTCTGTAGCCTACAGTACAGGTTTGATTTGAGCAGGAAAGGATACTGTACTACGTACACAGTATTCCATAGGCTTTTTATGTGTGAAATTATTATTTTCAATTGTGAAATTGAGGAGCTGGGTAGAAAAACGACCCGAGGCCACTCGTGTCGTTTTTCCGCAACACGCTTCATTCTATCCGCCATTAAATTCTGAACAGATTGGTACATAAAATGTTGTTGTATCTTGAAAAATGATTGAGTTGTGAAAATTTTTTGTTTGTGTGGCAAACCTGAAATTATTCAGCTGACAAGCTGTGAGCCAGCAGCCAGTGAAATCCTTATTTTGTTTTCTTACAAAAGAAGAAGCTGATTGATTGAGTACTTTGTAGATTACTTGTACTTATGTAGATTACAGTATATACTGGCTTATACACTCATATACAATAGCTTACAATACAGCAAAATTATAGATGAATTTACATAATATAGACTAAGAAAATGATTATTGAACTGTATATGATATGGAAAAAGCAATTTGGAATAACTATACAAGATTATATTGTAATGCATCTACATAAATTGGCGGAGCTTTGGACATATCAATGTCCATTCTTCGGAAAGAATATTAAAAATATCCTCCCAACTAACTCTCTACCAAATGAATGGTATAAGAAGATCATTAATACATCCAAGGAAACCAATTATCCTCTAGATGATGAAAATAATGAAGAAGACGCTCCTGAAGAAGAATCCGATGCTGAAAGCATTGGGTGTATGAATTTCCCGAAAATCAGAACAGTACCATGTAACATTCCAGAGTCTTGATTATGGGATGAAACGTGTTCAAGAAGAAAATATCATCTTCAATTGTTCACTTCTAAATGACATTTTTTAGATCTTTATTACCTACTTATTAATTATCCAATATCATGAGCAATATATTATCATTATCACTACTCTTGATACGGGTTTTTCATCATTTTATTGAACCTCTGAACATGTAACAACCAGGGAAAAACGACCTGAGACAACACACCTTATATCAATTAATATCAGTTAGCCTTGGATTACTGGCTAATTATGAATAATAGCATTGAAAATAGTATAAAAAGATCAATAAAGTTCAAATACTTGCAAGAATATTGCATTCTGATGAAATAATGAAGATGTGTACTAAATATTTCAAACTCAATTTACACAAAACTTGATTTTTTGACTCAGGTCGTTTTTCCACCCAACTCCTCAATTATTTCCCCTGTACTGTTCACGAATGATTAATGAGAATCATTTCTATGTATGTATTGGCAACACGACTTTTGTCTCCAAACATTTGAACTTGATGAAGATCAAATTCTCTATGTTCACGGCGCAATTGAACTTTATCATCAATCAATTGAATCTCTTGATCAAGCAATTCGGTAACTCTCCAATGGATTTTGGGGCTCAAAAATATTTTTTCATTTGAAAACTAAACGTTTCATTTGAATATAAAATATATTATCATATTATTTTTTATGAGTACAGTTATGGAAAATAAAAGTATTGGTTTTTTAAAATCATTCCCCAATTACAACTGACAACTTTTCGATTTCAAATCGTATGTTCTCAAATTAGGAGTTGATAGTGAGCTGTTGAACGGAGCGGTCGCAGAATTGTTTTGCTCTCTTATCTCAAGTTTCTGGACGGGTCGTGCTTAATCGGTTCATTTAGTGCATGTTTAACCTAAAACGTTCTTTTGTAATAAATTGAATTATCAATTTGTTATTTATTTGTGAAATTGTTTTCAAGTGAATCGAAATATTCAAAGTTTAAATTAATGAAAACAGTATCCAACAATACTTTCCACCAGACGGTAGTGCTAAAAAGAGACCTAGAGCTAAAAGTTCTTTCGTAATAAATTGAATTATCAATTTGTTTTTTATTTGTGAAATTGTTCTCAAGTGAATCGAAATATTCGAAGCTGAATGAATAAGAACAGTATCTAACAATACTTTTCACCGGACGATAGTGCTAAGAAGAGTCCTCGTGCTAAAAGTTCGCCTGAGCTCGAAGAGATGGAACAGAAAAAGCGTGCTCCAGACCCAAGTGTTAAAGCTTCCGGTAATGTGAACTCAGACTTTATTGAATCACTATTTGACCGTTTTGAAAAGCGGTTTAGTAAGGCTATGGATGAAAAACTCGCGCTGCTAGCTACAAAGGTGGATTTAAATGGTCTAATTGAAAAAGTGAATAAACTCTCTGTCGACAATTAACAGTTAAGAAATCAAATTGTTGCTCAAAAAATTCAGAATAATCTCATAATCAGGAAGATGGAAAATTTTGAAAATAGATCGAGAAGGAACAATATAATTTTTCGCGGGCTGAAATATGAATGTGCAACAGTGGATTACGTGAGAACTGTCAAAGACTTTTGTGTGAGTCATTTGGGGGCACGAGCAGGTACCTGGGTTAATCGAGCACATGCATTGGGCAAGAAAATAGATAACGGGCCAATCATTGCGCATTTTCCGGACGATCAGGACATCCATTTCATCACAAGAAACAGTAGGAAGCTGAAGGGTACACAGTTTGTGATTCATAAAGACTTTGCTTTCGACACAAGAAAACGACGATCAAAGCTTTTCCGGGTGCTTGGCGAGTTGAAGAAACAAGTTCCGGGAGTGAGAGGAGAGTATCGGTTGAAGTGGATCGTTTAATCGTGAATAGTCGGGTTTTCACGCTGGATGAGGAGAATGGACTGGTCTCGGAGGGAGAGGATGGGCTGCAGAAGATCGGGAGCATGTTCGATGAGAGTGTGATGCGGGCCGTGAGCGGGAGCATGTGTGATGAGGAGGAGCAAGGCGGCGAGGACGAAGACTGCAACCGCTGAGATAACGCCGTCAGTCCGTGTGAGAAGGGACAGTTGAGTATAGTAGCGTACAATGTGGCTGGATTAAGTGGTAAGATTGTTCAAGTATATAATTTTATTTGTAATTATGATGTTTTTGTACTATTGGAGACGTTTGTTGAAAGAGGAAAGCAATTGTATTTTGAAAACTGTTTTCCAGATTACAATTTATACTGGGAATTCACAGTTGGAGAATCAAACTGAGGTAGAGCAAAGGGAGGAAAGTTAATAGAAATTAGTAAAAGAATAGAGAGTTTTTGTAAGGTAATCGATGCGCTTGAGAGGAAAGTTATTCACATGAATGCAGGACAACGGGATGAATATTATATAGTTCCAATTTACCTGAGTGGTGGAGGAGACATGGAATGGGAGAGAGAATTCAATACATTATGGGAATTTATGATACTGCAAGAGCATAATAGAAATAATATGATTTTAATTGGAGATTTTAACGGTAGAATAGGAAATGGACAGGACATGTCGGAATTAACAGATGTAATAGAATTGGGAAATGCACTGAGTAATAAGCAAGAGTCAAAGGATGAGGTGATTAATATGAAAGGTAAGAAAATATTGGAGTTCTGTGAGGTTTTTAATTTCATCATTATAAATAGAAGGATAAGTGGAGATAGGTGGGGAGACTTTACTTTTAGGCAGAGGGGCTTCCGTAATAGATCTATGTTGCATGGCTGTCGAATTAGCGCAAATAGTTGGAAAATTTTCTATTGTGCCAGAGTTTTTATCTGATCATTCCCCAATTGAAGCTACGCTAATCACGGTTGATACTCTAGAAAGAGAGAGCACAATTTTACCACTCTTACCGAAGTTGAAATGGAAGGAAGCGAGGAAGAATGAATATATATCTAAACTCACCAATGCTTGTAGAGAAATAAATGGTCTTCCCGAGAGTAGTGAAGAGACTTATGAAGTATTAAATAATCTTGTATATAGAGCTGCAAATTATGTGCCCCAACCTGATAGAAAGAGAGAAGGATGGAGAGAAAAGTGGTTCGACAAAGAGTGTGCGGTTATGAGAAAGTGAGTGTTCAGCCTATTGAATGTGTTTAGAAAATCAAATTCGGAGCAGGTGAGAGAAAATTATATGAAGGTAGTAAAGGAATACAAACTGCTATGTAAGAGTAAAAGGCAAGCGTATTACAGCGATATAAAAGAACAATTCAGAAGAGTCAAGGATTCCAGTGATTTGTGGGCTCTGATAAAGAAATTCAAGTGTAGAGAGTTCAAGATTTCGGGAATAAGGGGTAAGAGAGGAAGAAAGGTTCCGCTTCTTCTCACCCCTGAAATGGTGAGAATGATCGATCTCATCATCACAAAGCATAATTCATTTTCTGTTCCCAGTTCGAACAAATATATTTTTGCAAGACCCAACAGCAACTCAGCATTCCGAGGAACAGATTCCATGAAATATGTAGCGGAAGAGTCTGGAGCAAAAAATATTGATAATCTTACCTCAACAAAATTGCGGAAACACATTGCTACTGTCAGCCAAATACTCAATTTAAGCTCCAACGAACTCGAGCTATTGTCAAGGCACATGGGTCACTCGCTGAACATTCACAAAGACTTTTATCGTCTTCCTGATAATACTCTTGAGCTTGCCAAAGTGAGTAAATTACTTATCCAATTTGATAAAGGAACAATTGAGCCTGGACAAAATCTTGATAACATTGATTTGGAATTGTTATCAGAGCAAGAAACAGATGAAGAACCACAACCTATTGGAATCTTAGGTGATGTATCACCAGATGCACCAATGAAAAAACGTGCAAAGGTAATAATGCTGCCCATTTTTCAAAAAAAAACAAAAAAAATATCGTGAGAGAATCCTGGACCCCAGAAGAGAACAAAATTATCAAAAATTATTTTGCAAATAAAATTTTGTCTAAAGAAGTACCAGGGAAAATTGAATGTGGAAAATGTATTTCTGAATTTCCTGTTCTCAAGAAGAGATCTTGGGTACAGGTTAAATCGAAAGTACACAATATCATTAAGTCTGGGAAAATGTTGTAATTTCAAAGAAGAATTTCAACAGCTGACTGCTTCTATGTTTCACAGATTCATGTCTATGGACATATTAGTAGAATTATTATTCTTGTTCATTCATTTTTGTATTTCAATACTGAGCCGATATTTAAGGCTGAATTAATTGTTATATTTTCAAATATCAATTTATTTCCTAGAAATTTGAGATCAATTGTTCATTATTCAATTATTGAAGGAGATAATTGATTTAAATTTCCCAAGTATCTGAATACCGAAGCCTGGACGAGCCGCCGAATTCATAAATGATTAATTCAAAGAATCCACGACAAGGAAAATTTATGTGCGTTATCTTTTATATTTGGGGCCCCACTCTTTGCTTCGAAAAAGCGCAGTGCAAGTAAATTTCGAAATTAATATTATGGCCATGTCGACATGCGCATTTTAATTATAAAGTTCTTAGAATTCAGATTGCTTTATAAATTATAATCTTTCATAGTTGATCAACTGTCCTCTGCCGCTAGGAGAGCAACCTTGATTTTCATTTGTAAATTATTTCATTATTAAAATTATAAGTTTTGTCAATTATAAAATATGTTGAAATGGTGCATTGTATCACACCATCAGAGCACAAATCTAGTAATAATTCTGTCAATGTTAAACTATTGTCAAACTATAAACCTTACTTCTTCATTAGCATTAAATCTTCACTGTCATAGCACATTCTTTATTATATTTAAAATTCAGTAATTCGTCTTCTGAGTTCGATTATTTCTTAAGCCTTTCATACATTGTGCCTGCCACGTTATATCCTGTTCAGAGCCGATCAATGACAATCATTGAAATAATTGATACAAGTTTGAATATTGGAACATATATAAGTGGATGTATTGTGTGGGCTGGATCGAGATTATTTATTATTCTTTATCCTCACCTGCAGATAAATCAGCTCTTATCTGTGACCAACTTCAATCTTCAACTCAAGGGCGAGCCTTCTACTACATGACAGGCGCAGCTGGTGGTAATATAATTCCATACAATAGAGCATAAAGTCTGACAAGACTCTATCCTCGATACATTTTCCAAATATTTTCAGGTCTTAGAACCATATCTTATATTTCAGAATTTATTAGAGGCGCAGTCCTGCAAATTATATCAATCAGAGTTTTTGCTCGACCTGTCTGGTTTTATATAATTACGATTACAAGACAGGTAATAGTATTGAGGTCGCTGTACTCAGTGTTTAGCAGCTGCTACACTGCAACTTCAATTTCCAGAAATATTAATACAATCTATCTGAAATGAATATTAAGGGTGTGATAGTGTTTATGTCTCCTGCGATTCTGACGGTTGAACCAGATCTTGTATGGACTCTTTCAGTCTGGTGTTCATAACGCATTAATTCACACATTTTCTGGTTCATAACCTCAACACCGAGAACGCAATACAAGATTTGTTATAAGTGTGACGTCACAACCTGGGCATTGGCTGTTACATGTTATACCAATACCTACTATTACTTCATAGTAGGTAATAGTAATAGTAGGTATTGGTTATACTCAACCCCATTCTGAAAAGTATGAAACAATTGCCCTAACCTGTCTTGCTATTACACACAAAAACACACAAAAAGTAACTTCGATAATCTAAATAATACATAAGCGCTGCCTGCAAAACCGGAGTTTGAGTACTGGCGGCAAAAGTATCAATATAAATGTTCAATACAAAAACTCCAAAATTAAAATGAATGATGTTTCACTTCATATTCATACTTTATCAACATGATATTAATCAGTAACTATCTATAATATATATTTTCATGTATTTTTTGCAGTCATCCATTCTTATAAATAGGCTACATTATTTTTAATTTTTATGTGAATAATATTTACAACAGTTTCGCATCACAATATTTTATTGTAATTAGTCATGTTTGTTTAATATTATGTTATCCTTTGCTATTTTTTATTTTGTTAGATTTTTCGCTCACTTCCAATCTCTTAGTGAATGGATGCACATTCGATAATTCCATTGAGTGTTTGATGTAATCTAAAGTAATTAAATCTTCAGCTTGGCATTCAAGTCTCAAAAATAGCCTAGCATAATTAATAATAGCCCACAAAAGTTTTACATCATAATAATTTAGTTATTGTAGTGAGGTCTATGTTTTAACTCGGATTTTCTTTTGTCTGTCTGTCTGTCTGTATGTATGTATGTAACGCGTTGATAGAATTCTATGAGATTGGCAGAAATATTCCTTTTTCAACTGCGCGTCGATGTATTAATACACAAGGTTTTTTCAAATTTTGCATTTTAAGGATAATATGAAAAGAGAAGGAATCCCTCATTACTCCGACATCACTGTATATAATTGACCGAGCGAAGTGAGGTCTAAGATTCATGTCGACGGCTGTGCATTTCTCTTTATGTTTATATGTTGCGCATTCACAGCGATATACGGCAATATATTTCCATGAAATTTAACAGGTATGTTCCTTTTTAAATTGCGCGTCGACATATATACGAAGTTTTTCAAAATGTTGCATTTCAAAGATAATATAAAAGGAAAAGGAGCCTCCCAAAGATACTCACAAAGATACAGAATATCTCTTGCAGTTAACAGAAGGCTTGATGAACATGGATCTTTGAAAGTTGTTTTTTTTTGCATGCATCCACTCTTTCAAATAGGATACATTATTCTGAATTATCCTGTGAACATAGGTGTAGACTACTTTCTAGGATCATGTAAATGTTAGGGTCAAGCTACTGAGAAGTCATGGTGGGGGGAGTGAACAAGGCCGTCGTGTAGGCTAGTTTAGGCTAGTTTCACACGGCAGAATCCCGTCTCCTGAAGATCATATTTCAGATCATTTCATATTTCGCAGCTCGAAGGCTTTCACAAGGGGATCTCAAATTTCAGACGCGTTTGCTCAGAGTATGACTCATTACTTATTATACTCATAAGTATTCGGATTTGGATTCAGCGACCCCAAATTTTTTAAAGCGTAAGTCCCATTTTTGAAAATACCCAAAAACAAGGGAGTTACAGCAGTTTTTAATATAGCTTTTACATTATCATAAAGTTATGTTTAGTAAAAATGTACCTACTAAGATAATAATACTTCTGCCTCACAGGTAAAGGTTTTTAGAAGCTTTTAAACACTCTTGAAAAGTTCAAACATGAACATTTTAAAACATTAGGGGCCGGTTTCCGAGCTCGGGATTTAGCTGAGTCCAAGACTTTAAACAGCTGGAGTCAGAAATTTGGTTTTCCAAGACGGGGCGTAGTCGCAGTCATTGTCATAGTCACGTTTGAATTAAATCTCGAAAAACTAGAAAATTGAACACAAAATAAAATAAAGAGAAAATAGTGTAAAGTTTCAGCTATTTTGAATTATTCAGGAATGTCTAACTCCATCAAGGAAAAACGTTTCCAATTATAGAAATGAGAAAATAAAAACTAAGACTTCTATTATAAAAGCTGACCTTTTGGAAAGCCAATTTTCTGACTATTGCTGTTTAGAGTCTGGGACTTAGCTAAATCCTGAGCTCGGAAACCGGCCCTAAAAGTTCTAGTTTAAAAAAAAAAATCCAGCTTTGAAAGTTTCAAACTTCAAAAGGTTCAATCCAAATATGGAATCAGAAATCATCACCCATTATCACTCAATAAAATACGAGAAAAAGTAACCTTGTACAGTTAACTTCACTGAATTATTTACGTTGTCGGGATTTCAATTTTGTCATACAACAATCTAATTCATTAGGTTGAAATCGTTGAATATTACCATGGATTTCCTGTTGAATCATTGACTTAAAATCTTTGCAACAATCAATAAAATCTATTACACAGTATAAATATGCAGTCAGTGAGTATAGAATGTAACATTCTATACTCACTGCATACAGTAGGCTATAAACATTGTGCTGATCTGAACAGTGAGTATAGAATGTAATTACATTATATTACTCTAACAGCTAACTGGATCTGAATTGATCTATTGTAATAATGGACATAATGAAATAATGTCTTACTATTCCAAGTAAAACGAAACTAATGTTTGTGTTTGTATAAGAGCTGCTGAGTGGATACTGCATACTGAGAAATTCATAAATGATCCAGACCAGCCTGGCGACTTCGATGCTATCGACACCGGAATCTCCTTTTATTTCAATCAATGAATGAATCTGAATTAAAACCATGTATTGTATCAACTATCCTATTATCGTATTGTAATTCGTGAAGCCTGTTTAGTAAAAGCCAGTTACATACACATCGATTTTTTACCGTCCTTATAAAATTCTATTAGATCAAACAGATGATGTTTGACAAGTTGCACTTATTCGAATTCATAAGGATGGCAAAAAACAATCGTACAAAAATCAACGTGCATGTAACTGGCTTTCGAAGACCCATACAATATTGTATTCTATGATCAAATAGAATAGTAAATATTGAAATAAGTGTTGCAGCCAGAACTTGTGTTAAGAACCGGTTTTGTCCCCACTTTGTAAGTTAAACTAAACACACAATTCCTCCCCAGAATGTGGGTTTGAAGTGAACACACCATTTCTCCCCGCTTTGTGCAGTGGAAGTGTACACACATTTCTCCTCGGTTTGTTCAGTGAAAGTGTACACACATTTCTCCCCTTTTTGTAGGTTTAATGCGTAATTTTTTTTTCAAGTTAACAGAAAAAAAAAGTTACAACTGTATTGAACACATATTAATATACTTTCTAAAACAAAAATAAAGTCTCCAACATGTGTGTAAATGTGTGTAAATCAGCCTCCCCGCAATGTATGTTCATTTCTCACCTCCCCGTTTGTTACCTTGTTCCAGTATGTGTGTGTGTGTGTGTGTATGTGTGTGTGTGTGTATGTCTGTGAACACAATAACTCCATTCCTAATTAACCGATCGACTTGAAATATTAAACTTAAGGTCCCTATACCATGAGGACCCGACAATAAGAAATTCAATAAAATTCAATTCAAGATGGCGGATAATTACTAAAAAACCATGTTTTTCACGTTTTTCTCGAAAATGGCTCTAACGATTTTCTTCAAATTTTTATCATGGATAGCTATTTATAAGCCCTATCAACTAGCATAAGTCTCATTTCTGGGAAAATTTCAGGAGCTCCGTAATATTCTTGAGAAAAATGGCAGAAAATGACTAAAAAACCATGTTTTTCACGGTTTTCTCGAAAACGGCTCCAACGATTTTCTTCAAATTTATACCATGGATAGCTATTTTTAAGCCCTATCAACTGGCATAAGTTTCATTTCTAAGAAAATTTCAGGAGCTCCGTAATATTCTTGAGAAAAATGGCGGATAATGACTAAAAATCCATGTTTTTCACTGTTTTCTCGAAAACTGCTCTAACGATTTACTTCAAATTCATACCATGGATAGATATTCATGAGCACTATCAACTGGCATGAGTCTCATTTCTGGTAAAATTCCATGAGCTTCGTAATATTCTTGAGAAAAATGGCGGATAATGACCAAAAACCAGGTTTTTCACGGTTTTCTCGAAAACGGCTCTAACGATTTTCTTCAAATTCAAGCCATGGGTATTCATAAGTCCTATCAAATGACATGAGTTTTTTCCTTGGAAAATTGCAGGAGCTCCGTAATATTCTTGAGAAAAATGGCGGATAATTACTAAAAAACCATGTTTTTCACAATTTTTTCAAAATAACTTGACCGATTTTTTTCAAATTCATACTCTGTATAGTTATTTATCAGCTCTATTAACTGGCATGAGTCTCCTTTCTGGGAAACTAATGGGGGGTCCACCCCATCCTTGAGAAATGGACTTTGTAACCTCCTTCTCGTGCATGAGGTAGGTAGGTAGGTAGAGCAGTTCATAAAAAGAACACATAGTCGAGATATTTCATCTGTAGAACAGCTGTTTTGACGACTTTAAAAAAATGACGACTAAAAAAATCATTGAATTTCACAATTTACACAAAGGAAAAAGTACTCTGAAAACGATTATATATACACATATACAAAAGTCTGATCGTAGTTTCGAATATGAGCAAGGAAAGTTGTGTGAGTGTACCACACCAGATTTTTTGTTAGTAAATTAATGCAATTAAATAATTAAAAATAGATAACAATAATAATTAAAAGATTAAAAATGAAGATTTATTTGAAAAAATGTTCAAAAATATCAGTGAATTTAATAGTGATTAATTGTTTAAATGTTGATTATTGTTTACATTAATATTGTCTATTCCATTATAATTATTATTGTTATCTATTTTTAATTTTTTAATTGCATTTATTAAAGTTATTTTGTTTTGTTAAGTTACGGTATATGTTTTGAAAATTATATGTGTCAATTTTAGACACATTTCAACAAAAAAAAACGTGGAAGGGGGAAAACGAAAAAGTACCGTGATCTTTTTGAACTAATTCATTGATAAGGATTAATATACAATTTATTTCTCTTTTATTTTTTCAGGAATTGATTGCACTTGCAATTAAAGAGTATGATACTGAAAATGATATGATTATTGATGACAAGGAAAATTACAATCCAAATACAACAATTGCAATAGAAGAAAATAATCATGCACAAGAAAATTATTCTGAACAGGTAGCATATGTTGCTTTGAGCCATTTCAATTATTATAATAATGCAATTTGAAAGTGTAGCTGAATTTATATTCCTATTTAAAAATTGACTTAATTTCTAAGATTGTGGAACCGTTTTGTAATATTTCAAATGAAATGTTTTCTATCAGAGGTATTTTCTATATAAGGCATTTTTATTGGAACCAAATTGGTAATATTTGAATTTATGACTCAAATTACTCTTGTATTGTGAATTCATGAATCATTCAAAGCTAATGATCATACTGCTCTGTTTTCAATTTTCAGGAACTGATCCAAATTGTATGTGAAGAGGATGATACAGAAAATAATTTAATGCATAATATATTAAGTGGAGAAAATTACAATTGAAGTGTCCTTGTAATTCAGATGCCAGAGGACAACAATGTTCAGGGAGAAAAGCATCTTTCACTGGTAAGCCTATGTTTTTTGATAATAATATTACACAATCCCAAAGAGTGAAATCACTTCAAGTGTTTGTATATTATAATTTCTGTCAAGAAAGCAACAATGGGTTAATACTGGTGCCCTCTGTGAATTAGTTTGTCATATAGAGTCATCGATTCTCAACCTGGGGGTCGCGACCCTCAGGGGGGTCGTGGTGGTATTAAGGGGGGGTCGCGAAATCATTTAATCATTCTATGAGAAAAAAATCATTTATTATAAAATTACTTATACAAATTTTACATGCAATAAGTACACTTAGTCAAAGAAAAAATTAATCATTAATTAATTATCGATGTGATGGTTGCATTTGTTTTCCACTTAAAATTTTCTTCATACGTGAATTTTCGTTAGAAACAGATAAGAGCAAATAAATAGTTCCCAAGTGACAACATACGCAGCAATACAAAATCATTTTTTTAAATGTCTGTATTTTCTTTATGGACATAAAATTAGTGAAGTTTTATTATTATTATTATTAACATATAACATAAAAAAACATTTTCAAATTTATAATTACAGTTAAAATTCAATTATTAATAGTTAGGCTTACTATTATCAGAGGGGGTGTCGCGAAATATTAATTTAATTTATTTCCACTATTTGGGGGTTGTGGAGCAAAAAAGGTTGAGAATCACTAAAATAGAGTAATGAAAAATCTCATTCTTGATTGATCAGTTGCTATTGATCTTCAGTTGCTATCGGGAGCTCGATGAGAGAGGTTCTTATCTGCTAGCGTATCCTAGCCTGTCTTGCTCAGCTCAATGTTCTTGCCTGCTATAATATTCAGCCTATAACTTCACCGTGTAATTGAAATTGACATTATTATTTGAAAATTATTTTTTGATTACTAAGCAGTGTATAGCCGCAAGATGAATAAATGTTTGAAGTGTGATAAAAGTGTGACCGGGTGTAATCCTGAACAAATATTACAGTGTGTGAAATGTAACGACATATTCCATGTGAACTGTGTTAGCGAGTCCATTAGAAAACCGAATTGTAAAGTCGCTTTCCAGTGCATTAAGTGTGGAGGAAAGGCAGCTCAATCCAACGATCCTGTTGATGCACCTGTGAGTAATAATAAAAATAATAATCCGGAAATACTCAATGCGATCAGTGATTTGAATAAAAGACTCAATTAAAGACTGGCAGGGTTTGAAAACAAACTTTCTCAGGGCTTAAATAATAATATGAACTCTATGAAGCAAATGATTGCACAACTATCCACTTCATATGACAAACAAATGAATGATATTAAGGAGAAAAATAATAATCTTAAGCAGAAATATGATGAATTAAAAACTAACCTCACAAGCGCTAAACAAGAAATTAAAGAAGTCAATTTAAAAATTTCCAAATTAGAACAGTATAGCAGAAAACAAATTGTCGAAATTTGCGGAATCCCTTACACAAACAATGAGAACATTTATGCTATATTGGAACAGTTAGCCCAGGCTTTAAATATAAAGTTGTGTCGCAACGAAATAAGTATCGCTCATCGGCTGCCTGGACCTAAAAAAGCGATTATAGTTAAATTCATGCGTAGAATGACGCGTGCTGACTGGCTGGCTGCTGCCAAACAAAAGAGGGGCCTGAACACGGCACACATAAGCGGAGCCTTCCACACTAATACTCCCGTATTCGTGAATGAACATCTGACTCAGCACAACAAGACCCTCCTCAGTCATGCCAGGAGACTGGTGAGAGAGGGACACATCACATACGCATGGGTCAAGGATGGCGCAATTCTGATCAGGGTCACGGCCGCCTTGAAAGTCGTCAAGGTTGAGACGATAGACGACCTCAATTTCCCGGGCTTGGAAGCAGCGGACGGGATCTCAGTGGGTCGACAACCGGCAAGTCCTTCATACACTGGTGCCCAGGTATCTGCTGATGTTGGCATAAATCAGCCAACGAACAAGTGAACACCGAATATCTGGTAACTTATTTATGTATTCATCCATAAGGTCATATCGAGAACATAAAAGAAGACACAATTTTTAACCTGAAAATTTTATACGAAATAACTTTCATTAGAACCATTGAACTATTATTAATGAGAAGTTTTTGTTCAATCTACAACATAACCTCACTTATTGCTCAGATGTTTCTCTCAGCATCAACCTGAACTACCAACCCAACGAACGAAAAAAATAAAAATTTCCCACGGCTGCACAGAGTTGGGTAACTTGGGACAGTGTCCCAAGTTACCCAACATGTCCCATTTTACCCCATGCAAACCTTTTTATTGATAAATTCGATTTGAATTCTATATTATAGGTCATTTTATTGATAAATTAATAATATTTATTGTTATTGATAATTATTTCATTGATAAATTTGATCTGAATTCTATATTATAGGTGCAGAAATTGAATATTAAAATATTTCTTGATTGATAATTCATATTATTTATTATTTTTGATACTAAACAGTATTATATTCATTGATTTGTTTCAGATTAGCCAAGCAGATTGAAGTTATGGAACCTGCAAAGAAGAAGAAGAAGTATCAAGACTACAGTCAAGATCAACTGAACACGGCATTAGCTGAAGTGAAAAAGGGAATGTCTCTTCGAAAAGCAGCAGAAAAGTTTGGAGTGTCAAAATCAACATTGAGTCGGGCTATGAATGAAAAAAATATGGGGAAAGTGGGGCGCCCTTTTGTTTTTAATGAAGAAACTGAAAAAGTTCTAGTAGAGTGTATAGCTCTAGCAGGTGATTGGGGGTTTCCTCTAATTATCCGTGACATTCAACTGATAGTAAAATCATTCCTTGACAGAAAAGGTGTTAATGAAGTTAGATTCAAGGATAATTTGCCTGGTCGGGATTGGGCTAGTTCTTTCGTGAAAAGACATTCAGATCGCTTAACAAAAAGACTTTGCCAAAATGTTAAAAGATCAAGAGCTGCAGTCAGTGTTGAAAATCTAAATGCTTACTTCGATGAACTACAAACCACATTGAAGGATGTAAAGCCTCATCTAATCATCAATTATGATGAGACAAATCTAGTAGATGATCCTGGCAGAAAGAATGTCATTGTTCGTCGTGGAACACGTCATCCAGAAAGAATTTTGGATTCCTCAAAATCAAGTAACTCAGTAATGTTTTCTGGCACAGCTGCTGGAAAAATGTTGCCTCCCTACATAGTGTACAGAGCGGAGAATCTTTACAGTTCATGGTGTGAAAATGGGCCCAAAGGAACCGTCTATAATCGTTCAAAAAATGGATGGTTCACAATGGAACTCTTTGAGGACTTCTTCAGAAAAATTATAGTCCCCTACTTCAAAGATTATAAAGAAGAACCGAAAGTCTTAATTGGAGACAACTTGGCTAGCCATGTCTCACCATGGGTCATTCAATACTGCGCTGAAAATAATATCAAATTTGTTCTGCTCCCCCCAAACAGCACTGGCCTTTGCCAGCCACTTGATGTTGCTGTGTTCAAACCTCTAAAAGTCAAGTGGAGGGAGACTTTGGAGGAGTGGAAAAATAAGAATCGCGGTTCCATTTCCAAAGATGTCTTTCCTCGGCTTCTCAACAAATGCCTAAGTTTGATTGGTGAGGAAGCTGCTGAAAAAAACTTAAAATCAGGATTCAAGGCAGCAGGAATTTTTCCACTCGACAGAGACCAGGTGTTGAAGAGACTGCCAAAAAAAAAGGCAACACCAGTGATACACCAAATGACAGCAGTGCACAGTTAGTGGAAAGTTTTGAGGAATACTTGGAAGAAACAAGGAAAAAAGAAACAGCCCCTCAAAAACAGCGCAAGAAGAGGCTCTCCATAACTCCGGGGCAGAGTGTGACACAGGACAGCCTCCAGCATGCCTCCAGTGAGCCGTTACCGGTACCAGTTCAGAAGAAGGCCAGGTCTTCAAGAAAGAAGGCCATTGAAAAAGATGATTCCGATTCCGATTCCCTCCCTGAGGAATTCGACGACGCTACAAGTGAGGAAGAGGAAGCAGGGCGTCAGCCTGAGCCCAGCAGCAGTGGTGCTTCAGTGAAAAATATACATATAGGTGTTGACTCTTTTGTTGTCGTGGAAGTGTTATATGACAAGGGAAGCAGGAAAGAGAATTTGAAAAAATTTATTGGGAAAGTGGTTTCAATGAATGGTGAGGACATTGAAGTAAAATTTTTCCGCAGATCGTCAAAAGCAATGAACATTTATTTCTTCCCAGAAATAGACGATATTTTGACAGTGAATAAAAATCAAATTATTGAAACTTTGAAACCCCTCAATGTGTCGAGGGGGCGCTATACCTTTCCGTATGAGATGTAGATAGCACCTAAAACGTTTTGATTTCTCTTGTTTAGTAAGCTTAAATAATTTTGATTTTTCATAGATGTAGAAAGCACCTAAAACGTTTTGATTTCTCTTGTTTAGTAAGCTTAAATAATTTTGATTTTTCATAGATGTAGATGGCACCTAAAACGTTTTGATTTCTCTTGTTTAGTAAGCTTAAATAATTTTGATTTTTCATAGATGTAGATGGCACCTAAAACGTTTTGATTTCTCTTGTTTAGTAAGCTTAAATAATTTTGATTTTTCATAGATGTAGAAAGCACGCACCTAAAACGTTTTGATTTCTCTTGTTTAGTAAGCTTAAATAATTTTGATTTTTCATAGATGTAGATGGCACCTAAAACGTTTTGATTTCTCTTGTTTAGTAAGCTTAAATAATTTTGATTTTTTATAATAATTTGAAATATTTGATAGTAAGCTTGAATAATTTTGATTTTTTATAAGAATTGTAAGTAAGTTATAGATATTTCAATAATAATTTCGATTTTCAAGAAGAGATTGTCCTCATTGTTCCTTTTTTCTAGCAATTGTTCAAGTATTACTCCATATCAACAACATGAATTACTCTAATATAATTTTTAAAGCTCATCTATTGTGTCTAGACTTCAACAAAACAAGAATCTTAGTTCAAAGTTAGCACTCATAGTCTTGAATATTGTTTTACAAACAAATGAAATTGCTGTCCCAAGTTACCCAATGTCTACGGGTAACTTGAGACACCATGTTTTTATTTTTTACTCGGCACCAGGTAAGATTGGTGATAATAATAATTATAGGAATTGAAAGTGCAATGCAAGACCTAAAATCTTGACTAAAAAAAACAAGATTTTTTCAACTCAAAGTGGGTGGAATTTCAAGTCAAACTTGAAAACTGTCCCAAGTTGGACCATTTGACGGTAACTTAATAACTTCTCTCATAAATAATCTTTATTTGAAATAAATTTTATATTATATTAAATGAATAAAATTATTTTAATAATATCATAAATGCAGAAACTGCTGTCTGCTAAAAGCAAATACTTATAGCTTATTCAATTATTTTTCATCAAATACAAAAATTGCATAGATATGTGTGGAATATACCTGGAATTGCAAATTTCATTAGACATATTTAGTCTTTAATAATAGGCTTTTTTTTAATAACTTATTAGTCACATTAATTTAGAGATATCCCATCGAGAAGAGTTTACATTCAATACTGAATTGAATGATACTTGTAAAAGCCAATTTACACTTGTAAATATGTTATAAATATTTAGTTAAGGATTGGTAAATCTCTTTAGTATGGGAAATAGAATTTTGAAGAAGGCAATAATTATTTTAAATTAGTTGTTTTTCTACTTGCTTGATAAATTGAAATTAAGGATTGTTATATAAATTAATATTGTAAGTACTACCGTATTAATAGTCTTGAATTGCTGAAATCAAATATCTACTGGCAGAATCATACAGTAATATAAGTTTCAATCACTCGCAATAATTGCTTCTTAATGAAATATAGTGTTGCAGCTGATGCCTTATCGCAATAATTATCTTGTTACAAGCAAGAATTAGGAGAATTATCTCATGAAAAGGACAAACGCTGATTTCTATTTCTAAAAATGAATGATATCACTTTGCAGCTCTTGATAGATCAATATTGTTTCGAGTTATTTTTCCATTTCTTATTGCTAGACTGGTCTTTAGAAATTTATTCTGAAGTGTATATAGACATACTCTTCAGACGAACTATTCTTTTTTGGCTCTTGATTGTTTGGTTTATTTTGTTGTCTCATATTTCTTTATTCATTTGTTCAAATTTATTAGTATTGAAACTCTATTCAGTACAATTAATGATAAATAAAAGTTAAGTTTTTTCACTTTCCATGATGTTTGAATGAGATGAAATATTATATAATTGGAAGAGAAACTAGCAATAAATTTTTATCAATATCTAATGTTTGATGATAGGTGGACACTCAACAAACATGATGTGATAAATTGTATCTATTCTAATTGTACATAGAAGCCTATAAAAAGTACATTTCACTTCTTGTGAAGAGAATGATTGTTGTTATGAGCTTCGCTTATGCGATATTGGAAAACTATTATTGAGTACCTAATACTTATATAAATCAATATCTCTCATTTTTCTCTTTTATTCTGAGTACATTATTAATTATCACTGCCGGTGGGTTTGTTCATGTAATCAATTTATGCGGTTTATCTATTTTATTTATTCAATTTTGTTTACAATTCCTTAACTCATGATCAATAGATATGTCTCTTATTTATTACTTCATATTTACATTCTTTTTCTATACATTTTTGGTTGGGGTTTGTAGGTCTTTATTATATTATTTCTTGAGAGGGCTGAGCGAGGTAGGGTTTTTTTTCTTTTCTTCAACGGTCGCATTGGTCGTTGAGCCGTTATCGGTCGGGTTTCCAATTATCTTTCTTATCACCATAAATTCTTTCTTCGTGTTCTTCCCTAACTAGTTTATTCTTTAATATATTCTTCTATGACATTCAGGGACATTCACTTGGATGAATATAGACATATTGAATGTAAAAGTATTGAAGCTTTTGAGGTGAATAACGTTTTTTCAAATGGTGAACATTTCCTAAAGTTCATATACTTGAATATCAGAAGCTTCAATAAAAACTTCGATAGCTTCATAGCTTATCTACAAGGAAGTAACGTAATATGGGATGTGATAATGCTGGGAGAAACTTGGTTGGGGGATGATACGGCGGGTATTCAATTAGAGGGTTACAGGGTTTTCAAAACAAGCGGATGGAGAAACAGAAATGATGGAGTGCTTGTGTATGTGAGGGAGGGAGTGAGTGTGAATGAATGTAGACAGATGGAGCTGGCCCACGTGTATGGTTTAAGTATAGATATATCATTCCAGGGAAAAAATATAAACCTTCTTTCGGTTTATCGTACTCACGTCAGTGATCTGGATGAATTCACCGAAGCATTGCATAACTATTATAACTCTTTCAATATAAATAACTTCTGTATTCTGATGGGTGACATTAATGCCAATATACTACAAGCAGATAATAAAACAGAAAGATATCTTGATATGTTGTATGAAAATGGTTTCATGAGCGGCATTGATAAATATATGAGGGTACAAGGAAACAGTAAGTCATGCATAGACCATATCTTTGTCAGACACGAGACCTGTGATAGTCTAAAAACAGCGGTAGTCATGACTGATGTAACCGACCATTTCAGTATTGTATTAGAAATTTCATTCCCAAGAATCAATTCATCAAAAAAAGAAGATAAATATATTGACAAAAAAACTCTTCATGAGTTAATCAGCAAGTGTGTTTGGAGTAATGTTACTAGTTCTCAAGACATAAATTCATCATGCAATTTGTTTTTCTCCACACTAGATGAATTCATATGTAAATCCTACAAAAACAGAAAAAGTAGTAACAGAAAGGTAAAATTAAAGCCCTGGATGACAGACGGTTTATTACGCTCTATTAGAGAACGGGATAAAATAAGTAAACAGCTCAGAAATCAACCCTTCAATCAACAACTCAAAAATTACTACATTACTTACAGAAATCACTTGAATTCGTTAATAAAGAGAACTAAGATCCAATACTACAAATCTAAAATTTTTGTCTCAAAAAATAACCCTAAACTTTTTTGGCAAACAGTAAATGAAATTTCAGGTAAGAGAAAAAACAAAGACCCTTTTCCACTGGACCAGTATACATCAGGTGAGACATATTTAGAAGACAAAAGAAAACAGGTTGCAGATGAATTCAATAATTATTTTTCCAACGTGGGAAGTAGTCTAGCTAGCAAAATTAACCCTGTTGGCCCACCGGTTGTCAATGACTCAGACTATGCAGCGCACAGTAGATTCAACCTTCGCACTATAGATAATACTGAATTGCGCAACTATGTTAACTCCCTGCACGGCGGCTCGGCTCCTGGCTATGATTGTATCTCTTCCGATACTCTGAAGTCTAACTTTGACAGTTTATCTGCTCCGCTTCTACATATTGTCAACTTGAGCATTACCTCTGGTATATTTCCTGATGCTTTCAAAATAGCAAAAGTGGTCCCATTGTTCAAGTCAGGAGATATAAGAGAGAGTTCAAACTTTCGTCCAATCAGCCTGCTTAGCATTTTTTCCAAAATTCTTGAAAAAATAGTAAAAGATCAATTAACAAGATACATTGAAAGTAATGAATTACTAACTAACTCCCAATATGGGTTCAGAAAATCAAAAAAAAACTCAGATGCCCTCTTTTCTATAATTAGAGACCTGAATTTGGCTATAGGTAACAATGAAAAGAGTGCTCTAATATTCTTGGACTTGGCTAAGGCATTTGATTCCATTGATAGAGGAAAATTGCTTAAAAAGATGGAACTTATGGGGATAAATGGAGTTCCACTTGATTGGTTCAATTCCTACTTTAGTAACCGCAAGCAGTTAACTGTCATAAATGGAGTAAACAGTCAGTTAAAAGAGGTAGAATATGGAGTTATCCAGGGTAGCACCTTGGGTCCATTATTATTTTTAATCTATGTAAATAACCTTGCAAAAGTGAACTTAAATAGAAGGATCTACCTTTTTGCGGATGATGCTGCTGTCCTTGTTAGGGGACCTGATTGGGAAACTGTACTGCATAGGGCAAAATGTGATTTAGCCACTTTGAAGTCATGGTTTGACCATAATGTTCTAACACTAAATGTTAGCAAGACAAAGATAATGCCGATTTCCCTTCGGGACTCAAGTGACACATCAGTTGAAGGAATCAAACTCCATACATGTGGGAACATTGAAAATGACTCTTGTGCCTGTGCATCGGTTGGAAGGGTGAACTCTTACAAGTATTTGGGTGTCATTCTGGACAACAGACTTAATTGGACTGCACATGTTGCTTATCAGAACAGTAGACTGAGAAAAATGATTTATGTTTTTCGGCAACTCAGAGAATATCTGAATAGGAATGAACTCCAAACAATCTACTATGCGTTTGTACAGCCCATTATTGAAGGGGGAATTCTAGCTTATGGAGGAGGATACAGATCTATTTTGAACCCACTATTCACCACCCAGAAACTTATAATAAAATCTGCACTTGGAAGGCGTCGAGATTACCCATCCAACACAGTGTTTGAGGATATGAAGGTGCTTGATGTCAGACAATTATATGTTAGAACCTTGGCATCGTACATATTCAAGAATCATGCTAGCATATTCAATACCATTACACATAGTCAGGAGAGCAGTACAGTATAATATTCAAATGCCTAGAGTAAATAGAACTATATTTATTACCAACTCCTACTATATAGCTCACGTTTTGGTGAAACATCTTCCAATAGCTCCAGCGGATTTCGCCAACTATACGATATCTTCATTTAAAATAGCTGTCAAAAGGTGGATTTCGAGTATTGGAAGAGATGAGTGCTGTGAGAGATTGATCACTTCGGAGTACAGATTCTAGATTGTAATCTAGATGAATTCAGTTTAGTCTTAAAAATAATAATTGTTATTAAACAATCTTAAAAAATATTTTTTTTTATTCAAAATAATCCTATTGAGGCTTCATGTGTGTTTGTGTGTGTGTGTGTTTGTGTGAATGTGTTTCGCCGAGTTTTTTCTGTGTTTCTTCTTCTGCAATTGGGGTCGGGGTTTGGGGGGTTAATCGGGGACTGGGATAGAGTGGGCAGGTGATTCATTTTTAGTACAGCTTAAATATGAATAATCATTTTATTTATTAAGACATATATAATATAATTATTACTGTACCATTTTATATATATTTATATATGTAAAATTACTACATATTTACAAATACAATTTTTGATAGGGAACGGTTGGGGATTGGGGCTTATTTCTTTCCTTCATTTAATTTTTTATCATTTTTGTAGTTATTAGTAAATGAGTAAAAAATAATAAGTTGATAAGTTAATAAGTATATATTGTACAAGAGTAACCAATAAAGATACCTACCTTGGACTCATTTTCGCACACAGGCAGCAATGCCTATGCGAAAATTTTATTTCCTATTCATATTAATTTATTTAATTTAAGACTCTTTTCAGTGTACCTTATTCATTGTCAAGTGTATGATTATTTTGTACAGCTGGAATTTGTTTTTTATTATGTTTCTTTGAAATAAAATCTTTTTTGAATTTTTGAATTTTGAATCAAGAGACTATATTTTCTTTTCAGGAGTGCAGTGAAGATGTTGAGCCAGGAAATCTGACTATCATCAAGGAACTCTACCCAGAGATTGGTGATGATATTGGCTATCAGGACATCAGTGATGGGGGTGGTAGTGATGGAGATCACAACGACAACAATGATGATAACATTATTCTGGATCCAGATTATTGTGCAGACAAGGATGGAAGTGCTGAGTCTACATCATCTGACGATGAAGATACCTCTCAGTTGAGGATTACACTACAAGAAGGATGTGATGGTAATTTGGTTTGATACTCAAGATGCTGTAATGATTCAGTTCAAATTAAGAATTAATTGGAAAAAGGTTTCTTAAGTCTCTGCTCTGCTGCCCAGATCACTGTATTGAGTTCCCTTGTATTTAATTGATTCTCCTGTAACTTTGAAATGCTATTGCCAATTTAGATTGTCTTTTGAAAAGATTCTCAATAATCCAACTCAGCTGTTTCCAACAGATATGTGGCAATCTAATGAATTCCAATCATCTCCCTTTATTGGACCTGAACGATTTCAGTGAAATAATTTTCTAATAAATTGTTATTAAATCTTCTCTTCATGGAATAGGATAACCTTCCTTTTGTGATATTCAATGATCTACTCTAGATTGGGAGAAAGAAGTTGATAAGAGAATACTGTAAGAGTGTTGAAATAGATATGATATTCAACTCTTTATGAACTTTTATATTTATTGCAGGTGTTTTGGTTGAAGCAGTGGCAGAAGAAACAAATCAGTTGGAGGCAGTATCTGGAGAAAATAATAGGATTACAAGGAAGAGACCAAGGAGGAGTGAGCTGTGGAAAAAGAATACAAGAAAACGTAAATTGAATAATGGGGAAGAATACATCAATTCTATGGGTAAAATTGTGGGAAAGAGAAATCTCAAAGGTGCATGCCTAAATAGTTGTAGACTGGAATGTAATTCGAAAATCAATGATGATGATAGATTGAAAATTAAAGAAGCATTCTGGAAATTGGGTGACATTGATAGACAGAGAGAGTTCATAATTCGACACTGTAAAATTGTGGGAATCAAGTATCGATATGTAAGAGAAGGGAGCAATAGAGCTAAGAATTTCTCATACTGTCTAAGTATTGATTCAGTTTTGATAAGAGTGTGCAAAACTATGTTCCTGAACACTCTTAGTATAAGCAATAGATATGTGACAACTGCATGGAAAAAAGTATCTGAAACTGGAACAATAGAGGAAGATAGGAGAGGGAAACATAAGTCGTCAAGAAAAATAGTTAATGAGGCTGATGACATACGGGAACACATAAATTCCATCCATCGAGTTCCATCTCATTATTGTCAAGCAAGGACAAATAAGGAGTATTTTGATGGTACTTTGAATATTTCAAGGCTGTACGATTCATATGTTGAGAGAATAAAAAAACACAATGAAGAATGCATCAGAAAAAATGAAAATGAAAACGTAGAAACAAATTGCTAAGAAGCATATCTATTCAAATATTTTTAATTTTTAATTCAATATTTCATTCTTCCAACCGAAAAAAGATCAATGTAATCTTTGCGCGACATATCTGCAGAAAAATGTGGAAGATAGAGCAGATATTCAATGTGAATATGATAGTCATATTAAAGAAAAGGAGAAAAGTAGAGAAGAGAAGAAGAGGGACATGGAAGAGTGTAAAGAAAATGATGGAACCAATGCATTAATTTGTTTTGATTTCGAAGCAATTTTATCGGTGCCTTGTGGGGAATGCTCATCCTTATACTATAAGAGAAAATTATCATGCTTCAATTTTACAACATTTAATTTAATTTCAAAACAGGCTACTTGCTTTTTTTGGACAGAGACTACAGCCAAAAAAGGCTCAAATGAAGTTAGCTCCTGTCTTCTAAAAATCATTGAAAATTTAGCAAGTGAGGGCAAGAAAAAGTTCATTTTCTATGCTGATAACTGTATTGGCCAAAACAAAAATAGAAATGTTGTTGCACTTTTCACTTATGCAATCCAGAAATTTCACCTTGAATCAATCACTATGAAATATTTTGTTGTTGGACACACACAGAATGAAAATGATTCTGTGCATGCAGCCATTGAGAAAGAGAAAAATTGAATAATCAAAGGAAGGCCTATAACTCATCCTTCACTGATTGTGTCAGTCATAAAATCAGCAAAGAGAACTGGAAAGCCCTATAATGTGATAGAAATTGCCTCTGAAGACATTTATGACTGGAAGAGAGTAGCAAATTCCATGGGAAAAAATTTCAATATAAACAAGAATAACGAGAAAGTTGTGTGGAATAGAATCAAGATTCTGCATTTTGAAAGCAGCAGTCCATACACAATTTTCTATAAATACAATTATTCTGATGACTTTAATGAATATCAGGACAAGAATCTCAAGGTCTGCTCCAAGAATGGAACTGCAAAGAGCATTTGACGGTCCACTAAAGGTTCATGTTCTAAAAAAAATGATCTGCTAGCATTGTGTAGAGAGCATGTTATCCCTAGGGTGCATTGGAAGTACTACGAAAATTTACCGGTTCATAATGAAAATGAATCTGAAATTTCAGAGACGGAATAATTTTTATAGTACACAGTTCAAACCCTGCAGGCTTGAATGATGTACACCAAGTAGTAAGTAGACTGTAAGCAGGGTAGAGTAGATTAAATAATTATTTATTAATTATAATATTTATTAAAGGCTCTTGTACTTGACAACTACTATAAAACTTTGACTCGTTTTTTATTCTATTTTTTCAAGTGTGTAATGGAATTTGTTTTATTTATCTCTATGAAATGAGAAGTGGGGAATGTGTTGTACCTTGGGACAGTTGTACCTCGGGACAAACGCCATTGCTCTGCCATCTGTGGGTGAAAGTTCAAACTAACCTATATTAGTTATTAATCTTGTCACTAGGAGTTACTACAGAGCAAATGGCGACTATCTACTGAGTTTTGTGGAAGCTGAGTTACAAATTGGAAAACTGTCATAGGTGAGTAAATTTTTGTTGCATCATTGGTTTTTTTTCTAATTTTGTTTATCGCTTCTGTGTTGATGATAATAACTTATTATTTAACTGTAAAACATTCCCTTTTCAATGGTATGGTTGATGAGTCTTTTCCATTAACCTAAAACTATTTTATTAGCCATGTTTGTCTGATATGCAATGTGTTGTACCTTGGGACAGCATCATTGTTGTACCTTGGGATGTCCCAAGGTACAACAAATTTTGGAATTTTGTTGAAATACACTTACAAAAGTAATTTATCTAACAAGTTGGTATTGCTGTAATTTTTGCTTACATATTTATTGTATTGTTAGTAAATGTAGAGTATTCAAAATAATATCAAATTGCATTATAAGCAGGCTAATTTTTTGGTGTTTTTTTCTTTGCTTCTAGATCAATGCCTCGCAGCAAGGAAGGAAAGACTAGGGAGAAGATAGATCAACATGCTTTGGAGTCTGCTGTCAATGATGTTCTCAAAGGAACACTCAAGATCAATGAAGCTGCTCGAAGGTATGGACTAAGCAATTCTACTGTGAGTAGGCACTACCAAGCATTTCTTGGAAAAGAAGAACAACAGACTCTTTTTAAGTACAACAGTGAAAAAAATTCGGTCAAAAAGGTTTTCACAAATGAAGAAGAACTGAGGTTAGTTACTTACCTGAAACAATCTGCTGCACTACATTATGGTCTAACAAAGAAAAGTACACTGAAATTAGCTTTTAATTATGCTAAAGCCTTGTCAGAAGAGCCTGATAGTAAAACCAAACTTCCTAAAGAATGGGTTACAGCTGAATCTGCAGGGGAGTTTTGGTTGCGTGGCTTCCGAAAACGGCATCCTAGCCTAAGCTTACGCAAACCTGAGGCAACAAGTCTTGCAAGGGCAACTAGTTTTAATAAAGAGAATGTCAAATCATTTTTTGACAACTTAGAAGCTGTACTGGAAAGGCATAAGTTTCAACCAAATGAGATATATAACTTGGATGAAACTGGCAACTCTACAGTTCATGCACCTCCCAAAATTCTTTGTTCAAAAGGGATAAAACAGGTTGGCTCTGTCACTTCAGGGGAAAGAGGACTAAACATTACAATGATAGCCTGTGTCAATGCTATTGGTAACAGTATACCTCCCATGCTGATTTTCCCTCGGGTGAACTTCAAACAACACATGCTCATAGGAGCTCCAAATGGTGCAATTGGAGGTGCAAATCCCAGTGGATGGTCAAATGAAGACTTATTCTTTGAATACATGAAGCACTTTATTGAGCATGTGAAGCCTACAAAAGAGAAGCCAGTCCTGCTTATACTCGATAACCATGAGAGCAATATCTCCATACAATCTTTAGATTTATGTAAGGAGAAGGGTGTGGTTTTGTTAACATTCCCACCCCATACCTCTCACAAGTTGCAGCCATTGGATCAGACGGTTTTTGGGCCATACAAAGGCTAAGAAAATGTAACTAAGAAATAAATATTATAACAGTGCAATGAATAGTTGGATGCTATCCAATCCTGGAAAGCCCATTCAAATATACAATGTAGCTGGATTGGTAGGCAATGCTTTCAAAAAAGCATTCACAAAAGAGAATATAGAAAAGGGATTTGAAGTTGCAGGAATACATCCATTCAATCGAAATATTTTTACAGAAGATGAGTTTCTCTCTTCCTACGTTACAGACCGTGAGCAGATTATTGATCAACAACAAATGGATGACATTGCAACCCCCTCCATACAGCCGTCAACATCTTCACAAGAAAATTTAGCCAAGCCGCCAATGTCTTCAGAGGAAAAATTAACCAAGCCATCAACATCAGCACAGGAGAAAATTAAAATTGTGACTCCAGAAATGGTTCGCCCATTTCCCAAAGCTGCAACCAGAAAAAAAACTACAAGAGGAAGACAGCCAGGAAAAACAAGAATCCTCACTGACACTCCAGAAAAAAAGTTGATTGAACAGCAAAAAAGAATGAAGGACAAAAAGAAAGATGTAGTTAATAAGAGATTGTTTCGTGGTTTTAAGAAAAACTTGAATAGACCTAATCTAAAAAAGAAATTTAAAACAACTGGATATGACACAAGTTCAGAGGATGAGGATATTAGTTTGCCATCTAGTGATGAAGAGTTTAATAATGCATCCATTGAAGAACAAATTAGAGAAGTTTTAGATGAAGAGATGGAAGTAGACCTTGAAACAGTCAATGAATGTAATGAAGTGAAAGAGAATGATTATATTTTGGTTAAGGTTCCTGGTAAAAAGAGTTTTATATTATGTAGCGAAAGTTTTAAAAAAAACTGACATGTATGAGATTCAATATCTAGTTAAAACTGGAGTTAATACTTTTGTATTAAGAGATGAGTGCCATAGTGATACAACTCAAAATTATCTGAGTTGAACCGCAACAACTCTAAAAACATTCAAAAATTTCCAGTACCATACTGTTACAACTCAAAATTCTCTCAAAAATTCCATTAAAATTCGTAATTAGTCATTTGATCAAAGAAAATAATAGAATGTTCTCAAAATAGGAACTATGATAGAAAAGATGCGAAAGTTTCAAGTCAATTGATTGTCAGAAAATTAAATGAGAAGGTTGAAAATAAAACACTATTTTTTGTTGATGAATTTTAACATACGCTGACCACTGTAAACAAGAAAATAAATGCTGTGATATGCACCAATTTTAAATGTTGTATAAGTGTTTTAACTCAGTGTAGTAGATAATTCTTAGTTTTATTGAACTGAACCATAAAAAGCTTCCAAAATGGAGAAAACAAAATTGAATCAACCAAAGAGTGATAAAAGGCATGAAGAAGAAGGGCCGGATGAACATTACCCTTGTAAAATATGTGAAAATTCAGTTAAAGATGACAACAGGGCAGTATAACCTGTGAATGTAATGACAACCAATGGTAACATACCAGATGCGTTGGAATAACTGATGATCAATATGATAAAATGAAGACTGGTAAAACTATTGACCGATGGCTGTGTGACGACTACAAATTGCAAATAAATAGAAAAGCAACGCATGTCTCCTCCTTAATTGTAGCAAATAATGACAATTCATTGAATAGGAATAATGCTGGAACGACAAATGAGACAATTCAGTCTGATGCTATAATCAGTTTATTGATGCAAGATATTGAAGAACTAAGAGAGGGAATAAGTGTACAAGAAAAGGAAAACAGTCAATTATCCAATGTTATAGTAAGAAAAGGGGAGGTTATTTACAAGTTAGAAAAAATTATTTCTGAATTCTCTCAGGGCATCCACCCAGAGCAGACATGCCCAATAAGACAGGAAATAGTCAAGGAAACTTACACTCTAATGAGAGAGGAGGGAAATACGAATGAGATAGTTGGAAATTCAAATACACCACATCAAATTGGATTAAAATCAAATTCACCACAGCAGAAAAATGTATTGAAATCAAATGAAAGAGATTGCACCCTTGTCATAAGGGACTCAAATATGAAAGATGCATGTAAGGAAATTGTGGAAAAAGGCAAAAAAATTGTGAACACTAAAATAATACCAGGAGGCAGAATACAGAATGTCAGTAGATATTTGAAAGAACAAAATCACTTACCATCAAACGTCATTCTAAACATAGGATCAAATAATGTGCCATATGCTAAAACTTCAAATCATGTTATGCGTCCACTTTGGCTTACTATTGAAGCAAAACAAATAAGGTTCCCTAATACTAAATGGTCTGTATGCTCTCTTCCACCTGGAGCAGACTATGCTGACGAATTCATTGCAGAAATTAACAAATCTTTTTAGTTCATGTGTAGGCAACTGAAAATAAATTTCATTGATCTTAGCAAGGTTTATGATAAATTGTCGAAAAGTGCTAACATGGAAAAAACGAAAAAAAAAACAATGACTCACACTGGATAAAAGTAACTAAAGGGAACCAAAAACAAAAAACGGATTTTAGACCAGTGAATCTGATGAATGAAAAGAGAAACGTTGTTGACAATGATAGAAATGACAAAAATAAACCGAGCTATGTTGAGGTAGTTAAAAGCAAAATAAATCAATGCAAGGACAAAGAAATTATTATTGGATCAGTTGACCTGATGGGTGACATGCAACCCAAGTATGATCTGATGGGTGAAAAGATGGCATGGATTCACTTGGGAAAAATAAAGAAAGGAACAACAGAAGAAAACGTCAGAAATTTTATGTCTGAAACCTTCCCTGACGTAAGCTATGTAGTTGAAAAACTGGACAGTAAAAGTGAAACATATTGCAGCTTTAAGTTGGGAGTTGAGTATGACAAGAGGGAATTGATCATGGCTAGTACTAAATGGCCAAAATTCATAACTTTGAAGCGTTTATTATTCAGAAAGTTTCAAGGAGCAATACTAAAATAGAAAGAAGTTAAAACTTTACATTAAAACTAATATTTTTAAACATCAGATCATTATTTAATAAAATTGACATACTAGAAGAACTTCTGTGTGAGCAGTCACCCCAAATAGTGAGCCTTGCTGAAACTTGGCTGGATAAGCATAAAAGTAAAAATTTGAAAATAAGTGGATTTACCAAAATAATGGAATATATTAGAGAGGATATAATTGGCGGTGGAGTAGCAATTTTTGGTGTAAGCAAAAATTCTACTTTTAAGATACACCCAATAAATAAAATCCAAGATATCTCAGCTGATGGAGTAATAGAGGTATGCGGTGCCATTGTGAATTACAAGAAAAACTTTTCTGATTTTAAATGTCTACAGACCACCAAATGCAAATACATATTTGGAGTTCTTGGAGAGACTCGATGAGTTCTTAAGTATGATGAGGGACAGTTACGGATTCCCAATTGTTCTATGTGGTGATTTTAATGTGGATAACTATATCGAAAGCTGGCAAAGAGAATATTTATGTGATGTATTAGATTCTTATGGATTACATATTGCTGCTAAATACACTACTAGAGAAAGGAGTCAACTTGACTATTTCATCACAGATCTTCAAGCATATAAATACAAAACAAATACATTACCACCACTATTATCAGACCACAGTATACTTGTATTTAAAATAATGATGGAATTGGATAACAACGTGAAGAGAAGAGTTGAAAGAAGGAAATTAAACCCTCCAAATCTTGAATTATTCCAGCACATGATGAGGCGCCAGACCTGGCCTATGAACAATGACTGCATGAATGTTGAATATCTCTTTGAATACTTTTATAAAACTTTTCTACATGTTTTCCTAAAACTAACTTTTACATTAAAGACAAGTCTCAGGTCAAGTGGAATACAAATGAAATAAAAAACTCAAAAGACAACTTGAAAGAGCTGTATTGGAGAAGCAGAAATACAACAAACAATCAAAATGAAATCAAGTTGGAATACAATAGAGCTAAAACAATGCATGATGAACTGATAAAATTAGCAAAGAAAGAGTATTTTAAATCAAGAATAGAGAATTCAAAAAAACATAAATAAGGAAGCTTGGCAGATAGTTCAAGACTTGACTTGTGATGATGACTTGAAAAATTCAAATGTACAGCTAACAATAAATGACAAGCTAATCACAAATCCTTGTGATATAGCAAACATATTCAATGAATACTTTGTGGAGGAAATTAAGAGATTGAGAGTGGAGGATGATGAGGAGGTTGAGGTGCATTGTGGTGTTGATGGTGGATTGGTGCTGTGGCCTGCTACGGAGAGAGAGGTGAGGGAGGTTATTGATGAGGTTGGAGCGAGGACGGGTGCTGGAATTGATGAGATACCTTGCAGTCTGCTGAGACATTGTAAACATATAATCGACAAGCCTCTAACTATGATGATAAATAAATCCTTCGAGACTGGCACATTTCCAAAGCAGATTAAGATATCAAAAGTAGTACCAATTCCTAAGAACAGTGAAACAAAAAATGTCAGAAACTACAGACCTGTTGCAGTTTGTAACAATATTCATTGTTCCAATTGTGTATGATGAGGATTATGCAAATTATTGTCATGAGAAGTCAGTCCTGTATAACATTTCATTTCGCTGCTTTGCTTTTCTGTGTTGTGTTGTGTCGACTTTGTTAGTGTGTGCGTAGAAGTTATAGTACTAAGAAAATCAACGATTTTCCTGGAGCATCAGTCTGGTTCATGACCTTATAAGACAAGGAATTTGTGTCTGATTGATTAATAATCATGCCTTAATTGGTTAGGAATTTGGAAAATAGCTGTCACTTGGTGGGAGAATGTATCTTAAATTATAGTTGTACTATTCCATTCTATTGACAGAAATTGTGATGAATATTTTCAATAAAATAGTAACTGCCAATCACAGTTAAGTTGGTTGGGTTCCTATCTAGTGAGGCCGTTTACAGCTGTCCATGACAAGACGAGAGAAGCAAAGTGCATTCATTCAGCATCTGTCCTCTGTTGTAAGCAGTACAACATGTAGTCACTGTATTTTGTGTTAATCATGGCTTTTATGCCAGCTTTGGTAGTATTTGGCTGTGGAACCATCTGTTCCAATAGCATGTTCTAGTTTTTTCCACCTCAGTAAATGCTTTAATTAAGAAGAGAGGATATCAAATTGTCACCTTACAATGGAAATTTTCCTCCTATAATCGCTACTAAAGGTATGTCATAGATTATAATAAAATTAAGGAAATTATTATCAATGAAAGCTTCCATCAAAGTGTTGAATTCATTGTGATAGATATATTTAAGTGTAATATGTAGAAATGTAGAGTACCTATTAGAAGGAATTGTGATTTTTTTTATTTTAAATTATTTTTGAAGAGGAAGCTATATTAACCTAAATTTAAATGACCGTATTTTGTGTTATAGATTTTATTTGTTCTGCTGATTCTAATGAAAAGCTTTCTTGATTCTTTAGGAAACACCTATCATGTAATTTATTTTTTTTAATTACACTCTATATGTAATTTATTTAAGAGAACAGACTGAACAAACTAACAACAATACTTGAAAGACCATATTATGAAGTGATTCAATCAACTAGTGAATTATGTATTATGGAATACTATGTACCCATCTCTTTGTATAAAGGGAATGACACTGATTACTGATAAATTCTTTTCTATTAAATCAAGATATTTAAGTAGGTAATGTCTATTTGTGTTTTAAAGTAATAAGTATTGATTTGAGTTTTATATAACCTAAAGTAGGTTGACTTTATGATATAACTGAAGTTGAGTTAATTTGTATTATCCTAGTTTATTTTTTATTCAAACAGCAGTCAAAGTATGGGTCCATCAATGTACGAGTCCATCAATTTATGGGTTCATGAATGTCTTGTGAACAAGTGTCTTTAAGCCGCTGAGATGCCTCTGAATTGATGGCAGTCCTAGAAGCTTGGGGTATGCTGTCTCCTGTCCATCTGGACGTGTAGAGCTCGATCACCGAGCCTAGATTCAAATTGAAGAAACAGCTTTGAGGTAACAACTTTTTCCAAATTAAACAAACGTCCCAGGAACTCCGTATGTGACAGAATGGGTTTTAATGATTATAGACTTTCAAAAAGGGAGGGGTGTAAAACGTGAACCATTTAAATCAATTAAAACATGCTGAATTAGACTCTTTTTGTTAAATCGTAACTTTGATTTGGGAATTATTAGATTACAAATTTTTATTTCATTTGAATAGTAGATTTTCGGTTGTATCTTTACATTGAAATGTGAGGCTATATTTTCTCTGTAAGGATCTAGCTGGGAACTTCAGTTTTCTTTAAATTTATATTTTATAATCTACTAAACTACTAAAAGTTGAATTAGTATATGAAATGTTTAAAGGCCCCTTATTGATAAATTAATGTTTTGAAATTATTTTGGTCTTAAAGTTGTAAAGGATCGAATAGAAGTTTCAAGGACCCTAGCTTTTCTAAATTTGTTTTGATATGTAGAATTCCGTGATGTGATACTTGAGGAATATTTGTCTTTGCAGCTTTCATGATATGAAGACACATAATAGATATTATTAGGGATTATTAATATTTGATAATGTTTTGATAGTGTTTTAAAAGTTTCCAAGTGTGTTCTAAATGTTCTAAAAATTTTATGAATTTTATGTTGATCTTTCTTTTAAAAGATGTATTGTTATTCATGATTAACTTCTGAGAAATATCTATGATATCTTCCAACTCTTCTTTCTGAAATTAGAGTCCTTAAAGCGTCTCATGATTCAATCTAAAAAACGTTTTCAATGTAAAGTAGACAGAGTAGGATACAATTGAATTAGCTATATCGGAGATAACTTTCTGAATTTATTGATTGTATTTTCGGTTTTCATGATGTTTTCATTTTGTTTTATTAACTGTTAAATTTAACTGTAAGAGGTGACAATATATTTGATATCTTCTCTCTATTTAGTTGTCTCTCTTGTCATTTATGGATTCCCATTCTCTAGCACTAGGTATGTTTATCAAGCATCCCTTTTATCAAGTTATATTGTGTGTGCTTCTAAATTATAAAATCCAAATTCATAGCATGGCACAAGTTCAAAGTGTATTTTCAAAAAATTTTGAAATCAAATTTCTCAAAAGACTTTCTATTTTTATTGAAAGAAAAAACATCTTCACTTCTCAACAGTTTGGATTCAGAAAGGGTCGGTCAACAGCAGATGCAATATTCGAACTGTTGATCAACATATATGAGAATTTGAATGCAAAGGGAGAATCAATGTGCATATTCTACGATATGACTAAGGCCTTTGACCTTATCCCACACAAGAAATTGATAAGGAAGCTGCTGAGTCTGGGCATTGAGGGTATGGCATTGAAGTGGATTGCAACTTATCTTTCAAACAGAAGACAGACGGTTTGTGTGAGGCATACTAGTGTGGATGGCTTGACCAAGCACTATTATTCCAAAATTCTGGAAGTTTCAAATACAGGAGTTCCTCAAGGTTCGAATCTGGGGCCGATTCTCTTTCTTCTCTATGTGAACGATTTGCCTGAATCGATTACGGAGGGAGGAATATGGATGTTTGCTGATGATGTAAGCCACCTTATACAGAGTCAAAATCATGAATAGCTGAGAAACAGAATGCAAAGAGGTTTACAACAAATGCAGGAATGGTGCACCAATAAACAGTTGATACTAAACAGAGGCAAAACAAATGTAATCAAGTTCTACAATTGGAAAAAACCCGACCACTCACCACTGCTTGCACTGGACGGCTGAAGTATTGCAGTAAATGAATCCACAAAATATCTTGGGATCACTTTGAATAGTAACCTTCAATGGAATCAGCACATTGAAAATGTGTCTGTAAAATTGACATCAATATGTTACTTGATTCGTAGACTCTTACCTATTGTAGAAAATGATATTTTGATGAAGGTATACTACGGATGTTTTAGTAGCATAATGAGTTATGGTATAGCAATGTGGGGTGGAAGCACATTGGCAAAAATAATTTTTCTGTTACAAAAGCGTATTGTACGAGCAATTTGTGGAGCACCATACTTAGCGCATTGTAAGCCACTTTCTTGTCAATTAAATATTTTGACTCTGCCATCAACAAGTTCTAAATAGTGTGTCTGTCTTTTCGGTCCCAAAATTTTAGTTTTTTCAAAGTTTGGAGTTTTCCAATTATTTGTAATTAATTTAATTCAATTTAGAAGTATTTTTTTTTCATTTAAAAATGATTTTTGTTTGTATGGATTGTAAATTGAGTGTGTAATTGAAGAATTTTGAAGTGACTCTTATAACCTCTAGCTACATTTGGACTGTTGTATAAATTAGAATTGGAACCGTTTTGGGTGCAAGTTAGCCTGTGGTACTTTTCTGTAAGTTGTATAATAATTCTCAATGATTCAATAAATAAATAAATAAACATTCATCTTGGAGTCGGCCATGATGGTGAAGAGGAAGCCAGAATTGTTTATTAGAAATGTCCACCCATACAACACTCGACAAGCAGGATTGATTCATGTGGAGCAGGTGACATCTACTTTAGCCAGAAATGGGCCCAAATTCCTCAGCTCCGCCATATTCAATAGGGTTCCAGCAGACATTAGAACCATAGAGAGGGAGGACAGGTTCAAGAGGGCACTGAAGACCTACCTGCTAGTCAGACCTTATTACTCTGTAGAGGAGTTTCTGCAGAGCGACGACCATGACGCAGCAGCGTTTCCAGTGGGATAACAACAAGTATCAAGTAAGTTTTAAATAGAATCTCACCTCCATTTATATAAAGCTCACCTCCATGAATGAACTAGGTTTTTTTTCATTTCTAAAAAAACGACACATTCTTTTTGTGACCACTACTGTAACACTAATTGACTTCATTTTATCATTAGAAATGTACAAAAAAATTAGTTTTATGAAAAATTGGAAAAATAAAAATTGTTATTGAACCGTGCCCAATTTTCAAGAATGGCCGGCCTATTGGCATGATGTATCTCTGGAGTCAGCAGCTGAAATAGCTTCTCACATGTGCAGTACTTTACTGCATTCTATAAAATGCTAGGAATCTCGAATCTGATTCCTGCAGTTCTCTTGCAGCACCAAATAATCTGCAGTTGATGTTTATTTCAATGTATGCTTTTTTGAAAAATCATAACTCATCACCCAATGGAGATAGAGAGTTGTAAATCTCATGTTATTCAAAATTTCATGATCTATATCTAGCACAAGCAAAAATTTGCATGACAAATTTGGTTCTGGACTTCTTTTATGTATCCAAGCAATATACTAAACAATCAGAACTGCAATATAAATTGCAAGCACTAATGTATATAGTGACACACAATAAGCTTCGGTTGACATGTGAGGTTCTTTGAACCTTTGGATCTTTGAATCCGTCCCTTCAAAAACATAAACATAATGTATATAGTGACTGAAGTACAAGGAGAAATGGAAGTCCAAAGATTCAGTTTCCGTTCAATTGATGTCTGCAAGTACAGAGGTGACTCTGTCTCTCAAGTCACCGAGAATTCAGGAACAGAATCCAGAGGAGTTTGTTTAGAAAGACAAGTAGATCAAGGAGAACTAAAAGTGAAGGGCTCTGGAAATTGACCAATTGTCAAATATTTTCCACTATCTCATTTTGCAGCTCGAAGAAATTAGTAAACGATGACTGTATTTTGTTTATTATTAACAATAAGGATTTGAAAACATGTATGAAAATTGAAATTGTTAATGACAAAACATTTTTAGAATTAATATGAGTACTGAAATTGTATTTTAGGCTATAGGTATGATCAGATTAACATTATTAATGACACTATACATTCTCCTTCATCTTTCCTTGTTAATCAAATTATTAATAATTTATTAAATTTCAATTGATAGTGCACAAATGCAGGTGAAATCAACACCAACTATTACTTTATATTAAACCAGCTTATCTTTCATAATAAGTTTTTGATAATTCAATTTTTTTGTAACATTAATCTTGGCAAATCTTAATTTTAAATTTTATTGTCAAAAATTAAATTTATTTTAATAAAATGTGAATTAATTAAATTAATGATGTTTTGAACTTGAAATTATTGAATTGGTACAGAATAATTTTTATCATTATTAACTGTAGTAAAATGTTCGATAATGGCTGCTGAGGTTTGCAAAAACGTTGTTCGAGTATATAAAGCTCCAAGCAAACTAGATCGGAGACTCTATCAATTTTTCTTTGTAACTAAAGAGGTGGATGAAACAACTTTAGTATATTATTGAGTTGCTCAAGGTGTAACCCTCTCTGCTGAGGAACATGTTCTAACCAAAGATCTAGGGAAGGATGAAAAACAAATTATGGTTGATACAATAACATATGATCTTTATAGTGAAAAATCAAAATTGGTGATTAGGAAAGGAGAGATCCTGATGCTGTAGTAGCATACACAATAAGTATCGAAACCTCAGTAGATGATTACTCATTACTCTGAATTAATGAGATCCGGTTCTCTCATCTGGAATTTCTCAGACTACTCTGAACATAAATGTATTGATTATTTCTACATTTTCTAATGGAACTATTTGATTTGATTATTCAAAGTTAATGCATGTTGATAGTAATATACATATTACTGATCTTAGCCAGATACTATATTGATCTTAGCCAGATGATTTTTGCCGAGTGAACTGTGTTTATGGGTACTAAAAATTCGAAAACTTTAAAGACAACTGAAAACGAAAGCGTAGAAGCTCTCAAATGGTAGAGACCTTTTAGCTCAGTAGTTAGCCCGATGTTGACTAGTCAGAATTCGCATGTATGTGAGCTATTCATGAAAATAGGAACCCACTCCGAACAGATACTATGAACATGTTCACGATACAAGAAATCCCATCCCGTCTATCACTCTTCCAAGTTGCTCGCCTCTAAATTTGTCCAATAAACCAGGTGTTACTGTCTTCGCGAAATCCAGTAAAAAATCATCCGAGACCCCTGAAAAAGTAAACGAAGTTAAAGAAGCACTCTATGACACTCCAAACTTAAGAACGCGACTCGTGTTAAATACAAACATCAATTCAAATAATTATTATATGGTGATGACAAGAAAAACTGATATGGCTGATTCTCAGCAACAATCAGCTCCTATCTATTATCTACCGATTATAGACGCAGAATCCATTTTATGTGAATCCATTTTATACAGAGAATTATTGAAGGATATATTAATGGTTTTAATGATTATAGTAGCGAACATAGCGTACTAGAGGGATGTGAATCCATTTTATGGTTGAATCCATTTTATGTGAATCCATTTTATACAGAGAATTATTAAAGGATATATTAATGGTTTTACTGATTATAGTAGCGAACATAGCGTACTAGAGGGATGTGAATCCATTTTATGGTTGAATCCATTTTATGTGAATCCATTTTATACAGAGAATTATTGAAGGATATATTAATGGTTTTACTGATTATAGTAGCAAACATAGTGTACTAGAGGGATGTGAATCCATTTTATGGTTGAATCCATTTTATGTGAATCCATTTTATACAGAGAATTATTGAAGGATATATTAATGGTTTTACTGATTATAGTAGCGAACGTAGCATACTAGAGGGATGTGAATCCATTTTATGGTTGAATCCATTTTATGTGAATCCATTTTATACAGAGAATTATTGAAGGATATATTAATGGTTGTACTGATTATAGTAGCGAACATAGCGTCCAGAGAGTGAAGGTAACTAAACTTGATATCAAATTCTCTGACTTATTTCAAACACAGTAATGGGTGAAGAAAATCCGGGGAGTGCCGCTAGTATGGCAAATCAAACGAAGGCAGCTGTCACTGCTTTATCACAACAGTAGGCAGCCAGTATCAATCCAACAGTAAAATGTTTTGCATTAGCGAATGTAGTTGAACCCTGGCATGGCAATAGTTACAAAGTTTCTATTGTTGATTTTTTATCTCAAGTAGACAACGTAGCTGCTCTAGGCAATTGATCAGATGATGATAAAATTCGAATAATATCAATTCGACTAAAAGGCTCTGCTCCAACGTTCTTTAAAAGTTTTCCTTTAATCAAAGCAGGTACTTCTTATAATGATATAAAGGTAAAAGGATATAAAACTATACATTTTTACATCAATCCAACGCCCGTAACAGTAAATTATTTTGCATTAGTGAATGTAGTTGAACACTGGCATGGCGATAGTTACAAAGTTTCTATTAATCACAAGTAGACAACGCAGCTGCTCTAGGCAATTGATCAGATGATGATAAAATTCGAATAATATCAATTCGACTACTTCTTATAATGATATAAAGAAGGCCCTGATCAAACGCTTTTCAGAAAAGGTTCCCGACCAGTTTTACTATACCACCTTACAGTCAACCACCCAGAGAAAGGGAGAAACTCCTGAAGAATTTTCTGATCGACTCCGAGCAATATGATTGTTATGTAATTGAATTTTTTATCATCATAATATACATCTTATTGTATTATACTTTCTTTATCATCATACATTTACATTTAAGTTTTCTTGTCTCTATAATTTGTCGATTGGTATTTCAAATTTCTTTGTATTTTCAATCAATTGCTGTATTTGAAGCAAAATGGATTTCTGATCTGTTGCTTCCTCATATTCCTCTTTCTGATAAATAAATGAACTTAGGGTATGATCACACTACAAGCAAGTTTGCTGGCACGTTTCATGCTACAATAATGTTATAATGAACTAAAACTGGAGCACGAAAAACTTGCTCATAGTGTTACAATACCATGGAATAGTGTGGTACCGGTATTCATTCTTATTTTTTACTGAATTCTCATGAGTCCAAGTTCATTGGAATAAGCCTCTCTCTGATAAAGTACAAGTAATAGAATGTGAGGTGAGTCTAGTTTGTTCCAAACCAGAATTTCATAAATAACTCTAAAGTTGATGATGAATTAGGCTAATAAGTTAAATTAAAATTGATGACTTGATAAATTTTCGTTGACCTCTGCTCTGATATTGCACTTTCTACTTTGAAAAATTCATGTTGTACTATTTCTTAAATACTTTAAAGCTTTACATCACAGCATATTCCTACTATTAAACTACTATTTTATTTTTTTTATATATGACACATAACAGAAAACACTTTAAAGTTTGTAATATAAATTAAAACAGGAGACACAAGACATAAATAGATTGAAAACACTTAAAAACTTACATTATAAACGGAAATTTTCGGGAACTAAGTTCCCTCCATTTATAATGTAAGTTTTCAAGTGTTTTCAATCTATTTATGTCTTGTGTCTCCTGTTTTAATTTATATATATTTCTGTTTTTGCAGAGGGTGCACACACAGCCGCCTCTAAAAGAAAGATCTGCTGCTGTGGATACAGTAAATGGTGACGTAAAAATGCAGGAGCAATCTGGACCTTCTACTGTGGATGCTTCCATGAAAGATCTTCTACATGACCATACATATGAAATTAATGGTGAAGATGAACTTTCAAAATGTGAGTATATACTCAACAGGAAGGTGGAAAGTATTAAAAAATACAAAGCTAGGCTAGACAATAACAATGCAAAAATAAATGTTAGGGATAGAAAAAATAAATCCATGTCACACATGATAGAAGAGTTAAAGGAGAAGGTAAAGATTAGCAAGGGGTTTGAGAGTGTACTCGAGAATAAATTTTCTGATATCTTCATTGAGTTAACTGCTCTAGCAAAAAGTGGAAGAAATGCTGGATGTAGTAGCAATATCAAAAGATTTGCTCTCACCATGTATTTCCATTCTCCTGCAAGCTACAAATTTGTCAGGGACTGTTTTTATAACTGTTTGCCACATCCAAGCTTCAGTACAGAGGCATTTGCTCTTATCAAGCAAATGACTGATGATAAAGATTATCAAATACATGCCTGCCTCATAATGGATGAGATGTCAATAAAAAGATACCTCATATGGGATGATGGGAAGGAGACTCTGGGATATGTCGACATGGGTCATATTTATTGTGAAGGGAGAGAGAAAGGGCTTGAGGCCAGGGAGGCACTTGTTTCGATGGTTGTTGCCTTGAATGCCTCATGGAAAATACCAATAGGGTATTTTATGGTGAATGGCATCAGCAGCAAGGACAAATGCACCATTATTCACCAGAGTTTGGCATTGCTGCATGATGTCAATGTAAATATTGTTTCTGTAACATTTGATGGATTATCCAGTAACTTGAGTATGACACGAGAATTAGGATGTAGTTTTGATATAGATAGTTTTAATTCATTTTTTCAGCACCCTCTGACAAAAAAATGTATATATAGTTCTAGATATATGTCATGAATTGAAATTAGCTCGCAATGCTCTGGATGATATGAGTGTTTTAATAGACAGAGATGGAAACATGATAAGATGGTTTTTTTTCTCAATTATTACAACTCCAAGAAACTGAGGGGTTGGCGCTTGCAAATAAATTGAGAAAAAGCACATTTTGCATCACTCACAAAAAAAATCTGGTGTGGCGTACTCACACAACTTCCTTGCCGTTATGAAAATTAATCATGTGACGCTAGTGTCCCACGCATCTCAAGTCTACTATTCAAAGATTTGAGCCAGCTGGTGACAGGGCAATAACGCTGGAGACACACGAGGTCTGCTATCTCTTCATAGTGAATCATTTAATAGAATCAATAGTTGCCAACATTTTGCAATTGGATAATCACATTTTCTCGAATTTCGAGCTTATTTTTAATTTTAGGAGAAGATGTTACTGAACATTAATTGTAGAGATTCTCATGCTCAATCTTTTCCACTCGAAATTTTTTGTTTTAATTGTTTCTGAAGCCTGATAATTGGGAATCTAAAATTTAACTTTGCATAGATGGGGCGGAGCTCCTGAAATTTTTACAGCTTTGGGACTCGTGGCAGTTGATAGAGCTTATCGATTACTACTTTAGGTATAACTTTAATCAAAATCGTTGGAGCCGTTTTCGAGAAAATCGTTTTGACAACATTTTCGCCATTTTAGCCGCCATCTTGAATCGCATTTGATCGAAATTGTTTGTGTCGGATCCTTATATAGTAAGGACCTTACGTTCTAAATTTCAAGTCATTCCGTTAATTGGGAGATGAGATATCGTGTACACAGACGCACATACACACACACACACACACACACACACACACACACACACACACACACACACACACACACACACACACACACACACACACACAAATACAGACCAATACCCAAAAACCACTCAATTTTTTTTCGGAAAGCAATACTTTCCTTACCTTTGGTAATAGGGCAAGGAAAGTAAAATGAAAGTGAAGTTGGCTGTCCAGCTGTTGAGTGCATAAGTTGCAAAAGCACTTGAAGTTTTAGAGCAAGATCTAAAACATCCTCAATTTGTTCGCTGTTTGGCAACGAGCAAATTTTGTAGCATCGTTAATAAGCTCTTTGACATAGGAAATTCAATGCATTCTATGGCCAAAGTATTCAATTGTATCATTTGTATGGGAGTTTTGTTCTCTGGCTATTCCTCCTCAGTAGCTCAGTTCTCAGTACTTTTCAATAAACAGAAAGGACAATGGGGGTATTTTTTGTCATCCCTCACAAAGTGTCATAAGTAGGCTATTTGTAGGGTATCTGAAAAAATCTGAGGTTTGTAAGCTGCCAAAAAATGAAAAATCAATGGTTAACCATATTCTGACACATTGTCAATTTGAAAATTTGTTTGTTGAGCTCAACAGCCACATTTATGAGAATGAATTTTCTAACAACCATGCTGTATTATTGACGAAGAAAATCATTGAATTGTATTTGAGACTAAAAATGTTCCATAAAGCCAGATTGGAAAACGACAAAAGAAGTGTTTCCATACTACACAAATTGAACAAATGTGTTTTGTTCAGGAATGAATAAATATTGAATGAAAAGACTAGAAATTGTCATAACCTGTTTTGGCTGTTACACCATTATTTATATATGGTGAACTCAAGAGTTCTCATGGAGTTTACAAACTCTGGAGTCTACCAGAAATTGATAATGGTGTGACAATCAAAACCGGTAACTTGACATTTTCATAAAATAATCTACATTTGTGGCAATTTATAGTCTTTTTATTCAAGATTGAACACATTTTGTTCAATTTGTTCCAATCTTGGTGTTCTATCTATAATTAATGCTTAAGAGTGGGTGGTGGTGGAGGGCAAACTGCCGAATGGAAAAATCAAGCCCCATAAGAGCAATGTAATTTTTACCAATCTCTTGGAGCATATAGAGCCTCTATTTATAGACAGAATTTCACGTTTTTTATGTCATTGGAGAGAGAATTACATTCTTCAGGGGTGTGACTTTTTACTTTTTCGATTTATAGTTTATTTTAATAGTTATTGTATAATTAATTAGCTATAAAAGTATTGAACTCTAATTATTGAAATAAACTAAAAAATCACTACCGCCCACCCTTAAACTCATTTTCGCGATGTAAATCACAAAACATGTAATGTAAAATATTCAAATGTATCGTAAAATAATATGAACATATAAAGTGTAAAGTTTTCTTGAATGTATTGTAAAATAATGTGAATATATCAAGTGTAAAGTATTCTTAAATGTATTGTAAATGTGAATATATCAAGTGAATATTGCTTTTGAATGTGTGATTTCTAAGTACATGATATACCATTTATCATAAATAATTGTAGCAAACTTTTTTCAAATTCCCTACTCCAGTCTAGCCTATTCCAGTTCGATGTAACAGAATGATACGTAATCAAATGTTTCTTGATTGGAATTGGAAAATTTTTAATTTTGTTTTAAAGCAGCACAATTTTGAGCTGATAAATCATTATGGTCTTCAATATCTTGATGCAAATCCTACAGTCATGCGAATTCATTGCTTTCCTTGATTGTGTCTGCTGTCTTCTTCATGGAAAAATAATAGTCCTCATGTTATAGTGTGAAATATTAAATATACCGTTAGTTGAGAATTACCCTATACTATGAAAATATTATAGTTGTATGAAACTTAAAGCCTGCTTACAGACTGATGAATTTCTTGCCACTTCTTCATCTGATGATAAGTATTTAGAACAATTTGTTGATAGTGATTGTGATCCAACCTACAATAACTCTGACAGTGACTCAAGTGACAGTATTTTCGAAAAAAAACTCAGTGTACTTCAAAACGAAGGCGTTTGAATGAATCCACTTCTTCGTCTGATGAAAGTGACAGAAATTCAAGTAACATAAATGACCAAAATGCTCCTATCCCAGATGTGATAGATAATGATGGTGCTCATGCTTCTGATTTCAACAATGTGGTCTGATGTGGAAGGAAATCTGGCTGAATTCATATTTGATTATGTTTGTGGGGTAACCAATGAATTCCTAGACTCATGCAATCCAGAAGTTGATCCAGCTAACATTGTTCTTCAGCTAATCGATGATGATCTGCTAAATTTTATTGTTGAAGAAACGAACAGGAAAGCAGACCAGGAAATAGTCCATGGTATGACAACTGAAACATTAGGCCCTTCAGCCAGACTTACGTTATGGAACGATATTGATGTGTGTGATTTGAAAAAGTTTCTTGGAGTAATTTATTTGGATGGGACTGGATAAGAAACCAGAAATTTCCAATTACTGGTCTAAAAATGTTTTGTAATCGAATAAAATTTCACAACCTATGTCTATAAATAAGTTTGAGCTAATTCTAAGTTTGCTGCATTCCAGCTAATGATGACAGAGATGGAAATGATAAGTTGTATAAAATAAGAAAATTAGTTGATAGGTTGAATTAAAATTTTCAAAAATAAATGTTTTTTATTTTCAGCAGATGTCTGTATAGATGAGAACATGGTCCCTTTTCGTGGACGCTTGCATTTTCGGCAATATGTGCCAGGGAAAAGATTCAAATATTGTGTCAAATTATATAAAGTGTGTGCAGCTGGGGGGTAAACCTGGAATTTGAAGGTTTTTGCAGGGAAAGAAATGTCAGCTAGGGATGTAACTTCAAACACAGTGATGGAGCTCATGACTTCACTGTTTGACACTCATAGAACCTTATTCACAGACGATTTCTACACAATTGTAGATTTAGCTTGTAGGTTACTTGAGAAAAAGACTCACCTTGTAGGCACTTTGCGCTCTAGGAGAAAGCACAACCCATACTGTAATAGGGAAAAAACTGAAAAAAAGGGAGATGTGTGCTTTGCAAAGCAACAATAAAATAATTGTAGGAAAGTGGCATGATAAGAAGGATGTTTTATTTCTCACCACGAAACATGTTCCAGAACTGGTCGAGGTTCAAACAAGAAGAAGTCCTGTCATGAAACCAAATGTAGACTAATAATTGATTATAACGCAGCAAAAACTTTTATTGATTTGTCAGAGCAAATCAAAAGCTATTCAAGTCCCGTGAGGAAAGGCATAAAATGGTACAGGAAGGTGGCAATTGAGCTGCTATGCAACACAGCCATGGTAAATGCACATTTCCTGTATCATAAGATTTCAGGCAAAATAATAGGCATTATTGCATTTAGGGAGTTTGTAGCTCAAAACTTGCTTAAGATAAATTATTGCTCTCTTCAAGCAGTGCAGCCTGCCAGTAGGCCTAATCATAAACTAATAGAAACGGAGAGAGGTCGTTGCAATATATCCTACAATAACCTAACAAAAAAATTTAGTCGACAACATGCTATCAAAAAAAGTAAACAAGTGGCACTGAAATGTAGTAGCTGCGTTGCCACATACATGTGCAAGTCATGTTTCTTTACTATTCATAAATCACAATTATCACAATAGATAGACTATATCATGAACTGTAAAAATGGCATAATTATATCGATACTAGCCGTCAGGCTCGCTTCGCTCGCCATATCCGTCAAGCCAGGGGGCTCCGCCCCCTGGACCCCCGACTGGATCGTCCAAGAATGAGATCAGCAGGCTCGCTTCGCTCGCCTGCATTTTTTCATTTTTATCATATTTATAGGACAATCCAGTCGGGGGTCCAGACTAAACGTCTGGCTAAACAGATATGGCGAGCGAAGCGAGCCTGACGGCTAGTAATATAATATTCCCAGGATTGAAGTAGCAGTGCCCAATCAATTTTTCCGCGATAAATGCATTTAATCTTCAACTTGGTGCCAACCTAACAAATCAACTCACTTAATGCCAACCTGACAAAATTATTAATTTAGTTGCCAGTTAACAACTGTTTCGAAGAGGTACTCTATCTAGATTATAGTTCTATAGTAACATATGATATGGAAATTTCAATTCTAATTAAGAGATTGGGAGAAGAAGAATATACATGCTAAAAGACGAACTTTAAACCCTTAAAAACACCCCTTAGAGTTGAAATATTGCCAAAAGATTCTTAGTGCGCCTCTAAAGGGCCAACTGAACATACCTACCAAATTTGAACATTTTTGGTCCGGAGATTTTAGTTATGCGAGTGAGTGAGTGAGTGAGTGAGTGAGTGAGTGAGTGAGTGAGTGAGTCAGTCAGTGAGTGAGTGCCATTTCGCTTTTATATATATATAGATTGTAATGATAATTCCACATTTGAAATCAATTTATGTAGAGAAACTAGGCTATTTTGTTATTATATGTTTCTGTATGTAATAATTAAATGAAATAATAAGCATTCTTATCATAGAGTTCTTAATGTCTTTCCTAATAATGCAATTTATTTATTCAGTAGTGGTAAATGATGATATTCCAGTTTATTTGAGTGTAATCATATACAGAGTGGGTGAAAAGTCCGAGAACGGCTTAATATCTCATACATAAAGGTAATTTCATGGTGGGTGTGATTGGGGATCCCTCTCAAATTGAAAATACTACTCTACTATGACTTCAAAAATCTGGTCCGCCATCTTGGATCCACCATATTGAATGCAACTTTATTTTTTAAATGGGAAGGTTGTCATGCAATACATGATTTCGATACAAGATTTCAATAAAAATGAATGGTGAAACCGCACATCAATATCTCAAACCGTTCAGAAGATATTCACATTATTAATCAATACCACTTATCTATTTCATTTATGATATGCATGATATTGATTAATTATGTGAATATCTTCTGAACGGTTTGAGATATTGATATGCGGTTTTCGCCATTCTTTTTTTCTTAAAATTTCGTATCGAAATCATGTATCGCATGACCACCTTCCTATTTAAAAAAAAAAGTTGCATTCAATATGCTGCCCTCTAAGCTAAAAGGCTGTAACTGCAAATTTTCACATTTTGAGCTAATAGCATATCTGTATGTTTTGAAAGTCGAGGAATCCAAAAATGCAAGCGAAAACACCGTATCTTTAATAGTTTTT